>NC_135344.1:47809501-48113097 GCF_023851605.1 Tamandua tetradactyla
AGGAGAGATTTCACTCACCGCTGTTTGTTTGTATCTAATCCTCTAGATATTTCAGTGTGTTTCCTAAAACCAAAAGCATTCTCTTTCGTAACCTCAGGACAGTTATCAAATTCAGAGAATTAACATTGATGTGACACTGATATCTACCCTGGAGGACTTAGTCCCGTCTGTTTTCATATCCAGGATCCAGTCCAGGATCATGTGCTGCATTTAGTTGTGTCTTTTTAATTTCCTTTAATTTGGAACAGTTCTTGCGTCTTTATCTTTCATGACCTTGACACTTGAAGAGTACTGGCCACTTATTTTATGTAATGTTACACAATTTGGGCTTGTCTGTTGTTTTGTCAGACAAGACAATTTAGGTTGGACATATTTGACAAGAACAGAGAAGTGCTGTCCCTCGGTACACATGGTGATGCGATGTCTCATCACTGATTAAGTTATTAGCATTGAGCACTTAGTAAAAGAATGCCAAGTTTCTTCACTGTAAAGTTATTTTTCTGTTTGTATTAAAATATCTTGTGGAGCAATAACTTGAGAATGTGTAAAAACCCCATTTCTCCTCATTCTTCTGCCAACCAGTTTTAACGTCCTTTGATACTTTCTTGCCTGAAACAATTATTATCGTGGGGGTGCCAAATGTTGATTTTCTAATTCCTTCATTCCGTCTACGTTTATTAGTTAGACTCCTGAGAACAAGGGCTCCCTTCTCTGCCGTTCATTCATCTTTTTTTATATCAGTACTTATATCATGCACTTTTTTATATAAGCATTTATATCATGAACTTTTCTTTCTGCTTGGGCAGGCACCAGGAATCAAACCCGGGTCTCCGGCGTGGCAGGCGGCAACTCTGCCTACTGAGCCACCATGGCCTGCCCTATACCAAGTGCTTTTATCTTAGTCTATTCTATTGGAAAGTATTTATGCTGTATAGAAAGTGGCTCAGTTGATTTTATACTAAAAATACCTTTTTAATAAAAATTCATTTTTAGGTTAATTTTGATTACAGTATATACTCACTTTCAAATATGAATCCTTAAGGATTCAAGCTGGTGTTAGAAAGGACGAGTTGGAAGCCCTGAACCTGGATATTAGGTACACGCCCTAATATGCAGGGTGGTCATGGGGTAGAGGCAATTAAACAGGCAATTATAAGAAATTGTGATGCATTTTTGGAGGAAAACAAGGATGTGAGGGATGATTAGAAGTTAGCCTGGGTGTTGGTGGATGTGGGATAAGAAGGTGCCAAACAAAATCATGCTCGGGTGGGGAGGGGGAAGCAAGAGGCAAGGCTGGAGAGGAGGCCGGAATTTGTTCCTAACTCCAAGGGCTGTGGAAACCACTGACCAGTTTAGGTAGGGGAATGACATCAAGCTTCCATTTAAAATGAGTCACTTACTGTAGTTGTAGAGAATGGGCTGGAGCAGGTAAGATGTTCGCTACTGAGTCCTTCCTCTGAATTTTATAGCTGGGCAAGTTACCGGGCAAGGGCAGGGAGTATGGGTGGGCACAGAAGAGAGAAATCCCTTGTGGTTAGGGATGGTGAGAAAAGAATTAGAAGTGGGGACCTATCAGTGCTTAGAGAGTTGACATTCAAGGTGGGCCTTGGCGGAGAGAAAAGTTAGGAAACACAATGGGATGCGGAGAGGATTTGCTGAGGGGCAGCCCTGTTAGAAGCGGTTTATGAAGAGAGGAGAAGGAACTCAGGGCATAGGCTCCTTGCGTGGAGCCAGGCCTATGTGGGAGAGACCCCAGAGAGGTCTGGGAAGGGGTGTGAAGAGAGACCATTTGGAGAACCACTGCAGCAGAGGGAAGGTTCCCCATCTTCCCCACTCCCCTTCCTGCCACATGGATCCCACAGCAGAGGAGTAGGGGATGCTGGGGAAATATATGTACTTTTTTTCCACCACCACTCTCACTGCATTAGTAAACTGAGCTTCTTATCAACTTTAGGGAACCAGTTTTGCAGGATGAATTGCTAAAATTCTAGCTGAGAGCAGAGAAGCTTGTTGTTTCAGTTAGTCGTGTAATGTCATTTCAGGTAACCATGTGATAACTGATGGCCTTGACTTTTTCCATTCTTTTGAGTAAACGTAGAAGCACATGGCATAAATTTAAAATATACAGAAGAGTATACAGGAACTTGTCTCTTCTTTTCCTTTGTTCCGCCAGTTTCTTGTTTAGTTTTATAAAGCTTTTCTGTGCATATGTAAGACTATAGCTATATGTAATTTATATATTTTTATTTAAATGGTAGATGTTTTACACATTTTTTTTGCCCTCTGTATTTCAGAGAGCTTTCCGCTTTAGCACGCATAGAGCTACGCTGTTATTTTTTTATCCCCTGTTCTTTTTTAATGGCTATATTCCATTCATCATTAGTCATTAGGAAAATGCAAATGAAACTTGAAATGAAATTCTCCTACACACCCACTAGAATGATTAAAATTAAAAAGTCTGACAACAGCAAATGATGAGGATGTGGAACCACAGAAACTCTGATACACGGCTGGTGGGAGCATACTGGGTGCAACCACTTGGGAAAATGATTTGGCAATTTCTGATAAAGTTAAACATACACTTACCCTGTCACCCAGCCATTCTACTCCCAGGCATTTACCCAAGAGAAATGAAAACACACGACTGCACAAAGGCTTGTGCAGAATGTTCACAACAGCTTTATTCATAATAGCTGAAGACTGAACACTACCCAAATGTTCACCAATAGAAAAATGAATAAACAAATTGTGGCACAGCCACACAATGGAATACCACTTAGCAAGCCAAAGAAACAAACTACTGATCCTTGTAAGTTTATGCTGAGCTGAAGAAGCCAGACACGAGTGCATGCTGTCAGATTTCATCTATATGAATTTCTAGAACAGGCAAAAGTAATGTGATAGAAATCAGAACAGAGGCTGCCAGTGGGTATTGACTAGGAAGGGGCACAAGGACTGTTCTGTTGATAAGGGGGTTGATTATGCAACCTACATTTAAGACCAGTGCTTTTCCCTGTGTGCAATTTGTATCTCAATTTTTTTTTAAAGTTTATCCCAGTCTGGGAAGATGGGAAATTGCATTAAAAATCAATCTTACTTTGGCTTCTTTTTTCTTTGTGATTGTAAGCTTACAAGACTTTTTTGTCTTAAAACCCATTAGCCAGCTTGTCAGGACTCTGTGGCTGCTGACCCATGGCCCCCCAGCCTCCTCTGTTTTCCTTCCTCAGAGTGCCACATCCTGTCGTGAGGCTTAACCATATGGGTTCAGCATGGGTTCTCTGGCTCACTAGACCCTTAAAGGGGCTGAACCCTTATCATCTTAATGTTTCAGGACACGGTATGACAAGCTCAGCAGGTGTCTGGGCTGTGTGGTGTCATGAAGATGATGGAGGTTTGTGAATTGACACGACCTAGGTTTGAATCCAAAGATCGATCATCAGGTGGCCTTGACTCTGTCCTCTTGAACCTTAGCTTCCTGTCTGTAAAGAATTAAATAGGAAAAAAAAAAAAAAGAATTAAATAAGCCAGCTCAGGCCAGTTGCCCATCCCCAGGCTTAGCACACAGGAGATCCGGACCACATGGCAGCCCTGGTTCCTGGCTCTCTCTTCCCTGGGTTTGGCACAGCAGGTGCTTCACCTTGTCTGGTGTTGTGCTCGCCTCCTGTTCTGGGTACCTGCTGGGACTCTGGTCAAGCTCTTCTCTTTTTTTTTTTTCTCCATGTCCTGGTGGTATCATCTTCTGTCTCATTGAGAGCACAGCTAGGGGACTCATTGAGAGCTAAAAAAATGTGACCTCAAGCTCTTCTTATTATGTTTTAAGGGTATCAGCATGGAAGCCATGAATGAGAATAAAACGGTGTCCTCAGATTTTAGCACAGGACCTGTGGAAAGAGCTACCAAACCTTTGCCTTTTAAGGATCCCAACTTTGTGGTAAGCATCTAAGTTATTTTAGAAATTAAAAAAGCAAACAAGTGCACTGTCTCCTCTGATCTTGCCGGGTCTGAGCTGAGGTGGCCCCAGTGTCTCCTCTGCCCCAACCCGAGTCACCACCTTCTGCCCCAGAGGCTGGTATTGGACACACCCCCTGTGCCATAGAAGCCTCAGTTCTCCTTGGAGTTTGCTGCTGCCTGTCCCCTGACTGTACGGCTCTCAGTGGATCTCAGGGGCTTGCTCTCGTATTGTATTTCTGCTGTGGTTTGTTTCTCGCACCCTCTGGGGCTTCTTGTGTCAGGACCAAGCTTAGCCTTGGCTTCAGTCACAGGGTTTGTGATGGTTTCCGCCAGCTTTTCCCAAGAACACCAGGCCTCTTCATGCTCATGTTTAATTGGGATGATTCAAATTTTGAAAATCGTAGCAAACTTTGGCAAGCTTCAGCAGCTTTAAGAATGATGTATATGAAAGAAAATGTCAAGATTCTGATTGTTTTATTCCTTTGAAACAGATTGTCAGGACTATGTCATGAAATATTTTTCTAAGTGTGGGTGAGCTAGAGACTTCAAAACAAACACTTATACTTTATCTAGAAAAGCAGGAGAGATAGGAGAGTAGCAACAGGGAAAATGGTTGATTTAATAAAAATCCTCAAGGGAGCAAGTTGGAAAAAGGAAATATATGCAATGAATTATTTATTAGAGTCCCTTCAGGAAGGACTATGTTTCTTGTCTCTGTAGTCCCTTGTAAAGAGTATGACTTTCATCAGTCAATGGTTCAGTTATTATTTTTTATTATTATTATCTTTGATTACATGGGCAGTCACTGAGAACCGAACTCAGGTCTCCGGCATGGCTGGCGAGAGTTCTGCCACTGAGCCACCATCACACCACCCTAGTTCAATTATTTTTAAAAACATATGCTTTAATGAAAGTTCAGAACTATCTCGTTTGCTCCTGGGTATAATTGTGGCATCACCCTTGTGATGGACAGCAGAAGCCCAGGGGCAAGCTTGGCAGCAAGATGTGGCTGACTTTCCTCAATTTATATATGCGTTCAGAGGACCACCCCAGGTTTGGGGAGGCATGGTGGGAGAGGCCAGCGTAGCCGAGAGGGGAGGGGACAGAAGAAGAAGGGTCCTTCTCTTTGATCTCCAGCTGGGTCAGTGCCCAAGGATTTTATTGCCCTTTGTGGAATTTGTTGAAGGATACCATTTTGGGAGTGAGTCATTTCCATGACGCCGTTCCCCTTCCCTTCTCATTGACCTTATAAAAGTTTTAGATAATCATTAAAGAATGATTGCCTCTCATTAGTTTAAGTAAATCTAAGCTATTGTGCTTAGAAAGTAGAAATGGACAACCTTCTTCTACTTTTGCATTCCTGAGGAATGTAAAAAATTACAGCAATTAGATTATACCATTAAAAGTTTTTCATGAAAGGTTTTGAAACATGTAGTATTACTGGCATCTACACCTGATTTTGGTGTTCTTTTTCACTTATTTTGTCATCTTTCATGAGACAAAAAAGAAAAAAATAAAATTACCAGAAGGCTTGCCATGCCCTGACTGAGGCCTACTTGGGTTTTCCAGGATTATCACTAATTTACAAGCAGAGAACTTGCTCCTTGAGGGGGGTTTAAGAGATACGGTGATGGGTTTAAATCTAACTTTGTAGTAAATTTATTTTAGTGATGGGAAATTTGTGAGTGAATTCTACAAAGTTAGGCCCAATAGAAAATTTGATTTTCTATGTGCCTATGAAATAGTCACCTTTTATTCCTACTCCATCACCAACTCAAGGATTTGACACTCCTTTGTCAGAAAAAAGAAGCTTTGCTTTTTACAGTTAAGACTAAATGTACCATGTGACACTTAAAAAAAGAGTCTTAGGGGTATGAATGATTGCTGACAGAATTATGATTAAGCAAAAATTTCAGATTCTCACATGGCTGTCTCATCGCTTTTTGTTTCTCCTAACCCATGCTTTTGATTTCAGCATTCTGGCCATGGTGGAGCTGTAGCTGGCAAGAAGAACAGAACCTGGAAGAACCTGAAACAAATTCTTGCTTCTGAAAGGGCATTGCCGTGGCAACTGAACGACCCTAACTGTGAGCTTTCTAGAACCTTCCATGTGTTTGTGATGTTCAGACTAGGCGGATTTTTTTTTTTTATTATTATTAACAAATCTACGTTATTTTATTGTGTTTGCATTACTGAAGGCAAACAACTTTTACCTTGAGAATTTTATAGTGGTATCAGCCTGGGATGTTACGTGTTTATCTCCTCATAATTGTATCTGAGCTGAATCTGTTTGTGTTGTTATGGGTGTGTGTTTTTATTGTCATTGTTAACATTTCAGTCTGGATAAATAGGGCCTGATATGATAATATTGGTGTTTCTATTAGACAGACTTTTTATTCAGAAGTCTACTCTTTAACTTTGTTTCCAAGCACAGGGAGGCCCAAGTGTAAGGCCAGATTTAAGAGGCGTCAGCCACCACCTTAAAGGTCAACTGTTTTTACACCATGGGCCAGCGTTTTTCAGGGTAACACTTTATGCTGCAGTATGTCTAGATCTGTGTAAAACAGTTGTATATTCTGTTCATCTTCATCTGAAAGTACAGGTTCAAGGTTCCCTCCACCTCCTGCCCCACTGTGGGGTGACTCAGGCAGGTGACATATGAGTGAGTCACTTGTGTGGGTGTGGACACCTGGGTATCCAGATGCTCAGGTCCAGTTAGCAGGTGATCTGGCATCTCATCATCATTACCCCAGGGAACCGGAGGTGGTGAAAGGGCCTGTGGGCAGTCGGGCTTGCCAATGGCTCTGCTGGCGTAGAGGGTCCCTGGGGACAGGGCAGGGCTAGATGTGGGGCCACACAATGACGTACTGCATTAAGGCGCCTCCCTAACTTTTGTTAATCCCCAGAGAAGGCTGTGAGTACTTAATCACAAAGTAAAAATTTCAAGAGTATCAATAAATAATATTTTAGAAAAAAAGGGCATAAAAGGTTTGAATATTTTGAAGTCAGTTTAATTTTGTTTTCTTTTTTTACAGACTTCAGTATTGATGCTCCTCCGTCCTTTAAACCAGCCAAAAAATATTCTGATGTTTCAGGCCTTCTCGTGAGTATAAGTCTAACTCTGTCGTAAACATTACATTCAACAGAAGTAGTGTCTGTTTAGACAGTGTTGAATGGGGAGTATCGCTGGTCCCTTGTGGTGCCCCTGCCCTTTCCGTGGGTAGTGGGGCTCTGCTGAGCTGTGGTTGCATTTACATTATAAAGTCAGCCTGGGGCTGGGAGTGGGCAGCCTGGAGGGAAGTCTGCCCCAGAAAGCAGGAGACTTGAGTTCCACTTCGCTTCCTCTACTTGTTAACTGTGAAATAACATGGAAAAAGCAACTTTTTTTTTTTTACAGTTGTATGGTTTACTGCTAAAGTTTTGAAAAATGTCCAGCACTTTTGGTGATGATTGTACTGTTTAAAAAAAAAATTTCTAACTGAAGAAGCAGTATGGTAAAGGGTAGTGATTTTTTACTTATGTTTAAGCATTAGAATCCCTTTCCAAATGAAATCTTTTACAGAATCCAAATACATGAAAGGCCTGGAGCCTGGCCTCCCACTTAGGTGTGGGTGGGGTCCCTGCCTTTTTCTCCACCCTCCATCCCCGTGACCCCTGAAGTGCTTCTGGGAAACAGTTTGAAAACCACCAGTGGACTGGAAGATTGGGCATTGGCAAGTCGCTGAACCCCAGAGATCCTCGTTGCTTATTTGCAGCCTGTAGATATGGTGTGGAACCTGTAAACACACTTATAGCTCACCTTCTTAATCCTTTTTAATCTCTAGTAAATTTAGAAGATGGGCTTTTGCTCATAATTATAGCAATAACGAGCACTTCACTTTTTAAACTTGTATGCACATCATTCAGATGCTTTTACATTTTAGTGAAAATGTATGACTCCAACTTCTGTAGCGAACTGACACAATGAATTATACAAATTTTAGGTTGGAAAGTTTTTTAGTTTTTATATTTTTGAAAATATGTTGGTTGTACTATCTGAACTAGCCATATATTTTGACTTTTCCTTCAGAGAACACATACTCCTTGGATTGTGTCACAAACTTTTGAAGATAGAACATTCAAATACAGTGATACTAAAAAGCGATAGGGAGACTACTCCATAAAAGCACTATATAAAATGACATGTGTGGGGCATGGGGGTGTGTCTGTGTACATAGTGGGTTCCTTTTGTATTAATTCAGGCCATGTATCTCCTCCTAAAGTTTCCTGAGGGGACTTCAGCAAAATGTTTGTGAGTCATGAAGGTTTTCTCTTGCAGGCCACTTTAAGGCATCTCTTCATCTGAGCTGACTCCTTGGTTTTCTCTTCTGGTATGGGCCAGATGCAGTGTTTCCCATGGGTGAAATCCCAGGCATCCTGCTTCCTGGAATGTGTGCTTCGGGTGGGGTATGAGTATCGCTGTTTAGTTGGAGTGGGAACAGGCTTTGTGCCTGGCGCCCTGTTTTCATCATTGTAATTGCATTTATTGCCATTTGTTTTTGGCTCTAGCTCAGTGCTGAGAATGAGGGACGGCCTGGGCTGAATTCTGGAGGAAGCCAGGGCTCAGGCAGAAGACCCCTGCTGCACTGGAGAGCTCAGTAAGACGTGATGCTCTCCAAAGTCTCCGGGGTTTTGATCTCCAAACTCTTGGGTCTTCTAGAGAGGACCCCGCTGTCAAAGATTGCCAGATGTTACCCTTTTGACTCCAGAAACAGTCTCATTGTTTCTTGTGCCCTTTGCTTAGACTTAATGCTACTGAGATATAATTTACATTAAATACATATTTTATGTGTACATTTTGTTGAGTTTTGAAAAATATATTCATCTATTTCCATTACCCAGAAAATTCTCTTTTGTTCCCTCCACAGTCAATTCCCAATCCCCTGCCCCCAACAACCAGAAATGTGATTTTTGTCATTATAAATTAATTTTGCAAGTTCTAGATGATCATATAAATGGAATCATATGGTATGTATGCTTTTGTGCCTGCCTGGTGGTCTTTTTTTGGTTCAACATGATGTTTTTGTGATTGATCAATATTGTTTCCTGTATCAGTAGTTCTTTATTATTGCTGACCAGTATTCCATTATATGAATATACCACAAATTGTTTATTCATCCTCTTCTTCCGACCCTTTGTGGGCAGAATGAACCTACTACCCCCCCCACCCCCCCCCCCGCTCAGTACATACAAGATATCCATGTTCTAATCTCTAGAATCTGTGAATATTTTATATTGCATGGCAAAGTGTGACTAAGGTTGCAGGTGAAATTTAAATTGTGAATCAGTTTATTTTAAAAGAGAGAGACTATCCTGGATTATCCAGGTGCCCATGTGATCACAAGTATCCTTAAAAGTGGAGGAGGGAGCTGTGACTACAGAGGAAAGGTATATTGAGAGCTGCAGCGTGCTTGCTTTGAAGATGGAGGGAGGGAGTCACGAGTCAAGGGCTCTGGGTAGCCTTAGAAACTGGAGTATCAAGAAAGGAACGAAGCCTTTCAGACCCCTTCATTTCAGCCTAGTGAGACCTGTGTTGGATTTCTGTGAGATGATAAATTTGTGTTGTTTAAGGTGCTAAATTTGCAGTAATTTGTTACAGCAATAATAAAAAACTAATTCAGGCCCACATATGGTCTCGCCGTGAATGGGCCATCTGTTCTTGAAGAATAATGTGTATTCTGCTGTTGCTGAGTACAGGATCTTATAAATATCAATTAGGTCAAGTTGTTTTTTAGTGTTTGTCAGTCTATCTAAATCCTTATTGATTTTCTGCCTACTTGTTCTATTAATTACTGAGAAGAGAAGTGAAGTCTCCACCTGTAATAGTAGATTTGTCTGCCTCCTTTCAGATCTGTCAGTTTTTGCATCGTGTCTTTGAAAGCTCTGTTGTCAGGTACATGCAGAGTTTGGATTATTATGTCTTTTTAGAGAATTGGCTCCTTTGTCATTATGCACTATCCCTCTTTATCCCTGATAATATTCATTGTCCTGAAGTCTGCTTTGCCCGAAATTAATAGAGCTACTCCAGATTCTTTTTGATTTATGTTTGCATTGTGTATCTTTGTCGATCTTTTAATTTTTAATTTATATATGTCTTTATATCTAAAGTGGATTTCTTATGGAAAGCATGTAGTGGGGTCTTTGCTTTTTATTCATTCTGACAATTAGACTTTTAACTGGTATCTTTAGGTTATTCACATATGAAGTGATTATTGATGTAGTTGGATTTAAATCTACCATCTAACCAGCTATTTTCTGCCTTCTCTGGATTTAACTGAGCATTTGAAAACATCTTTGTGGACTAGTTTTAGACTTACAGAAAAAAATTGTGAGAAAGTAAAAAGTTGTCATATGTACAGTCAGTCAGCAGCTCCTATTATTAATGTCTTACCTTAGTGTGATGCATTCATTACCATTAATGAACCAATATTAATATATTATTATTATTAACCCGAAGTCCTTAGTTTTTTCATATTTTTTTCTTAGTTTTTACATAATGTCCTTTTTCTGTTCCATTAGTCCATCCAAGATACTATAGTACATTTAGTCATGATGTCTCCTTAGGCTCCTGGTAAATGTGGCAATTTCACAGCTTTCCTTATTGTTGATAACCTTCAGTTTTGAGGAGTACTGGTCAGGTATTTTGTAGGATACTGCACTATTGGGATTTCTCTGATGTTTTTCTCATGATAAGATGGATTAATTGAGCATTTTAAATTATTCCATTTATTCCTCCATTGACTTATTATTTAGATCTCTTTTTAAAACAAAGCTTAATGGTTGCCCTTGTGTATACACTATAAGTTTTAAATTATGAATCTATTTTGAAATAATATCATACAACTTTGTGTTTTAGTATAAGGATCTTTTTTCTTTCTCTTTATTAGAGAAGTTGTGGGTCTGCAGAGCAATCATGCACAAAATACAGGATTCCCATACACCACCCCAACAACAACAACTTACATGGGTGTGAAATACTTGTTACACTTGATCGTTGCACATTTTTACAATTGTGCTATTAACTGAAGTTTTTGATTTAACTTAACAGTGTTTGTGTAGTGCAATTCCATGGATTAAATTTTTTTTATTGTTACCATATATACAATCTAACATTTCCCCTTTTTATCATATACAGGTATATAATTCAGTGCTATTAACTTCATTCACAATGTTGAGATACCATCACCACCATCCGTTACCAAAACATTTCCATTACTCCAAATAGGAACCCTGTACATGTTGAGCTTACCTTCTCTATTTCCTATCCCCACCCCATCCCCTGGTAATCTATATTCTAGATTCTGACTCTATGAGTTTGCTTATTCTAATTATTTCAAAGCTGTGAAAAGCATGCAATGTTTGTCCTTTTGTGTTGGGCTTATTTCACACAACATCATGTCTTTAAAGATTATCCTTGTTGTGGCCTCTATCAAGACTTCATTCCTTTTTACAGCTGAATAATATTCCATTGTGTATATATATATACCATATTTTATTTATCTAATCATTAGTTGATGGATATTTGGGTTGCTCCCATCTTTTGGCAATTGTGAATAATGCTGCTATAAATATCAGTGTGTAAATATCTTTTCAAGTCCCTGCTTTCAGTTCTTTGGGGTATATATCTATTAGTGGCATTGCCAGGTCATATGGTAATTCTGTACTTCACTTTCTGAGGAACTGCCAAACTATCTACTGCCGTGGCTACACCATTTTATGTTGCTGCTAGCAGTGAGTTAGTGTTCCTATTTCTTCTCATTTTCTCCAACTCTTGTTATTTTCCATTTTTTTTTAATAGCAGCCATTCTAATAGGTATGAAATGGTATCTCATAGTGGTTTATTCGTTTATTTTTAATTTTTTTTTATTGTATAGTGTAACATATATACAAAGCAAAAAAATAAAAAAACAATAGTTTCAAAGCACTCTTCAACAAGTAGTTACAGGACAGATCCCAAAATTTGTCATGGGCTACCATACCATCCTCTCATATTTTTCCTTCTAACTTCTCCAGAATATAGGAGTCTAGAGGCTTGAATACTTTTTTATCATCACAACTGACTTTTTTTCCTTCTTTTTTTGTGAACAATAATATATATACAAAAAAGCTGTATATTTTCAAGCACGGCACCACAATTAGTTGTAGAACATATTTCAGAGTTTGGCATGGGTTACAATTTCACAATTTTAGGTTTTTGCTTTTGGCTGCTCTAAAATACTGAAGACTAAAAGAGATATCAATTTAATGATTCGGCGT
The DNA here is from genome assembly GCF_023851605.1 of Tamandua tetradactyla. NCBI lineage: Eukaryota > Metazoa > Chordata > Mammalia > Pilosa > Myrmecophagidae > Tamandua > Tamandua tetradactyla. Next base: position 47,821,748 of record NC_135344.1, read on the forward strand.
TCATATTCATTTTAAGTGCTGTCTTCTATATATAACTCCACTATCACCTTTGATCTTTCCATCCCTCTCTTTAGGGTGTTTGGGCTATGGTGATTCTAAATTTTTCATATTGGAAGGGTTTGCCACTAATACGGGGTAGGGTGAAGCTACTATCTGATGTTCTGGAGAGACTAGGCTACGTTTCAGGACTTCTCTGGACCAGGGACCCATCTGGAGGTTGTAGGTTTCTAGAACTCATAGTGGTTTTGATTTGCTTTTCCCTGATGGCTAATAATGGTGAGCATCTTTTCATACCCTTTCTAGCCACTGGTATCTCTTCTTTGGAGAGATGTCTGTTCAAGTCTTTTGCCCAATATTAAATTGGGTTGTTTGTCTTTTATATCCCTTTTTTATTTTTTTTTCTTTTTACATGGGCAGGCACCGGGAATTGAACCCGGGTCCACTGGCATGGCAGGCGAGCATTCTTGCCTGCTGAGCCACCGTGGCCCGCCCTGTTTGTCTTTTTATTGTTAAGTTGAAGGATTTCTTTATATATTATGGTTATAATCCTTTATTGGATATGTGGTTTCCAAATATTTTCTCCCATTGTGTTGGTTGTCATTTTATTTTCATGATACAGTCCTTTAAGGCAAATGCAGTATGGAGGGTTTTCCCTGTCTTTCTGGGTCTCTGTCTTATCCTGGGGAGACAGACCTGTTTCCTAGGAGACAGACCTCCCTCTCCCGCCTTGCCGGGTGCTTGAAACCAGCAGGCAGACTGTATGCCTCTATGGTTTCTTACACTGCTTTCTTTGTCCCTCACTGCTTTTGCCTGCAGGGCAAATTCTGGAAGGAGGATCACCTTGTAGAGAGGACTTTGCTAAATCAGTCTTTCCCATCCAAAACAGGGTTAGGGATCCACAATGGGGGCACAGACTATCTCCACAGCCCTTGTGAGTGGATCAGGAGTGGCACCAAAAGCTTCTCTGACAGCTCTCCAGACCTGAGTTTTCCTGGCCTGCCCAGCAAATGCAACCCTTCAGCCTGAGAAAAGTACTGCATCTTTAAATCTCCACTCCCTCTATCCTGACAGGGTTGAAACAATAGCTACCCTGGAAGCCAGCCCCACAGTCTAAATTCATTAATCAAAATCCGTGATCAGTGATTGGCTGTGTCCATCCCTATTCTTGGAGAAGAGGGTTTTTATGTCCCTTTCTGTCACCAGCAAGGTAGCCAAGGACTGGACCTCAAGGTGGCCTGCTGTGAGAGTGGGGAATGGATCCTAGTAGCTGCTGCATGGAGAGTAATTTACTGTTCTTTACAATCGTTTATCACTTGTGGAGAGCCGCCTCCCGGGTCAGGCCTAGTGGACGCGCTGCAGCCTGCTCTAGAGTTCCCCCCGCCCATCGAGTGAGCCAGGATGGCGCCCACATCCTGCTTCCGCTTATGACACATACACCCGCCAACCCAATCCTCCAATCACCCTTGTAGACGTGGCGATAGCCTATTGGGCTTGAATCATGTATATAAGATGTTACCCGGAAGGAGCGGGGGGAGACGACCCACAGGGAGCCGTACCTGACGGCCGCATAGAGGTTGCTCCCCCGCGGGGTATCTTGTCCCGCGCGGAACCTGTAACAGAGAATGCAAGCTTAACTCCAGTAAAGGTCTGTGCTTACAACTGCTACGTGTCTTGGATCTGTGTTTCTCACCAGCGCGGATTTGTCTGCGTCTCTCTGTCTCTCCTCATTGTCTCACCCGCCGGCCGGGGGCTTGACGCTGAGCGAGAAGTCGCGGACAAGTGGTGGCCCGTACGGGGAACCTCCTCTCTCGACACCTCTTCTGCAAGGAGAGCCGTACTGTCTCTTCTTGAACTGAGAAGGACGTGCATCCTGAGCTCGCAGCGGACTTCCCGCGCCTGATCACTGCGAGAAGGAACCAGGACGCCAGCCAGTGTGGGTTCCAGAAAGACTGGTGAGAACCGTGACATCGCCCGAGGAGGCCACGGAGCTGTTGCCCAAAAAACCAACAAGCCTTCAACCTGAACCATCAGATCAGGCCTCCAACTCTGCTGATGACGGCGGCGACTGACGAGATGGCAACGAAAACGCCGGTCACCCTTCGATTGTTTAGAAGGGGGACCAGTTTTAATAACCCCCGTTGCCTTCGACCTTTCCAAACTGGGCGAGACTGTACAAAGTCTGTGGAACAGAGTCACCTCTTGGTTCTCTTGGCCCAATTTGACTACTTGGATCCTCGTGGCAGTGGGACTATTAGTGGGTTTAGTCACTGTTAAATGTTTGTTAGAACGCTTGTTCCAGACACAGCAGCAATTACGTGTCACTACCATGTTGGCTATGTCACTCGCCCCTGATGCTCCTGACAACGACCGTCCCGCTGCCCGGTCCTCCCCCTCACCGGACGGTCCATCCCGGCCACTCAGGGCGGGGCGCTCGAAAACAGGATCTGCTGCAAAGCCCATGGCCGTGTCCCGGGTGTAAAAAGCGGCACCAGAAGTCATAATTTTTGTCTAAAGGATGATCTCTAAGGCAGAGTCACGGTCCTGGCCAGACTAGACTCCGGCCATTGCACAGAGACATCTAGTGACACTCTCGACTCTGGTTGCCGCTCTCCTGAGCCCCGCTTAGCCCAGTTGCGAGGCGAAGCACTGCAGGGAGAGTCACGTGGTTTCCAGTTCACGGGCTCTCCGGTCTCTATATGAGGAGGCATTCTGGTTGGTGCCTAGCAAGCCTAGTCCAGACTCCCCAAAGCACCAAAACAAGTAGTGGGCTAATCAAGCTCACGGGAGCTCACTCATCAATGGAGACACTGGGTCTAAGAAAGGGTCTACGGACCAAAAATAATAAAAAAGGGGGAGATGTGGAGAGCCGCCTCCCGGGTCAGGCCTAGTGGACGCGCTGCAGCCTGCTCTAGAGTTCCCCCCGCCCATCGAGTGAGCCAGGATGGCGCCCACATCCTGCTTCCGCTTATGACACATACACCCGCCAACCCAATCCTCCAATCACCCTTGTAGACGTGGCGATAGCCTATTGGGCTTGAATCATGTATATAAGATGTTACCCGGAAGGAGCGGGGGGAGACGACCCACAGGGAGCCGTACCTGACGGCCGCATAGAGGTTGTTCCCCCGCGGGGTATCTTGTCCCGCGCGGAACCTGTAACAGAGAATGCAAGCTTAACTCCAGTAAAGGTCTGTGCTTACAACTGCTACGTGTCTTGGATCTGTGTTTCTCACCAGCGCGGATTTGTCTGCGTCTCTCTGTCTCTCCTCATTGTCTCACCCGCCGGCCGGGGGCTTGACGCTGAGCGAGAAGTCGCGGACAATCACTCTCTTACCCCACTCTTCCCTGAATGCTGTGCAGAGCCCTTCTGGGCTCCAGAATTTTAAAATACTTGTTTCAGATGGTTCCTGCCTGTTTAATAGTTGTTTTGTTGGAAGGACTGAATCTTGAAGCTCCCTACTCCATCATCTTCCCCAGAAATCCTCCTAGTATAAGGACTTTACAATAGCAAGTCAACCCTCCCATTCTTTGTGCTGCTTGAGTTGTGGTATAGTTTAATTTTACATGTGCTATAAATGTGCAATATACCGCTACTCTTTAGTCAGTAGTCTTTTAGAGAAGTAAAAATAATAAATGAATTTTTTTTTTTTTACTTTATTTCACATCCAGCTCTTTTCTGTCTTTCTGCAGGATGAACTTTCAACATTTCTTACAGAGTAGGTCTGCTGGCAATGAATTCCTTCACTTTTTGTTTAGCTGAGAAAACTTTTATTTCTGCTTTACTTTTGAGCATTTTCAATGGGTGTAGAAATCTGGGCCGACAGCTCTTATCTTTCATCACTTTAAAGATGTTGTTGTTTTGCTTGCATGGTTTCTGATGAGAAATGTGATGTGATTCTTATCTTTGTTCCTATGTAATGTTTCTTTTTCTCTCTGTCGACCTTGATGATTTTCTCTGTCTTTTGTTTTCAGCAGTTTGAATATGATATACTGTGGTATTTGTATTAAAACAAATAAAATTGCTGAGAACAACAGCAGTTTATTCTCTCAGAGTTCTGAAAGTCAGTAGTCCAAAATCAGTATCGCGGGGCCACAGTCAGGGGCTGCCGGGATTTCTCCCTCTGGAAGCTCTACGGGAGGAAGTTCGGTCCTTGCCTCCTCCAGCTCTCATTTCTGCTAGCATCCCTTCACTTGTGGCTGCCTCACTCCAGTCTCTGCCTCTGTGGTCATATTGCCTCTTCAGTCTGTGAAATCTCCCTTTAACTCCAGTTCCTAAGGCTACATGTGATTGCACCCAGCTGATCCAGGGTAATCTCTAAAACCTTAAATCACATCTGCAAATCCTTTTTTTTGGGGGGGGGGGGGGTCAAGTAAGGTAACATTCACAGGTTCCAAGGATTTTGAATGTAGATACATTTGGATGGCCATTATTCAGCCTACCATAGTATGGTTTTTCTGTTTGTTTGTTTTTTCTTGCTTGCTGGTCTCTGAGCTTCTTGGATCTGTGATTTGGTATTCGTCATAAAGTTTGGAAAATCCTCGACCATTATCTTTTTAAATATTTCTTTTGACTTTTTCATCTTTCTTCTTCTGTGATTCCAGTTACATGTTTGGCAAACTATTTCATACGGTCCCACGACTCTGGGATACTCTGTTCTGTTTTGGGGTTAGTTTGTTTTTTCTCCTCTTTTAGCTCTTTGTGGTTCAGCTTGGGTAATTTCTGTTGACTTGCTTTCAAGTTATTTCCTTGCCTGAATCAAGTCTACTGATTAGACTGGTTAGGAGCAGTCTTCATTTCTGTTACTGTGTCTTTGATTTCCAGCATTTCCATTTGATTCTTAGAGTCTCCATCTCTGATGAAATAATCTTTCCGGTCTTGCGCATTGTCTACCTTAACCTTTAGCTTCTTTAACATATTAATTGTATTTATTTAAATTTCCTGTCTGATAGTTTCAACATCTGTGTCACATCTGGGTCTTGGTCATATCTTTGTCTTTTCTTTTTTGCATGGGAAGGCACCAGGAATCGAACCCAGGTCTCCAGCATGGCAGGTGAGAACTCTGCCTGCTAAGCCCCCAAGGTCTGCCCCATCTTTGTCTTTTAAGACTGTTTTTTTTTTTTTAATTTAATTTAAAAATTTTTTTTAAACATAACAACATACAGACATGAACATTCTTACCATATGATCATTCCATTCTTGGTATATAATCAATAACTCACAATGTCATCACCGCCACCACCACTTCCTTCTAAGGCTGTTTTGATTTTTTACCATTTTGTGCACTTCATAACTTTTTGTTGACAGCTGAACATGTTTAGGACAGTAGGTACTAAAATAAATATTTTTTATGCCTGGAGCTAAGCACGCCTTTTTTTTTGGTAGGCTCTTAGTATGACGAATACATATGAATCTAATCAGGAGTTGAGCTACTTTTGAAGATTATTGTTATTGTATACATTACAGGTTTCAAATTCCTTATGTTGAGGTCTGAACTAATTTGCCAGAAGGGTTTTCTCAAAGTCTGCCTTCAGGTCTGTCCGCTTGTCTTGAGTCTTCCTTTTGCATTGCTCCCCATAGAGAATCTGTCTCTTAGCAGCTCTTCCAGCTTTATTCTACTCTTAGTTTTACTCCATACTTGTTAGTATAGTGGGAAATGGGAGGATGTTCTGTGATGCTCTGATTTAGCTCAGACACTTTGAATCTTGGTTCTGCCCCTTCTCAAGATCTAGTATTGGAGAACGTGTATTTCTGCCTGTATTCATTTGTTAAGCTGCTGGAATGCAATATTCCAGAAATGGAACAGCTTTTAAAAAGGGAATTTAATAAGTTACAAGTTTACAGTTTTAAGCCTCTAAAAATGTCCAAACTAAGGCATCCAGGGAAAGATACCTTAATTCAAGAAAGGCTGATGAGTCTAGAACACCTCTGTCAACTAGAAAGGAATGTGGCTGGCATCTGCTGGGGTCTTTGGCTTCTGGTATCAAAATTTTCAGCCTCCGTTTCCTTTGGGGTTCCTCACTTGGCGTCTGTGGTCCTTCACTTAACTCCTCCGGGACACAACTCTGAGTTCTGGCTTGCTTAGAATCTCATGGCAAGGCACATGGCGACATCTGCTGGGCCCTGCAACTCCAGATGTCCAAGTCTCATGTTGGCTCTGCCAGCTCTGAAGCAGCTGTTCTCCAAGTGTCTGCATCAGTGCTGAGCTCTCTCCAAAATGTTTCCTCTTTAAAAAGACTCCAGTAAACTAATCAGGACCACCTAGAATGGGTGGAGTCACATCTCCATCTAATCAAAACATCATACCCACACTTGGGCACGTCACATCACCATGGAGATAATATAGTCAGAAGTTTCCACCCTACAGTATTGAATCAGGTTTAAAAGAAAAAGAGATTGGGTCAGGATTAAAACATGAATTTTCTGGGCTATAAAATAATTTCAAACCGGCAACGCCACTCTGCCAGAGCTAAAACTTTTTTTCTGTTCTTTTCCCCCAGCTGCAGTGGATTTTTACCAGTACCTTAAGGCTACAGTTTTGGTGGACCTTCTGCAGATCAAGGTTTTTTTCTCACGTAGAGAGGCCAGATGGGTCTGGGTAGTTTCTTCAGTGGCTGCTGTTCCCTTTCCCCACCGACATCATAAGAAAGCTTTCTCCAGAGTCTTTCTTGTGAGCTTTTGGTGGAGTTCTTTGAGGAAAAGCCTATAAGAGAACGTGAACTCGTATAGTCTGAAGCTCCCAGGGGAGCTTACTCCCTAGCCCATACTCACCCTATAGTGATTTGTTAAAAACGTCTAAATAAATCTTCTTACCAGCTTAGATGGTATTTTATTATTTTTGCCTTAAATACTGTCTTTTAAGAAAAATTATGAAAAATAAAAGTTTTTAATATTTACCCACTAATTTACCACTTTTGTATATTTTTTATTCCTACTTCTTGATTTGAGTTTCAGTCTGGTATTACTCCCATTTCACCTGAAAAACATTCTTTAGTATTTCTTATAGTACAGGTCTGCTATTGGCAAATACATTCAGCCTTCATTTATCTACAAATGTCTTTTTATTTTTTTTATTCCCTTGTTTTAAGCATATTTTCACTGGGTATAAAATTCCAGGTTGCCTTATTTCTGTCATCACTTCAAAATGTCATTTCATTGTTTCTGACCTTCAGTGTAACTGAAGAGAACTTAGCCATCATATCGTCCCTGAATTTAATGTCCCGTTTTTTCCTCTAGCTACTTTTAAGAATTTTCTCTTTGTCTTTGATTCTTAGCAGTTTGATTGTAATATGCTTAGGTATGGTTTCTTTTGCATTTATCCTGCTTAAATTTTACTGTGTTTCTTGTATCTGTAAGTCAGTTTGGGGAATTTTTCAGCCATTACTTCTTCAACCTGTTTTTTTCTACTGTCCTTACTCCATTCTCATGCTGGGACTCCAGTGATAGATGTTAAGACTCTTTTTATATTGTCCCACAGTGAGAGTGGGGCTCTGGGGCTCTGGGACTCTGGGGCTCTGTTCATATTTAGTTAATCTTTTAAAAATATGTTCTTCAGATTGGATAATATCTATTGATCTGTCTAAAGTTCACTGACTTTTTTCTATCATTTCTAATGTTCTGTTTAGCCCAATTAGTGAATGTCATTTTAGTTATTTAAACTTTTATTTTTAGAATTTCCATTTGTTTCTTTTTTATTGTTTCATTTCTCTGTTGAGTAATTAAATTTAGTTATTGAGTTCATAGTTTTCTTTTAGTCCTTGTACTAAAATATTTTTCTTTCATGGGCAGGCACCAGGAATCTAACCCGGGTCTGTGGCATGGCAGGCGAGAATTCTCCCACTGAGCCACCATCGCACTGCCCCCTTGTACATATTTTTAATAGTTCCTTTAAATTGTTTATCTACTATTTACAACATCTGGGTCATCTTGGATCTGGTTTCTATTGACTTTTTATTTACCATGGGTCACATTTTCATGTTTTTTTGCTTATTTGCCAGTTTTTATTGTATAGAGGACATCACGGATGATATATTATACAAACTCAGGTGTCTGTTATATTCTTTAAAGAGTATTGAATTCTTTTTCTTGTAGGTATCTTGCATGTGTATAGGTTTAGTTTTACACTTTGTTAGGACTTATCTGTGGAAAGCTGAAGTAGTTTTCCATACCCCTTAAACTTGGTCAGACTTAACCTCCAAGCTCTTTAACCTCTGCCAGTCTTACTGATATTTGGTCTTAGGCTTTATCTTGGTGAGTCTAGAATAGTCCTTACCTAGAGACATGGCCTTTACTCCTAACTGGGGCCTTTCTGGTATAACAAGTAGCTGGTTAGGGCATTATTGAGATCTCTCTACTCTGGCCGGACCAGAACTACAATGTCTCCCAGCAGTGCTCGACTTCTAGTGTCTCTGTTCCTCTCTTAACTCTAAAGTGGCCATTCTTTGGTAAGCCTTGTATAGTGAGTGTCTCATAGTCCATGGTCATGGACACCATGGGGAATCCCACACAGACTTTTGCCCTCCCTTGTGCAGTTCCCTCCCTTCTGGTATCTTGCATGCAAATGTCAGCCACTTCAGTAGCCTCTTTGATTGCTGCTTCCTCAGCTCAGTGGGTCCACACTGTGCTGTTTGAGCTCCAGTTCCCTGCACTGTGGTGACAAAATCGTCATAGGCTGAAAGTCAGAGTAATCACAGGGCTTGCCTTATGAGTTTCCCTTTTCTCAGCTGTTGCAATATCGTGCTACCTATTGTCTATTGCCTGAAAATAGTTGCATCATATATTTGGTCCATTTTAATAGTTGCTTATGGCAGAAAGCGCAAGTCTGGTACCAGTTATACTGTTATAGCTCAGAATGGAAATTTCTCCCTGTTCCATCTTGTGCTGAGCTTGTGGAAGCCATGGTGTATGGCTGGACTTGGAGAATCTCTTTATCTTCACCATCGTGAGACAACTCACCTGCTGGTACATGGTTCTCACACGTTAGTGGGCATGAGAATCACTTTGAACAGCATTATTCCGAAACTTCTTTATGCCATCGGCAAAGGACTTGTCACATGACACATAACCTAAAATATCTTTCCCTGCTGGATATAAGAATTAAGAAATCTTGAGTATGTGGAGAACTGTACCAAATCAGTAAAGAGACAATGTCATAGAAAAATTGGCAAAAACAATATGAATAGGCAATTATGAGAGAAGAAATATAGATGACCAATAAGTAGAAATGGTAACTAGGAAAAAGAAACTAAATATTTACTCATTAAATGAGGAAGATATTAAGACACTTGATTACATATATTGTCATCCACATAGGGAAATGGGTATCCCCATAAGTTGCTGACTTGAGGTGGGAATGTACTTCGGTTCAGTTTCTTTGGAGGTCACTTTGGCAATATCCATTGAAACAAAAAAATGCATAAGCCTATGACCCATCATTTCTAGGCAGCTCCCTGGAGAAACAGTATGCCCAAGGAGTCACATGGTTACGAGAGACTGACTGTATTAGCTAAATGTTGAACACAGCGTAGAGGTCTATCAATGAAGTTATGTTCATACTATTCTATAAGCTATTTTCATACTATTCTATAAGCCAGATGTATATGTAGCAACATGGATAAGCTTCTATAAAGCAATTTGCAAAGCAGTGTATGTATTACGGTATCACTTAAGTAAAAATTAACACACACACACACACACACACACACACACACACACACACACGATTGGGTAGTTTCTCAGATGTGTGTCCCGTGTGTAAGGATATAACTGGCTTAAAAGTTTGGAAGGGTGACCACTTTCCTCAGGGGAAAGTGAAAGTCTCTCTCTCTGTCTCTCTCAATATGCTCATCCGCTTTCTGTTTATACTGACCCACCCATTCTCAGCAGCCCTAGTACAAAGCTATGGAAAGTTTTGCAGCTCTGGGTGAGACCGGCAAGCAGTGAATGTGGTCTTGATGGAGACTCGTGAAAGCTGGGGGCGGGGTGGCGTGGGGGGTGGGGCTAGGTAGGGCTGTGTGCTTTGCATATGTAGGGAGCTCTTGCTGATTGTTTAATTTTGGTTTAAGAGAGGGAATCCAGAGGAGGGTGTGACCAAAAAGCTCTTGACTGTTCTACCTCTGGCTGTTACCAGGCATCCTTCCTTATGTGCACACACTGGATGCTGGCTTTGGGCCAGGTCTGTCAAGTTTGTGTTGGTGACTTTTCTGTTGGTGCCACAAGTCCTCTGTATTCTGCCTTATTCATTTGCACCCTCCCTGGTAGTGAGGTCCGAACCGGGACTGGCCGGCTCAGCAGCTTGGTGGTAGGAGGGAGGCAACCTTGGCTATGAAGCCGGCCTGAGGCTGATTCATAAATAGAGGCAGATGATCGAAGCCAGACACACATGCCGCCCGCTGCCAATTAGTCAGTAACTGCCTCGTGGCCAGGCGCCTCCAAAAGGGACTTGTCACTGGTCTGTGGTTAGGCCCTCTGTGTGTTACTGTTGTCAAAGGAAATGTGATACTTGAAAGGCAATATCTAGACCAAGGCCAAGATCGAAGTTTTATTGACATAGAACTTTAATTATTCTTAACTTTTTAGGAATAGTCCCATTTTCCCGACACGCAGAAGTTAAATATGTTTGGGAGATCCCCAGTGGCAGAATTGAAGACACAAGAGCATGAGAACCTCCCGCTAAGTCCCCCTTGGCTTGCTGCTTTACTGGGTCTCCCCTCTCATTTTAAATCTCAGGATTGCTGTAAGTCTAGATTCACACATTGGAGCAGACAATCCCTGTAAGTAATTGGATGTTATCTGTCTAGACTTTATGGCATCTTTTAGTTTTTTTTAAAGCAGCTCAGAATGACTCACCCTCATGTTTTCTGTCTCAAAATCTGTAGAAGCCTTGTGCTTTGAGATATGTAGTAAGTGGATTGATTTCTCCACTTCACACATGGGGAAAACAGAGGCCGAAAGAGAATTTCTGGGATGTTCTCAATCCTTTGTTTATCATTCATTGTACAAACATGGACTGAGGGCCCACCATGCACCCTGCATTTTATGAGCCACATTTGATGAGAAGCAAACCAGAGGCTTCCTGCCTCATGGAGCTTCACTGCCTGGACCTTAGTCAAAGAGTCATCTAGGTAATTAACTGAGAAGTGACAGGCTTAGTCCTCCCTCAAGAGAGGTTTGTGGGGCTGGGGGAGCGTCCTGACCTCCTCTGAGGGTACAGATGAAGCTTCTCTGAGGCTGTGCCTTTTGGACTGAGACTTGAGGGATGAGCAGGTGGTCACTGGACAAAGTGGGGCAGGGATGGAGTCCTCCACACGGAGGGAAAATGGGGCATGGCAGGAGGGAGGATTTAAGAGGCCGGGTGGTTGGAAGCAGAGTGGAGGTGTGGAGCTCTGGAAGATGCTTGAAAAGGAGAAGGGGCTGAGCCTTCTTGCAGGGCCCAGTGAGCCACTCTGTGGACTTGGGCCTTTGTCCCGAAGGCAGAGGGGAATGATTGAGAGGTTTTACACTGAGGAATGACAAAATTCAAATTGTAAATTATGAAGAGGCTAGAAATCCCTTGTTGTGGAAGGTGGATGTGGCTGGGCACCCTGCGGTGTGGCCCAGGGAGCTGTGGAAGTGGGATGGGGTGGAAGGGGGAAGGGCCAGAGGAGGGACCCCGAGAAGGTGGACTGGCTCCAGGAGGGGTGGCCTGCAGAGCCTGCTGCGCTGGAGGGAGCTGGAGGGAAGTGTGCTCTCCCTTGAGGAACACAGACCCGACCCCTGCATTGGAAGGAGGAGGGAACTGAAAGGCAGGGTGGGATGGCGAGCAGGAGTGCAGTGTTGGACCTGTGGCCGGCAGCTCTGGAGGTGCCAATGAGAAGGGTCTTGGAGTCCGACGTGGTTATTCCCTGACCTCCCACCCTGGGGCCCAGGAAGATGAATGAGCTTCTGCCAAAGCGAGCAATTTAGTGTTCTCGGTGGCAGGGTATGACACGGTCAGGGTGTATTTCACTTTCAGCAAAATAGGGGAAATATTTTCAATCTTGTACTTGAACCTCAAATGCCACCACAAAACTTTCTGCCGTTCACTGTGCCTTTTTCTCCCCCAGGCCAACTACACGGACCCCCAGAGCAAGCTGCGGTTCAGCACCATCGAGGAGTTCTCCTACATCCGGAGGCTGCCGTCGGACGTGGTCACCGGCTACCTGGCTCTGAGGAAGGCCACCAGCATCGTCCCCTGAGCGTTGGGAATGGAGACAAAGTGGAAAACTGTTTCACAGGCGAACTTTGGGCTTGAAATTTTGCTTCATGGAAGCCCACTCATTCTGCTGTTTTTAAATGCCAGTATTGTGCCTTGGAAAGAATGCTGGGTTTTAATTTAAGAAGTTTTTTTTTTTTTTCTGTGTTCTCCCTCCCAGTCTGATACTTCCTCTGAATTAAATAATACTGCAGGTGCCACAAGTAAAGTTGTTTGACAAGAAGATACGAGAAAATTGTGCTTTTAATTTAACTCAAATGAGTCTATGGATTTTTACTGCAAACTTGTGAACTGTCATCTGACTCATTTCAGGATGCCATGATGAATCCTGCTAACAGGGCCGGTGCCTGCCTCAGTGGAGCGTGTTAGCTTTCTTCTGTCACTCAGTGCTAAGAAAAGGTCCAGAATTGGGCCTGGAAAGGAAAGAGCTGAGGAACTTGTCCTGTTCCACTGGCCAGTCCTTGCCGTTGTGCCTCAGCCTCCCATTCAGTCTCTTCAGCTCTGCCCCTGTTTCTGGAAGGGTGTTTTTCATCCAAGAAGGGCTTTTGTGTTGGTACAGGATGCTGCCCCGTTGGCCCCAGCCTACCCCAGAAAGGCAGTGTTTGCTGCCCCATCCCAGAAGAAGTAAAAGCATTTCCCTGGGCCAGGGAGAGGGGAAGATACACCCTAGGGAGAACAGTCGACGCAGGCCCTGGGGCTTCTGGGCCAGAGCTGCCCCTGCTTTGGGGGATTAGCCTCCCAGGTGCCCTTTTTCACCCTGGGAGGAAGCCACCCCCAGCCACTCTCCAGGCTTAGAGAAAAGAAAAACAAACCAAAGAGCAGTCAGCTGGGACACCAACCTGTGAACAGGTGCAGCTGCTGTGACCTTGGCTTCCTTTCCTCCAGGTGCAACAGCCCCAGTGCTATTCAGCACCGTCCCAGGAACTAGTGGCGACAGCGATGTGCTGTGCAACCTTTTTATGGCCTTGAAAAGGGAGCCGAGATGATGACCAGGGGAGATGGGGAACCTTTCCAAGTCCATGCTCACTAAGCACTGGAGCCTCTGGTACAGAGGTTCTTGAAGAAGTGGGTATCAGAATCCCCTGAGGGCTTGTTGAAACATAGCTCGGTAGGCTCCATCCCTCGAGTGTGAATCCCGAGGCCTGGGATGGGGCGCTGGAATTTGCATTCTAACCAGTAGTGCTAATGTCGCTGGTTGGAGACCACACTTTGAGACCCACTGCTTTGGTGAAACTTAAAGTCCCTGAAAGACCAGAGGCTGCTTCTTCAGTTCCTGCCCTCATTCCTGCACTTCCCACCAGCTGTCAGCTTAAGAAAACCCCAGCTTCCCTTTTGGTGGAAAGGAGTAAGTGAGCCAAGGGCCCTTCCTGCTTCGTTTCCACCTTTAGCCATACAAAGAAAACTTGGGGGTAGGTCCACTCTTGTCCTTGAAGGCCCCCAATTGGGTAGAGCCCCCTAAATTTCAGCGCTGATTGCTGAGCACTACCTCAAATTTAGCACCTGCGATTCTCCAGGAGCAAAGTCCAGGAGTAAAGAGACTACTGTGGCTCTGTACACATCCACTGCAGAGGGCACACGGACTGGCTCCTGCAGGCCTCTCCCTCAGGGTTTCTTGGTGTGTCTGTTCCGTAAACTTTCTGTCAGTACCTTGAGGACCTGTTAAAATGCTGATTCCCAGACCTTCCTGCTGACTCTGGGAGTGGGCCCCAGGAATCTGCATTTTGACACGTCCCAGTGTAAATACTATGCACTCGAAAGGATGAGGCTCACTGCCTCCCATAAATGGAAAGGAAGCCAGTGTGCTGGATCCCCGCTCCCTACTTTCCTGCACTCTTGCCAGGCTTTCCCATGCCCCTCTGACCTCTTTTCCTGGGGAGTTGTGAGTTCCCAAGGTCAGGTCATTTCTCTCACCCCAAGCTCCAGGGGTCCAAGCTTCAAGCTGTGAATGCTTCCAATAATGAGTCCTGTAGGTTTTAGGAACAGACAGTTTATTGAGCCCATGCTGAAAATAACCCTTGCTGTCCACACTTAGCCCAGTGGTTCATAGTCCCAGCTGCACTTAGAATCACCAGTGCAGGGATAGAGTGGGGTAGGAGGGATTAAAAAATACCCAGGGTTTCTGATTCTGATACAGCTGGCCTGAGCTGGGGCCAGGGCAAAGGTATTTTAAAACTCCCAGGTGATTCTTTCTAATATGCAGCCATTGTTGAAAATCCTTGCTATAATTACAAAAAGAGTATTTCCCATTGGATATATTCTCTTATTCTTAGATCAGCTAGCTCCTTCCGTCCCAGGGCCAGGGGCAATTTGGAAAGATGGTTTTGTGTGTGTGCATATATGTGTTATTTAGAATTCCTTTCACATAATATCCTGGCATGGGAGTTGGAAACATGATGTCATTGCAGACTCCTCCCTCTCCATCCTTCCCCCACCATGTTCACTCAGCCTTCAGGTCCCCCTGTTTCTTCCTCTTCATCTCTCACATCTTCTCCTTCCTCTTCTTTTTGCCCCTGCTCCTACCTGACTGCAGGAGCACATCACCTCCTATTTGCACGTTGGCAGTGTCCTCCTAACTGCTCTTCCTGAAGCAGTTCGAACCCCTCCCCTCCGCTTTCCACTCAGCCTTCAGAGGGCCTTTCCACAGCCATGGACGAGAACTTGACTTTCCCCATCATGGCATGTCCACTGGGGATTTGTCTCTGATACCTTGTCAGCTTGAAAGATGAAGCCAGTCCACTGTGAAAGAAAGAAAGAACGATTAGCTAATCAAGAAATCAGATCTTGGTCTTCTTAAGACTAGATTGAAGTCCAATCTGCTCTGACAAGAATTTGACTCTTTCTCAATATCTGATGTGCCCCAAATGAATAGGAGAGCCGTCTATTATCGGACATAGATTAGAACTACCTGTGGTGCTGAAGAAATGTTTTCCAGAGCTGGATCCATTGACGTAGGTAAAGGGGACCCATTGCCCATCTCCCAAGTGAAGGCTTGCATCCTTCCAGATTTTAAATATGTTTTGTAATTAATTAACTATCTGTGCTGGTTTGAATCTATTGTGTACCCCAGAAAAGCCAAGTTCTTTAATTCTTATTCAATATTGCTGGGTGGGAGCTTTTTGATTGTTTCCATGGAGCTGTGACCCACCCAATTGTGGGTGGTAACTTTTTTTTTTTAACTTTTTTATTAATTAAAAAAAATTAACAAACAAAACATTGATATCATTCCATTCTACATATACAATCAGTAATTCTTAATATCATCACATTGTTGCATATTCATCATTCTTAGAACATTTGCATCGGTTTAGAAAAAGAAATAAAAAGACAATAGAAAAAGAAATAAAATGATAATAGAGAAAAAAAAGCTTATACATACCATACCCCTTACCCCTTGCTTTCATTTACCACTAGCATTTCAAACTGAATTTATTTTAACATTTGTTCCTCCTATTATTTATTTTTATTCCATATGTTCTACTCTTCTGTTGATATAGTAGCTAAAAGGAGCATCAGACACAAGATTTTCACATTCACAGAGTCTCATTGTGAAAGCTATATCATTGTTCAATCATCATCAAGAAACATGACTACTGGAACACAGCTCTACGTTTTCAGGCAGTTCCCTCCAGCCTCTCAACTACATCTTGAACAACAGGGTGATATCTACTTAATGCATAAGAATAACCTCCAGGATAACCTCTCAACTCTGTTTGGAATCTCTCAGCCATTGACACTTAGTCTCATTTCACTCTTCCCCCTTTGGTCAAGAAGGTTCTCTCAATCCCTTGCTGTTAATTCTCAGCTCATTCTAATGGGTTTTTCTCAGTCCCTTGATGCTGAGTCTCAGCTCATTCCAGGATCTCTGTCCCACATTGCCAGGAAGGTCCACACCCCTGGGAGTCAAGTCCCATGCAGAGAGGGGGAGGGTGTTGGCTCGTCATGTTGGCTGGAGAGAGAGGCCATATCTGAGCAACAAAAGAGGCTCTCTTGGGGGTGACTCTTAGGCCTAAATTTTAAGTAGACTTGACCTATCCTTAGATCAAGAAATCAGATCTTGGTCTTCTTAAGACTAGATTGAAGTCCAATCTGCTCTGACAAGAATTTGACTCTTTCTCAATATCTGATGTGCCCCAAATGAATAGGAGAGCCCTCTATTATCGGACATAGCTTAGAACTACCTGTGGTGCTGAAGAAATGTTTTCCATAGCTGGATCCATTGATGTAGGTAAAAGGGACCCATTTGTGGGGTTACGTTTCATATGAACACACCCCAAGACTGGGGGCTCAGCCTATAGCTTTGGTTGTCCACACTGCTTGTGAGAATATCAAGAATTCAACTTGGGGAAGTTGAATTTCTCCCCGCTTTCACCATTCCCCTAAGGGGGGCTTGCAAATACTTTTCCAGTCACTGATCAAATCACTCTGGGATTCATCGGGGCATCACTCTGAACAAACCAACAAAATTTCATGTCCTACCTGAGATTCCAAGTACTTATGATGTTCAAGCAAACTATCTACATGAGTTATATTAGGAAATGCTCTAGTTAAAATATAAATTTTGTAACATTTTTTGCTTTAGTCTCACACATAAGGTGACATTTTAAAGTATTAATTATCATCTATTTTCAGCACCCTGCAATAATGACATTCCTTTGTTCTTCCTCATGCAATAACATTTTAAAAATTTGTGCATTGTACATTTCACTATTATTATACACTCTAGGCATTCCTAGATTATACCATCTTGATCTTTAACATCTATCTTTCTTTCTGATTTCATTTATGTCCCCAGCCCTCCTCCCTCTATCATTCTCACATGCAGCTTCATTCAGTGTTTTAACATTACAGTTAGGTAGTATTGTGCTGTCCATTTCTGAGTTTTTGTATCCAGTCCTGTTGCACGTCTGTATCCCTTCAGCTCCAATTACCCAATATCTTACCCTATTTCTATCTCCTGCTGGTCTCTGTTACCAATGACATATTCCAAGTTTATTCACTAATGTCAGTTCATATCAATGAGACCATACAGTATTTATCCTTTAGTTTTTGGCTGGTCTCACTCAGCATAATGTTCTCAAGGTCCATCCATGTTGTTACATACTTCAAAAGTTTATTCTGTCTTAAAGCTGCATAATATTCCATTGTATGTATATACCACGGTTTGTTTAGCCACTCGTCTGTTGATGGACATTTTGGCTGTTTCCATCTCTTTGCAATTGTAAATAATGCTGCTGTAAATATTGGTGTGCAAGTGTCCATTTGTGTCTTTGCCCTTAAGTGTTCTGAGTAGATACCTAGCAATGGTATTGCTGGGTCATATGGCAATTCTATATTCATCTTTTTGAGGAACCGCCAAACTGCCTTCCACAGCAGTTGCACCATTTGACATTCCCACCAACAGTGAATAAGTGTGCCTCTTTCTCCACATCCTCTCCAGCACTTGTCATTTTCTGTTTTGTTGATAATGGCCATTCTGGTGGGTGTGAGATGATATCTCACTGTGGTTTTGATTTGCATTTCTGTAATGGCCAGGGAAGTTGAGCATCTCTTCATGTGTCTTTTGGCCATTTGTATTTCCTCTTCTGAGAAGTGTCTGTTCAAGTCTTTTTCCCATTTTGTAATTGGATTGGCTGTCTTTTTGTTGTTGAGTTGAACAATCTCTTTATAAATTCTGGATACTAGACCTTTATCTGATATGTCATTTCCAAATATTGTCTCCCATTGTGTAGGCTGTCTTTTTACTTTCTTGATGAAGTTCTTTGATACACAAAAGTGTTTTATTTTGAAATTTTTCTTGATAAAACTTAATATACAAACATACAAACATTCCACACATGGTGTACAATCAATGGCTCACAATATCATCACATAGTTGTGTATTCATCATCATGATCATTTTTTAGAACATTTGCATCCCTCCAGAAAAAGAAAGAAAAAAGAAAAAACTCATACATACCATACCTTTTACCCCCTTTCTGTTTGACCAATAGTTTTTCCAATTTATTTTAACCTTTGTCCCCTCTATTATTTATTTTTTATCCGTATTTTTGTTTACTCATCTGTCCATACCCTGGATAAAAGGATCATCAGACACAAGGTTTTCATAATCACACAGTCACATTGTAAAAGCTATATCATTATACAATCATCTTCAAGAAACAAGGCTACTGGAGCACAGAGCCACAATTTCAGGTACTTCACTTTAGCCACTCCAATACACCATAAACTAAAAAGGGATATCTATAAAACGTGCAAGAATAACCTCCAGGATAACATCTCAACTCTGTTTGAAATCTCTCAGCCACTGACAATTTATTTTTTTCTCATTTTTCTCTTCCCCCTTTTGGTCAAGAAGGTTTTCTCAATCCCTTGATACTGGGTCCCAGCTCATCCTGGAACTTCTATCCCATATTGCCAGGGAGATTTACATCCCTGGGGGTCATGTCCCACTTAGCTGGGAGGGCAGTGAATTCCCACTTGCCATGTCAGCTTAGAGAGAGAGGCCACATCTGAGCAACAAAAGAGGTTCTCTGGGGTAACTCTTAGGCCTAACTTTAAGTAGGCTTAGCCTATCCTTTGCAGGAATAAGTTTCATAGGTGTGAACCCCAAGATTGAAGGCTCAGCCTATTGATTTGGTTGGCCCTACTGCTTGCAAAAATATCAGAAATTTTCCAAGAGGGGAAGCTGAATTTTTCACCATTTTCTCTCCATTCCTCCAAGGGGAGCAAACACTTCTTTATTCACTGTCCAATTCACTCTGGGATTTATCGGGGCATCACACTAACCTGGACAAACCAACAAAATCTCACTCCCTATTTAAGATTCCATGTACTTATCGTGTTCAATTAAGGACCATACAAGTTAAATTAGGAAATGCACCATGTGGGTGGTAGTTTTTTATTAGATGGTTCCCATGGAGATGTGTCTCCACCCATTCAAGGTGGGGTTGCTTACTGAAGCCCTTTAAAAGGGAACTATTTTGGAAAAGCTTTAGAGACAATAGAGCTGAGAGAGCCAACACTGCCAGAGGTCTTTGGAGATGCGGAAGAAGAGCACCCCCAGGGAAGTGCCAGGAAATGAGAAGCCAGGAGAGAGAGCTGGCAGATGTTGCCAGATGCCTTTCCAGCTGACAGAGGTGTTTGGCCTTTCTTGAGTCAAGGTATCTTACCCTGGATGCCTTAGTTTGGACATTTTCATGGGCTTGGAACTGTAAACTTGCAATTTAATAAGTTATCCTCTTTAAAAGCAGTTCTGTTTCTGGTATATTGCATTCAAACTTAAACAGTATTTGATGAAGGGCAAAAGTAGTTTTCAATGAGAAATCTCTTATTTCTGAATCCATGGTGATTTAGATGTCAGACACTCATTACTGTTTCCAGTGATCTGTAACTGTAAGTTATGAGTGTTTAGTAGAAATAACAGGTAAGGAAAGAAACCTAGAGTATGAAACTTGATTCTTTTTTCTTTAATTTTTAAATATTTTATTGAGAATTATCCATACACATACTGCCCAACCATATTATACAATCAGTGGCTCACAATATCATCACATAGTTGTGTATTCTTCACATGATCATTTTTAGAACATTTGCATCACTCCAGAAAAATAAAAAGAAGAAAAAAGAAGCTATACATCCCATACTCCTTACCCCTCCCTTTCATTGACTCACAGTATTTCAATCTACCCAATTTTTACCCTTTATCTCCCCCTTTTATTTATTTGTTTGTTTGTTTATTAAATGTTTTTTATTTATGATACATAACCACATACAAACATAAACATTCTTACCATGTGATCATTCTGTTCTTGTTATATAATCAATAACTCACAATATCATCACATAGTTGTATATTCATCATCATAATAATTTCCTAAAACATTTGCATTAATTCAGAAAAATAAAGATAAATAAAACAGAAAAAAATTCATGCGTACCATACCCCTTACCCCTCCCTTTCATTAATTACTAGCATTTCAATCTACTAAATTTATTTTAACACTTGCTCCCCCTATTATTTATTTATTTTCAATCCATATGTTTTACTCGCCTGTTGATAATTAGATAAAAGGAGCATCAGACACAAGGTTTTCACAATCACACAATCACATTGCGAAAACTATATCATTACACAATTATCTTCAAGAAACATGGCTACTGGAACACAGCTCTACATTTTCAGGCACTTCCCTCCAGCCTCTCCATTACACCTTAACTAAACAGGTGATATCTAGTTAATGTGTAAGAATAATCTCTGGGATAACTTCCTGACTCTGTTTGGAATCTCTCAGCCATTGACACTTCATTTTGGAAATTTTACTCATTTTTGAAGAGGACAGATACCTTGGGAGAGGTTACAATTGATGTTTTCTCACAGATGTGCAAAACAATTTCTGTTTTTGTTTTCAATTATGTTAAACCGAATGGAAATGTGTGGGCCTTATTTGGATCCCGAGTCAAACAAACAAAAAATTTAAACATCAATTGAATTTGATATTTTGTTATTTGATGACATTTCAGAATTCTTATGAATACTTATCGTTGTAATAATGATACTTTTGAATTTCTCCATAATAAAAAGTTTTTTAAAAATAATATGTTTT
Source organism: Tamandua tetradactyla (assembly GCF_023851605.1). Lineage (NCBI taxonomy): Eukaryota > Metazoa > Chordata > Mammalia > Pilosa > Myrmecophagidae > Tamandua > Tamandua tetradactyla. The sequence goes on from NC_135344.1 coordinate 47,842,581, forward strand.
TATTGCTAAAAATTATGATGGATTTTCACTTTAAACTGGTGGTCTGAATTAGCTTGAAGTGGTCTATCAGTGCTGAAAGTTTGAAAAATGCTGCCTGCATGTATAAGGTTTTAAAAAGAGAGAATACCCAATTCCTGAAGCATTTCACAAAGAATAGGTTAGAAGAAAAGAAACACAAGGCAGGTGAAATTGTCCTTTAAATCAGAGGTCTTCATTGTAGGGTCCCTTGTCTTGGATTTTTTCCTGCGTAGAGGTGGGTAGATGTGGGAGTTGGAAAAACCAAAGGCACCGGCCTAGAGTTTTTTCTGTGGTATAAATAAATTACCCTAGGAAGGGCTTGGGATGCCTAAGAATGACTGACTGTGGTTTGAGAAAATACCTGTTGATCTGCTTCCTGATAGAATCTCCATTATTTACACATTTGAGAAGGAAATTAGATCTCAATGAACTAAGGAAATGGACAAAACTTTTGGTCCAAGCAATTGCTTTCTCTGTATTTCAACTGGATTTGTGCTTTTTGCTTACATTAAGAAATTGCATTGAAAGAGGGGAGGAAACACAGCCCTACAACAATCTCTAGTGCGTCTGTTCCAGAAATATCCCCCTGGGTCCCCTCCACTGCCCTGTGGGGTGAACTTCCTCATTCACCACCCAGACTTGGAGCCTGGCAGCCTGGGCTTGAATCTCAGTTCTACAATTGGCTCACCGTGGTCTTGGACAAGTTACTGAATTATTCTCCAATTCTCAGTTTTCTTATCTGTAAAATGGACATCATAATAGGGTCTGCCCCACATGATTGTCACGATTAAGTGAGAAAATGCCAGAAGATCATTTAACTCAGTCTCTGGCCCACAATGTCCAGCGAGTGTGAGCAGTAATCCCCCTCTTTCTGGTCTTTGCATTAGAAGGTGGCTCTAATCATCTTAGAGCCTGATTATTTCATCTGCCTGATTATTTTTCTCATTCCTTTGGCTCTTAGGCCTTGTAGATCCAAATTTGCAGCTCCTTTATACGAACTGAATAACATGGTATGATAGACTTTCCATGTGCTCATCCTGTTGCTGGCTCATAACAGTTTTCCTTGTCTCTTTCATGGCCTATCTTGGTCATTTATTCCATCCTTTATTATGTGTGTTTTTATAAGCTAGCTCAACTTTTTTATGAGACAGGGGAAGAAATAAATAACTAGCCAAATAAACAAAAACTCGGTGATTGAGACTCAGAAGGAGGGAGCAGATGAGGGCATCGTGGGGTGGAGAGTGGATGACTCTGTGGGATGAGTTCATCCAGACTGAAAGAGGGAGAGGAGGAGCTAGTGGAAATTACCCCCTGCATCTTCTAAGAATCATTATTGCTTTATGCCTTCTTTGGAGTCAACACGTGTGCAACTATTGTCTGTTTCCCTATAATAACAAGCCATAAAACCCTTACAAATCAAAAGGGGGCTGGTTGCTTCCTTGATTTAGTGTCAGGCTTGGGTGGAAAAATGGTGCGGGGGTGGGGGTCCTGCTTCCTACTGAAAATACAGAACGCCTAGACCCAACCTGGTTTTCTTCCATGACTCAGCGGCCTCTGTCCTTCTGTCCAACTGCAGACAAAGCCTCTCCTGGAAAGGGTCGGTGTTTTCCTCACCAACAGGAAGCTGACTGCTGACAGGTGAAGAATGTGCACCAAACACGTTGCTCTCTTTCATTCCGGATCAGGAAGATGAGTCACATCCACCAGCCCTGGTCATCGGGAGACTCTGATCTTCCCAGGTCCAGGGTTCTACAATGTGGAACGTTGCAAAGGGTTTTTTTCAGGGATCCAGCCCAGGCCTTGGTGACTGATAGCTCCCCTCATAACAACTGGGGAGGAAACTGCTAGCCAGAGATAAAGATGAGAGTTCCTGGTCTTTTCAAGGAAAAAGCCCCTTCCAAAACAATACCAGGCCTTGAAAATGAGGTGCGGCACTGCCACCCCTACACACATATGCACCAAAGTACAAATGTGTACAATTTCCCTCAACTCTTACCTGTCTGTCTGGAAGGTTTTGTAAAGAAACAGCCTTCTCATTACTGTTTTCTCTGAAATATCATGCAGCTATCCCTTTGCTTGGGGTGGCAGAGGGCCAGCAGTTTTCTTTACGAGGCTTTTGGCCCAACCTCTGAGGCAAACATGGCTGCAGGAGGCCAAGTTGACCAGCAAGACCGCACTGCAGGAGTGGGATATGTATGTGGGGACTTTTGGGTGCATGCGGGGTCTTGGAAAGAAAAGATGAGGTCTCTGAATGGCACTGCCTGGGCCAAGGCCCTTTGCAGAGATAAGGGGTGCTAAGACAGTGTGGATGCTTTTTCTCAGAGAGCTGATTTCCTAGGTCTACAACGAGAGTCATCTTCTATTTGTAGGAAGCCCTTTTCCTACAAATAATACTTATTATTTTCCTTCTTTATTGTTTTTCTCTATGATAAGTAAATAATAATAATTTAAAAAGCATGGATATTGGTTGAAATGTGTCCCCTCAAAATAGGTGTTTAAATCCTAACCCTAAGTACCTCAGAATGTGACCTTATTTAGAAGTAGGGTCATTACAGATGTAATTAGGCAAGTAAAAATGAGTAGCTTGGATCCTTAATTCAATATTACTGGTGTCCTTACAAGAAGGGGAGAGAAGACACAGAGTGAGAAACAATCAGGTGACAACAGAGGAGAGACTGAGCTACCCAATAGGCCAAGGAATGCCGAAGACTGCCAGTCACCACTGGAAGCCAGGAGAGAGGCAAGGGACAGTTCCTTCCCTACAGATTTCAGTGGGGGTCTGACCCTCCCAACACCTTGATTTCAGACGCACAGCCTCCAGAACTGTGAGAAAATAAATGTATTGGATTAAGCCATTCAGTTTGGGGTATTTTGTTGAGAAATCCTTGGAAAACAAGACACCTACTATATAAAAAGTCAGATTTAGATACGAAAAACCATGTAAGGTATATAGCTGAGTGAACAAAAAGAAAATCTAAAAACCATAGACAACCCCCCCTTTTTTACATATTAATAATGAATAACTTATTAATTTAATTTTAAAACATTTTTATTGTGAAATATACACAAAAAAGTGATAAATTTCAAAGTACAATTTAACAAGCAGTTCTAGAACAAATTTCAAAATATTGTATGGGTTACAGTTCCACCATTTCAGATGTTTCCTTCTAATTGCTCTAAGACACTGGAGACTAAAATGAAATATCGGTATAATGATTCAGTAGTCATACTCATTTGTTAAATCCTATTTTATCTGATACAACTCCTCTTTCTCCTTTGATCCTCTCTCATTCTTTAGGATATTTGGGCAATGACAGTTCTAACTTCTTCATGTTGGAAAGGGGTGTCAGTGTTATGGGGTGGTGGATGCAACTGGTTAATGCTCTTGGAGAGAGACTGGTAGATCTGGGTTTCAGGGATTATCTGGCTGTTATAGGTTTCTGAAAATAAACTTCATGAGTGAAATTTTCAGTCTCAGATAGAGCCCTGGGTATTCTTTAGGGCTTCCAGGAATACTGTTGGTTGGGGCTTGGCATACCATGGCAATTAGCAACATCTAGCTGAAGCCTGCATATGAGTAACCTCCAGAATAGCCTCTCTGCTCTATTTGAACTCTCTTAGGCACTGATATCCTATTTTGACACATTTTTCCTCCTTTTGGTCAGGCAGGCATTGTCGAACCCATGGTTCCAGGGCCAGGCTCATCCCTAGTCGTCATGTCCCACGCAGGGGGAAGGTAATGATTTTACTTGCAGAGTAGGGCTTAGAGAGGGAGGCCACATCTGAACCACAAAAGTTCTCTGGAAGTAACTCTTTGGCATTGTTAGAGGTAGGCTTAGCTTCTCTGCTACAGATGCAGGTTTCATAAGATCAAGTGTATGGCCTGTTAACGGGGGAGTCCCTGATGTTTGAGACAGTATCAGGGATTTCCCAGGTGGAACCCCATTTTTGTAGTTAAAAAAAAATCATTAGGTAAGGATGTGAATTAATTGATGCCAAGGAGTTAATAATGGCCTCATTTGGTGAAGGGAGGGGGTTTGGGGGAGGGGTGAGAAAGAAGGGGATTTAGACTTTTCATTTAGAATTTTTGGATTTGGGGTTCTGGGTTGGAAGTATTGATGCTTTTCCATGAGACGCAGGCACACTCATCAGATGGATCCGTGTCACCTATGCCTCAGCCCCTAAGGAGAGCCTATGGGAAACAGCTTTTCTCTTCCCATTCCCGACCTGCAGGAATTGGGACACCCATCACCCCTGCTGAGAGCACCCCACCTCTTCCTTCAGCACAAGGAACACAAAGCACCTCCTCATTTAATTCTCACAACCATCCCACCTGGTGGGTACTAGCAGGTTTATTTTATACCTAAGGAACCTGAAGCTGAGAGGCAAAACTGCAGAGCTCTTAGGAAGAGGGAAAGGGCTGTGAGCAGCCTTCCCTGCCCAGGCCCAGGGCTCGTCCTCTGGCCCTGCTTCCTCCAGCAGGAGAAGGTTAGCTTGGAGCCACCTGCCGAAGGCAAGAGCAAGCACGGGGGCTCTGCCTGCCCGTAGCTGTGCTGCCCCTGAAATCACCGCGTCAGCACGTCATCCACAGAGCTCCCTTCAAAGGAGAATCAGCTGGACACACTTCGTCTAAACCACCTTTTATTGGCATCACCACACCCAGCGTTCAGCCTTGAGCATCTCAGGTGCTTCATAAATATTTGAGTGAAAACCAAGAGCTAGAACAAAAATGTTGACTGGTCTTGCCAGATGTGATACTTACATAAACTATTGTTCTGTTCCTGAATGACTCACTAAATCCAATGGAAAGAAACAGAAATTGTATTGATGAAATTGGGGGCGATGGGGAGCCATGGGTGGTGAGGTGCCTCCCACTCCAGAAATTACTATTAGCTTTTGCCTTTTAAATCAGAGTGAGCAGGGACTGGGAAGGCCAGCAGGAGGGCGGCAACATAGAACTGTCCTCCCCACCCCAGGCCCCCCCGAGCCTCTTGCCAGGCAGGTTCTTCTGTAGGAGGGAGCCATGTCCTCCTGCCCACACCCCCCCACCCCAGGCAGACCTCATTTGTTTCCATATATCTGATGCTGAGACTAGTCGTGACTTGCTTAGCGGTATTTTGCCTAGTAATATTTACATTGTAAAAGAGGAAAACGGGGAGAAGGACCCATAGCGACATGATTCTTTAGCCACAGACACCACTTCCTGGCAGGTCTCCAGGAGTTGCACCTCAGGATCTCCCCGGCATCCTCTGAGGCGGGCGTTATTGCACCTATTTGAACCTGAAGGAAACTAAGTCAGGGATGATGGGCCACACATGGGGTCCCGGTCCCGGTCTGTCATGAGGCTGCTGAGAAGGGGAAGGGGTCTGGGAGTTTGTGTCCTGGCTTCCCTGGAATCCCCATTCCCTGAACTTCCCCACCCCACCCCCCCACCCCGTTTTGAGGAGCAGATCCTGATGAGGGGATCGGACTTTGCATCCTGGCTTCCCTGTCCTCAGAAGGCCTTCCTGGAAGACTGCTTCCTGATTCCCATGAAAATGCCCTTCTAAATAATGGTGTGGCTGGGCCTCCGATGCAACATTCCATTTCTGCAGTGTGGCAAACTCTCTCCATTCCCTCTCCCCTGGAGAGCTCGTCCATCCTCAGCACTTAGCTTAGCAGTCCCCTCCTCCAGAAGGCAGCCCCGGTCCCTCCCACCCCCCTGCTCCCCCAAGCGCCCCCAGGAGCCTGCTGTCCGCATTTGCTGCCTCCTCTGGTCACAGGCTGTGCGTTGCCCCTGCAGGGCTCCACCCAACACAGCATCAGTTAACATTTGTTGACTCAACCACAGAGATAATTAGCAGCAATATGACAGTATAAGTAAGCAAACAGGGGGTATTTTCTTTTTCTAGGGGGAAATCATTAGAAATTACGAATCACTTTGGTTGGCACATAATGTACACTCAATGTTTATAGAATGACGGGCAGTTCTTAAAAGTGAGAGTTCTGCTCAGAATAAATATCCCCTGGCCTAAGATATGCTGCAGCGCTGTAGCTTGGCAGTCCCACTGCTCCTTCTGGGGAAAAATTCAAATGGCCATGCAGAAAATGTTTACAGTTTTAAAATCTACCCCTCGCCCAAGCCCTCCATAAATTTCCTAAAACCACTGGCCTTCCTTGTTAATTACTTAGAATCTAATGATTAGTATTAGCTCCAAATGATGTATTTTTTGCTATTTTAAACTTGGAATTCAGTGTGATATTCCAGGAGAATGCCACTTATTTAGTAAAAGAAACTCACTTGGTCTTAAAATTTCTGGTCAAGTCAATAAATTTGAAATCACTTGGTATAGGTGATTGTCATCCTTGTGTTCGTTTGTTAGTTCGTTCGTTCATTCATTTATTCATCCATTTGTGTGTGGGGAATGACTGGAAGCCTTGCACCTTTGAAGTTAGTCAAGTTGTCGAGAAGCTAAGCATGAGAACGAAGGGCCCAAGAAGGTAGAAGGGGGATGAATGGTCCAAACCTTAAAGGATGGGCTGGGTGTTTGATCAAAATGGTGTTTTAATAGTCAAGGAAAATTAAGTAAAAAGAAGTGTGCAGATAACGTAACTAGGAGGGAGGACCAGCAGGGAAGGGACAAGTTAACTTTTGAGAAGGATGCAGAAAAGGAAAGGAGGTAGCAAGTATGGAAAATTTCCTTGGATAATAAAGTCATTCCATCTAGGCAATAGAAATAAATCCATCTTGTTGTGGGAGAATAAAGGGACAAAGCAGCAAGGTGGAATTGACAGTGGCCTGGTCCTGAAGCCGTGCAGCCCATGGCGTGGCACAGTGACTCAGGCGGGAAGAATGTGGCTCGGGCTGCCTGCAGCTGCGATGAGGAAGGCAGGATGGAGCGCTGCAGAGAACATGCTGGAGCAACCTGGGCGTTTCCATGCAGGAGGACACGTGGAAGCCTGCCACCTGAGAGAATTCCAGCCTGCGTGACAGCAGCAGCCATGAATGCGACCTAGGAGGAAAGACTGGAAACGCCATCCCCTACCTCACCTATTACGGGTGCAGTGGAGTTTGGGAAGGAAGGATGGCCCACGTCCACTGGGGTGAGCAGACAGTTACAGACCTGGCTGGCTCCTGTCTCCCAGGACCCTGGAGCTGTGCTAAAATCTTTCCAGACCAGCCTGGGGTCTCCCTATGCTCTGTGACTCCTAATACATGGATTCAAACCTCAGCCCTGTTTCTCCTGCCAGGACCGTTTATGCCGTTTCTATGTATGTAATGCTTGACCCTTGATTTATTTAGGCTGTTCCCTTAAATGGGCTCATGTTTTAAGCATGATCTCTCTCTCCCAAGCAACTATTCATAAATTACTTCCACCTGGATCTCCCCCAGTGCCACCACCCACAGGATTCCTGGGCACCCTTGCAGCCCCATCAAAAACTTTCCTGGAGTTACACAGAGAAGGGAGGGTTTAACAAACAAGTATGTTGCTGAATCATTACACTGATATTTCTTTTAGTCTCCAGTATCTTAGAGCAGCTAGAAGGAGAACACTAAAATTGTGGAATTGTAACCCACAGCAAACTATGAAATCTGTTCTCCATCTAATTGTTGGGTTGTGCTTTGTAATGTTTTGCTTTTTTGTATACATGTTACTTTTTCACAAAAAAAAAGAGAAAAGAAAAAGTCAATTGTGATGAAAAAAATATATTTATTCCTTCTGGCCTCCTATATTCTGGAGCAACTAGAAGGAAAAATCTGAGAGGATGGTATGGTAGCCCATGACAAACTCTAGGATCTCTCCTATAACTACCCATTGACGAGTGCTTTGAAAACTACTGGTTTTTTCTTTCTTTGCTTTGTATATATGTCATACTATACAATTAAAAAAGTAAAAAAAGAAGACAGAACTTCCCTGGGCATCCACTCACCAGGCATAGGTGGGCCCAGGGGCAGGCACACGCTTCCCTCTTGGACACAATCTCCTTCTCTGAACAGTGAGAGAACCTCAGGCCACTGTGGTTTCCAGGAGGCATGTGGTCCTTGCTTGGCTGGGTTTCTTCCTCCTTTTCTATGACTGGATCTGGAGCTCAGGCTCCTCTCTCTACAACCTCTCCCCCCTGCACCTGAAAGCTGGGGTTCCGGCCCATCAGGGGGCTCCACGCTTTCCTGGTGAGGTCTTAAAGTCATCGTATTAAAATCAACAGGATAAGTCATGTTGATAGCATGCAGCCTTGATATAATATGATGAGAATGGCACTTACCTCAGGGGTCTTCCTCCCCAAAACACATAACCCGAATATAGTCTTGAGAAAAACACCAGACAAATCCCGATTAAGTGACATTCTGTAAAAGAGCTGACCAATGCTCCTCAAAACTTTGTCAAGATTTTCAAAAACAAGGGAAGTCTGAGAAACCGTCACAGCCAAGAGGAGCCTAAGGAAACATGACAGGTAAATGCAATATGGTATCCTGGGCCGGGCCCTAGAGAACATTAGATAAACATTAGGTAAAACATTAGGTAAAAACTAAGGAAATATGACTAAAGTATAAATTTTCGTTAATAATACCTATGGTGATTTGGAGCTGTAGGTACCCCAGAAACACATGTTCTTACATTTAATCCATTCCTGTGGGTGTGACTCCATTGTTAAGTAGGACCTTTTGATGAGCTAACATCAGCTGTGTGGACCAGGATGGGTCTTAATCTTACTGCTGGAGTTCTTGGTAAGCAGAATGAAACTGAGGCAGAGAGAAGGTCATGGGAAGAAAGAAGCTGAAGTTCAACGGAAACTGAAAGAGAAGGGAGGGCCCAGGAGAGGCCAGTGCAGCACCCTGTTCATTGCCGTGTGACAGAAGAGCCAGTACCAGGGATCCCAGCAGCCAGCCCCAGAGCGCCAGTCTTCGGAAAGAAAGCACTGCCCTGGTGGTGTCCGATTGGGACTTTCTCTTAGCCTCAAAACTGGGGGCTAATAAATTCCCATAGTTTAAACCAACCTATTGCATGGTAGAAACAAACTTGACAACAATTTCTTCTTTTAAAGTCACACTAAGTAGCACATTACCTAAGAAACTAAACCAATACTGTTTCAGTATTGATTCATTACCTGTGAAAAGTGTAATATACTATTATAAAATGCTAATATATTGGGAACTGGGTGCAAAGTATATGGGAACACTACTATCTATGTAATTTTTATGTAAATCTAAAGCTGTTCTAAAATAAAAAGCTGATTAATAAATACAGGCTTTTAAAAAGTTATCTTACAAAAAGGAAAAAACAGTCATTTTACAACTCCCAGTGGAGTAGTAGTAGCTAGGTTAGACATTTGTTGAGGGAAATCTTATTCACGGATCTTAAATACTGCCTTTCAAACTGTAGGTATGATAAAGTATCAACTAGTTGCTAGGTGAGAACTTACCCACTTTTGCCTTATATATTGATATGTTAAATATCTATTTTACAATTCACAAGAACAACTATTATTATGTACTTTAAAACTTCGAATAACTCATTTCTGATTCAAAAGGTAATGTGAAAAAAATCAAAAGAAAAAAGGTAATGTGTTAGTATGACTTTAAAAGAAGAAATTGTTGTCAAGTTTGTTTTTACCTTGAGAAATAGCATTATTTGCAGAACTTCCCCAAAAAGCATTTTTTTTTTTTTTGGAAATGACTCAGGATACCCACATTCTACCTCGTAGGAATTGCAATAATGAAACAGTAGTTTCCAGTGATAGCAGGCTCTGATAAATCCAAAACAAGTAGAGTCTGTTTCTTATTGTGTACATGCAAAGCCTTATCCATTCTTTCCTGGAGTAATTTGTGAGGTTATAAATACATGTTACTCTGACTTTATCTACAAGCCTGGAAAGGTATTTTTTGTGCTTGTTTGATAGGGAGGAGATAGATTTGAGAAAGGGAGAGATGTTATCAAAGGGGAAATGTGCAGACACGCTTTTCTTGTTTTCAGTAGAAATATCTCAAATATAATATTAGTATCTCAAATATAATATTAGTATCTCGATTTGTCTGTTTGTGGCACATACCATATCACGATACCATACAAGGTAGGAAAGACTTTCTATTGAAAGAAATAAATAGGAAACACGTTTGAAAAACTGAAATATACATGTGTCTTGTCACTCAGACCTGCTCTACCTCTGAAATCCTGATTCTAACATCCCACCCTTTTGCGTTACCTACCGTCTTTCCAGCTTTTTTGTCTCTTGGGCTTCTTCACACCTTGGTGCTGGCCCTCTACTCTTTGCCAGCATCTTCCTGATTTCTTGTTCTTCCCTGTCCATTGCCTGCCCTTGACCTGTGTATGAGTCAGGGCAGAAAACCTGGCCCCAAAGGGCCAGGGTTAGGGGCTGTCAGGAAGATTTTTACTGAGTCCTCCACTATGTCCAGCCCTTTGTCAAGGGTTCCTGTCAGTCTGTCTCACTTAGTTAGCATTGGCTTTGCCATTTCAAAATGCAAGGAAGATTAGAAGTCTCACAAAACAATTAGCCAATCAAAAAGCTGCGGAGTGACTGGGTGACTTTGTCATCTTAAAACTCATTTCAGAGCATGGCCAACACCCAGAGTAGTGATGGGATGAATCTCTTTGGGCAATTTGCTCAATTTCCTCACTTTGCTTCAAGGGATGAGTCAAAGGATTCTCAGTTTAAACAAAATCAGGCTGGCCTACTCATTCTTGGAGGGTCTAGTGCTGCTTACTCCCATGAAACAAAACCTCAGGGTTTCCCCAGAGCCTTTGGTGGCTCCATGTTGGCTGATTTTATAGCACAAGGGAATGCTGGGAAAGTCTAAAAGGTCTGATTGGTTCTATCACCATTCTATAAATTCTGCTAAATTTTGTTTGCACAGAGGTATACATAGAAACCACCTTCACAAGATTTCTATAAATGTAAAATGGCTTTAAAAACATTTTTTATTTGTATACTCTAGTATTCACTTTTTTGGGTGTACAGTTTTATGTTGCATCAATTCTTTTTTTAAGTTGAGATATGTAAAAACACACAATCAGTTATGTTGTTGCCACAAACGATGAAGTGGCTTTTGGTAAATTGCACAGTGGCTGTGCAATCATTACCATCATCTAATTTTAGAGCATTTCCATTAACTCAAAAAGAAATTCTATTAGCAGTCACTCACCATCCCCCTCTTTCCCCTGCATCTGGCAACCACTGATGTTACTTTCTGTTTTGATGGATTTCTCTATTCTGTGCACTTCGTACAAACAGAATCAAAAAACATGTGGCCTTTTGTGTGTGGCTTCTTTCACTTAGCATTAAGTTTTCAAGGTTTACCTATGTTGTAGCATGCAACAGTACTTCATTTTTATGGCTAACTAATATTCCATTGCATGGATATAGCACATTTTGTTTACCCATTCATCAGTTGATGGACATTTAGCTTCCCTCCACTTTTTTAGCTATTATGAATAATGTTGCTATTAACATTCATGTACAAGTTTTTGTGTGGACAAATGTTTTTATTTCTTTTGGGTATATATCTAAGAGTGGAATTGCTGAATCATATGGCAATTCTATTTTTAACTTTTTGAGGGACTGAAAAACTGTTTTTCAAAGTGGCTACACCATCCTGCTTTCCCACCAGCTATGTTGTCTCCACATCCTCGACACCGCTTGTTATCACTTGGTTTTTAGATTATTGCTATCCTAGTGTGTGAGAAGTGGTAACTCATTGTGGTTTTGATTTGCATACCCCTAACAGCTAATGATGCTGAGTATCTTTTCATGTGCTTATTAGACTTTTGTATCTCTTCTCTGAGGAAATGTCTCTTCATATCTTTTGCTCATTTTAAAATTGGGTTATTTGCCTTTTTATTATTGAGCTGTAAGGATTCTTTATATTTTCTGGATACTGGGCCCTTATCAGATATATGATTTTCTCCCTTTTTTTTCTTTCATTTTCTTGATAGTGCCCTTTGAATCACAAAAGTTTTAAATTTTAATGAATTCAAACATCTTTTTTTTTCATTTGTACTTTATCATATATCTAAAAAATAAACCATTGCCTAATCCAAGGTCATGAAGATTTACACTTATATTTCTTCTAAGAGTTTTATTAGTTTTAGCTCTTTAGGTCTTTGAGTCATTGTGAGTTAATTTTTGTATAAGCTGTGAGGTAAGGACCCAGCTTTATTTGTTTACATGTGGCTATCCAATTGTCCCCGTACCATTTGTGGAAGAGACTTTTCTTTCCCCATTGCATGGTCTTGACACCCTTGTTGAAAATCAACTGACCACTTAAATATGGTTTATATCTGTAGTCTCAGTTCTATCTCACTTATTTATATTTATGACAACAACACGCTATATTAAATACTGTAGCTTTGTAAAGCTTAGAAATCAGGAAATATGAACCCTCCAACTTTGTTCTTTCTTTTCAAGACTGTTTTGGTTATTCTGAGTCTCCTGCATTTGCATATAAATTTTGGAATCAGCTGGTCAGTTTCTACGAAAAAGGCAGTTAGGATTGTAACAGGAATTGCATTGAATCTATACACCAATTTGGGGAAATATTTTGATCTTAATAATACTACTTCTCCCAATCCACAAGCATACCATGGTATGCCTTTCCATTTATTTATGGCTTTAATTTCTTTCAACAATGTTAATGGTTTTCAATGTATGAGTCTTAAACATATTTTAAAATTTATTTCTAAGTATTTTATTCTATTTTATGCTATTGTAAATGGAATTGCTGTTTTAATTTGTTGCATAACCACCACTATAAACATGATACAGAACTATTCCAATATCCCAAGGTATTCTGTCATGCTGATCTTTGGTAGTCAAATGGCATATTTTGAAATTTCATTTTCCAATTTTTGCTGTCATATATAGAAATATAACTGATTTTTGTATACTGACGTTATATACTGACACCTTACTAAATTCACTTATAGTTATAAACAGTTTTATTATTTATTTCCAATCTTTATGTCTATAATTTCTTTTTCTTGCCCTATTACACCAGTGACTAGTGATTTCCAGTACAATGTTGAATAAAGAGTCTCCGTGCCATTTTTTATATTATGGTGAAAACATCCAGTTACTTACAATTACTTACATTCATAGGAAGTAAGGTACAAGCTGTATGCTTTTGTGAAATGCCCTTTATCATGTTAAGTTTCCTCCTATTCTAGTGTGCTGAGAGTTTTTATCATGAAGAAGTGTTAAGTTTTGCTAAAGGTTTTTTTCACATCTATTGAAAAAAAATTTTTCCCAGGAATGCAAGGTCATTTTAATATTTTAATATCAATCAATATAATTCATCAATATTGATATTAAAGTATTAAAATGACCTTGCATTCCTGGGGAAAATTCTACTGGGTCATGATGTTTTATCCTTTTTTTATAATGCTGGCTTCAATTTGCTAATTTTTTTTTAATGAATCATAACCACATATAAACACAAACATCCTTACCATATGATCATTCTATTCTTGTTATATAATCAATAACTCACAATTTCATCACATAGCTGTATATTCATCATCATGATCATTTCTTAGAACATTTAATTTGCTAATATTTTGTTAAGGATTTTTGTGTCTATGGTCATGAGTGATATTGGTCTGTAATTTTATTTTCTTGTTATGTCTTTGTCTGGTTTTGGTATTGTGTTATGCTGGCAAAAAGGGGATGGTGGGGTGGAATTTTTTCCCTCCTCTATCTGGAGACAGTTTCTGTACGATTGAGATAATTTCTTCCTTACAAACTTGGTAGAATTTATTGGGCCAATCATCTGTGTGTGAAGTTTTCTTTGCAAGGTTTTGAATTACCTACTTAACTTAAAAAATAGACATGGGGATCTTTAGACTTTCTATTTTTGCATCAGTTGTGGTTAAGCTATTTTTTCAAGGAATTTGTACATTTTTTATCTAAGTTGTCAAATTTTCTTAGCATCATGTTGTTCAAAATCCTTTATTAATCTTTTTTAACATTCGCAGGATCTTTAGTGATTACTCCTTTCATTCTTAATGTTAGGAATTTGTGGGGTTTTTTTCTGCTTTTAGTTTGCTCACTGTTGGCAAAGTATTTTCAGTTCTATTAGTCTTAAAAAAACCATCTTTTGCATTTATTGCATTTCTCTGTTGTTTTTCCCTTGTTATGTCATTGATTCTCACTCTTACTTTTACTATTTCTTTCCTTTTGGGTACTGTGGATTTAATATGCTTTTTCTTTTCTAGCTGCTTTTGTTGGGTTGGATAATTGATTTTAAACCATTTTTCCTAATATACACATTTAAAGCCATAAAATTCCCTCTAAGCTTTTCCTTAGCATAAATTTTGACGTGTGTGTATGCATGCTCACACGTGTGTGTTCACGTTTAGTTCAGCATACTTTCTAATTTGATATATAATTTCTATTTCGACCCACGAGTTATTTAGAAGTGTGTGGCTTACTTTACAAATATTTTCGGCTTTTAAGATTGTTTTATTGACTTTTTAATTTAATTCCACTTTCATCGGGAAACATACTCCATATAATTTTTTTTTCATGGACAGGCACCAGGAATGGAACCTGGGTCTCTGGCATGGCAGGCGAGAACTCTGCCTGCTGAGCCACTGTGGCCCGCCCTCCATATAATTTTAAACCTGTGAAAGTTATTAATATTTATTTTATGGCCTAGCATTTTTCTAACTTATAGAACATTTCATAGACACTTAAAAAGGATATATTTTTAATGGTTGTCACGTGGATAAATGTATTATCAATAGTGTTTTTCAGATATAGTATATTCTATCTGGTTTTGTTTGTTTTGGTCTTGCTCTATCCATTTTTTTAAAATTTTTTTATTAATCAAAAAAATTAACTAACACAACATTTAGAAATCATTCCATTCTACATATGCAATCAGTAATTCTTAATATCACATAGATGTATGATCATCATTTCTTAGTACATTTGCATCGATTTAGAAAAAGAAATAGCAAGACAACAGAAAAAGAAATAAAATGATAATATAGAGAAAAAAATTAAAATAAAAAACACAAAAAATATATATATAAAAAACTAAACAAACAAACAAACAAAAAACTATAGCTCAGATGCAGCTTCATTCAGTGTTTTAACATAATTACATTACAATTAGGTAGTATTGTGCTGTCCATTTTTGAGTTTTTGTATTCAGTCCTGTTGCACAGTCTGTATCCCTTCAGCTCCAATTACCCATTATCATACCCTATTTCTAACTCCTGATGGTCTCTGTTACCAATGACATATTCCAAGTTTATTCTCTAATGTCGGTTCACATCAGTGGGACCATACAGTATCTGTCCTTTAGTTTTTGGCTAGTCTCACTCAGCATAATGTTCTCTAGGTCCATCCATGTTATTACATGCTTCATAAGTTTATTCTGTCTTAAAGCTGCATAATATTCCATCGTATGTATATACCACAGTTTGTTTAGCCACTCTTCTGTTGATGGAGATTTTGGCTGTTTCCATCTCTTTGCAATTGTAAATAATGCTGCTATAAACATTGGTGTGCAAATGTCCGTTTGTGTCTTTGCCCTTAAGTCCTATGAGTAGATACCTAACAATGGTATTGCTGGGTCGTATGGCAATTCTATATTCAGTTTTTTGAGGAACCGCCAAACTGCCTTCCACAGTGGTTGCACCATTTGACATTCCCACCAACAGTGAATAAGTGTGCCTCTTTCTCCGCATCCTCTCCAGCACTTGTCATTTTCTGTTTTGTTGCTAATGGCCATTCTGGTGGGTGTGAGATGATATCTCATTGTGGTTTTGATTTGCATTTCTCTAATGGCCAGGGACATTGAGCATCTCTTCATGTGCCTTTTGGCCATTTGTATTTTCTCTTCTGAGAGGTGTCTGTTCAAGTCTTTTTCCCATTTTGTGATTGGGTTGGCTGTCTTTTTGTTGTTGACTTGAACAATCTCTTTATAAATTCTGGATACTAGACCTTTATCTGATATGTCGTTTCCAAATATTGTCTCCCATTGTGTAGGCTGTCTTTCTACTTTCTTGATGAAGTTCTTTGATGCACAAAAGTGTTTAATTTTGAGGAGCTCCCATTTATTTATTTCTTTCTTCAGTGCTCTTGCTTTAGGTTTAAGGTCCATAAAACCGCCTCCAATTGTAAGATTCATAAGATATCTCCCAAAATTTTCCTCTAACTGTTTTATGGTCTTAGGCCTAATGTTTAGATCTTTGATCCATTTTGAGTTAACTTTTGTATAGGGTGTGAGATACGAGTCCTCTTTCATTCTTTTGCATATGGATATCCAGTTCTCTAGGCACCATTTATTGAAGAGGCTGTTCTGTCCCGGGTGACTTGGCTTGACTGCCTTATCAAAGATCAAATGTCCATAGATGAGAGAATCTATATCTGAGCACTCTATTCGATTCCATTGGTCGATATATCTAATTTATGCCAATACCATGCTGTTTTGACCACTGCGGCTTCATAATATGCCTTAAAGTCTGGCAGCGTGAGACCTCCAGCTTCGTTTTTTTTCCTCAAGATACTTTTAGCAATTCGGGGCACCCTGCCCTTCCAGATAAATTTGCTTATTGGTTTTTCTATTTCTGAAAAATAAGTTGTTGGGATTTTGATTGGTATTGCATTGAATCTGTAAATCAATTTAGGTAGGATTGATATCTTAACTATATTTAGTCTTCCAATCCATGAACACGGTATGCCCTTCCATCTATTTAGGTCTTCTGTGATTTCTTTTAACAGTTTTTTGTAGTTTTCTTTGTATAGGTCTTTTGTCTCTTTAGTTAAATTTATTCCTAAGTACTTTATTCTTTTAGTTGCAATTGTAAATGGAATTCGTTTCTTGATTTCCCCCTCAGCTTGTTCATTGCTAGTGTATAGAAACGCTACAGATTTTTGAATGTTGGTCTTGTAACCTGCTACTTTGCTGTACTCATTTATTAGCTCTAGTAGTTTTGTTGTGGATTTTTCCGGATTTTCGACGTATAGTATCATATCGTCTGCAAACAGTGATAGTTTTACTTCTTCCTTTCCAATTTTGATGCCTTGTATTTCTTTTTCTTGTCTAATTGCTCTGGCTAGAACCTCCAACACGATGTTGAATAATAGTGGTGATGATGGACATCCTTGTCTTGTTCCTGATCTTAGGGGGAAAGTTTTCAATTTTTCCCCATTGAGGACGATATTAGCTGTGGGTTTTTCATATATTCCCTCTATCATTTTAAGGAAGTTCCCTTGTATTCCTATCCTTTGAAGTGTTTTCAACAGGAAAGGATGTTGAATCTTGTCAAATGCCTTCTCTGCATCAATTGAGATGATCATGCGATTTTTCTGCTTTGATTTGTTGATATGGTGTATTACATTAATTGATTTTCTTATGTTGAACCATCCTTGCATACCTGGGATGAATCCTACTTGGTCATGATGTATAATTCTTTTAATGTGTTGCTGGATTCGATTTGGATAGAATTTTGTTGAGGATTTTTGCATCTATATTCATTAGAGAGATTGGTCTGTAGTTTTCTTTTTTTGTAATATCTTTGCCTGGTTTTGGTATGAGGGTGATGTTGGCTTCATAGAATGAATTAGGTAGCTTTCCCTCCACTTCAATTTTTTTGAAGAGTTTGAGCAGAGTTGGTACTAATTCTTTCTGGAATGTTTGGTAGAATTCACATGTGAAGCCGTCTGGTCCTGGACTTTTCTTTTTGGGAAGCTTTTGAATGACTGCTTCAATTTCTTTACTTGTGATTGGTTTGTTGAGGTCATCTATGTCTTCTTGAGTCAAAGTTGGTTGTTCATATCTTTCCAGGAACCTGTCCATTTCCTCTAAATTGTTGTATTTATTAGCGTAAACTTGTTCATAGTATCCTGTTATTACCTCCTTTATTTCTGTGAGGTCAGTAGTTATGTCTCCTCTTCCATTTCTGATCTTATTTATTTGCATCCTCTCTCTTCTTCTTTTTGTCAATCTTGATAAGGGCCCATCAATCTTATTGATTTTCTCACAGAACCAACTTCTGGCCTTATTGATTTTCTCTATTGTTTTCATGTTTTCAATTTCATTTATTTCTGCTCTAATCTTTGTTATTTCTTTCCTTTTGCTTGCTTTGGGATTAGTTTGCTGTTCTATCTCCAGTTCTTCCAAACGGATAGTTAATTCCTGAATTTTTGCCTTTTCTTCTTTTCTGATAAAGGCATTTAGGGCAATAAATTTCCCTCTTAGCACTGCCTTTGCTGCGTCCCATAAGTTTTGTATGTTGTGTTTTCATTTTCATTCGCCTCGAGGTATTTGCTAATTTCTCTAGCAATTTCTTCTTTGACCCACTCGTTGTTTAGGAGTGTGTTGTTGAGCCTCCACGTATTTGTGAATTTTCTGGCACTCCGCCTATTATTGATTTCCAACTTCATTCCTTTATGATCTGAGAAAGTGTTGTGTATGATTTCAATCTTTTTAAATTTGTTAAGACTTGCTTTGTGACCCAGCGTATGGTCTATCTTTGAGAATGATCCATGAGCACTTGAGAAAAAGGTGTATCCTGCTGTTGTGGGATGTAATGTCCTATAAATGTCTATTAAGTCTAGTTCATTTATAGTAATATTCAGATTCTCTATTTCTTTGTTGATCCTCTGTCTAGATGTTCTGTCCCTTGATGAGAGTGGTGAGTTGAAGTCTCCAACTATTATGGTATATGAGTCTATTTCCCTTTTCAGTGTTTGCAGTATATTCCTCACGTATTTTGGGGCATTCTGATTCGGTGCGTAAATATTTATGATTGTTATGTCTTCTTGTTTAATTGTTCCTTTTATTCATATATAGTGTCCTTCTTTGTCTCTTTTAACTGCTTTACATTTGAAGTCTAATTTGTTGGATATTAGTGTAGCCACTCCTGCTCTTTTCTGGTTGTTATTTGCATGAAATATCTTTTCCCAACCTTTCACTTTCAACCTATGTTTATCTTTGGGTCTAAGATGTGTTTCCTGTAGACAGCATATAGAAGGATCCTGTTTTTTAATCCATTCTGCCAATCTATGTCTTTTGATTGGGGAATTCAGTCCATTGACATTTAGTGTTATTACTGTTTGGATAATATTTTCCTCTACCATTTTGCCTTTTGTATTATATATATCATATCTGATTTTCCTTCTTTCTACACTCTTCTCCATACCTCTCTCTTCTGTCTTTTTGTATCTGACTCTAGTGCTCCCTTTAGTATTTCTTGCAGAGCTGGTCTCTTGCTCACAAATTCTCTCAGTGACTTTTTGTCTGAGAATGTTTTAATTTCTCCCTCATTTTTGAAGGATAATTTTGCTGGATTCAGGAGTCTTGGTTGGCAGTTTTTCTCTTTTAGTAATTTAAATATATCATCCCACTGTCTTCTAGCTTCCATGGTTTCTGCTGAGAAATCTACACATAGTCTTATTGGGTTTCCCTTGTATGTGATGGATTGTTTTTCTCTTGCTGCTTTCAAGATCCTCTCTTTCTCTTTGACCTCTGACATTCTAACTAGTAAGTGTCTTGGAGAACGCCTATTTGGGTCTAATCTCTTTGGGGTGCGCTGCACTTCTTGGATCTGTAATTTTAGGTCTTTCATAAGAGTTGGGAAATTTTCAGTGATAATTTCTTCCATTAGTTTTTCTCCTCCTTTTCCCTTCTCTTCTCCTTCTGGGACACCCACAACACGTATATTTGTGCGCTTCATATTGTCCTTGAATTCCCTGATACCCTGTTCAAATTTTTCCATTCTTTTCCCGATATTTTCTGTTTCTTTTTGGAATTCAGATGTTCCATCCTCCAAATCACTAATTCTATCTTCTGTCTCTTTCAATCTATCATTGTAGGTATCCATTGTTTTTTCCATCTTTTCTACTTTATCCTTCACTTCCATAAGTTCTGTGATTTGTTTTTTCAGTTTTTCTATTTCTTCTTTATGTTCAGCCCATGTCCTCTTCATGTCCTCCCTCAATTTATCGATTTCATTTTTGAAGAGGTTTTCCATTTCTGTTCGTATATTCAGCATTAGCTGTCTCAGCTCTTGTATCTCATTTGAACTATTGGTTTGTTCCTTTGACTGGGCCATATTCTCAATCTTCTGAGCGTGGACAGTTATCTTCTGCTGCTGGCGTCTGGGCATTTAGTCAGATTTCCCTGGGTGTCGGACCCAACAAGGTTGTAAGATTTTTCTGTGAAATCTCTGGGTTCTGTTTTTCTTATTCTGCCCAGTAGGTGGCGCTCGTGGCACTCGTTTGTCTGCGGGTCCCACCAGTAAAAGGTGCTGTGGGTCCTTTAACTTTGGAAAACTCTCACCGTCCGGGAGGTTTCGCTAGCCGAAGCGGCTTGGAAGAGTGCCAGCCGGCCTGGGGTCCAAACGCGGGGAGGGTCGCTGGCCGCCGCAGCCCGGGAAAGCGCCCGTCCGAATTTCCTAGTCAGCCCGGGGCGCCAAGCTTGGTGGGAGGGCGCCAGCCGCAGCGGCCCGCCCGGGAGAGTGCACGTTCCCAGGGAGTCACGGGTTTGGAAGGGCCCCCCCCCCCCCGCCGTCGCCGTTCTCCGCGGCCTGGGGATTTCCGATCCAATTCTCTCAGTTGGTCCCGGGGGCCGTGCGTGGTGTGGGCGCCAGCCGCCGCAGTTTGAGGGGACCGCCTGTCCAATTCTCCCAGCCGGCCCGGGAAGGGGGAAGGGAGTGACTCCGGCCGCTTGCCGCCCCGCCCGGTGAAGCCTGCGCCCCTCGGCGATCTCACCAGAGCGGGTTCTCTCAGCCAGCCAGCCGTTCCAGGATGGGGTACGCTGTCTTTTTTATCTCTGTCGTGGCTTTGGGAGCTGTTCTGTATCGTTTCTGCTCCCCTAGTAGCTGTCCTGGAGGAGAAAAACAATGACCTAGGTCTGTTCTTGTGGTGAATCCTCAGCATCCAGAGACACTCAATTTCCTTGGATACTTTAACATGAAAGAGGAGTAATCCCTTCTTAGAGTCCCTTCATGGTCGCCATCTGTTGGCTGCATCTATGACGCAGATCCTTTGTTTAACTTTTTGAGGAATAGCCAGACTGTTTTCCAAAGTAGCTGCACCATATTACATTACCACTAGCAATGTATGAGGGTTCCAGTTTCTCCACATCCTCACCAACACTTGTTATTATTATCTTTGATTATAGCATGGTCAGTGGTATCTCATTGTGGTTTTGACTTATATTTCCATAATGACTAATGATGTTGAGTCTGTTAAGATCATTTGCCCAATTCTTAATTGCTATTATTGAGTTGTCAGATTTCCTTGTTCTTATTTTGGATACAAGTTCTTTATCTTGGTTCACTTTTTACTTCACCTCCAGTAAGACGGAGGAAACCAAGTACCATAAGACTGCATGAATTATTTTATATCCATGGTCCCTGTCTCATTTAAACTCCAGAGGTAAGGGGTGGGGGAGAATTGTTGAGCTGAGCAATTCATTTTTGTGTTTGGGGATATTCCAAATTCAAATCCAGCCAGCTGGCCTAAGCTCAGACTGTTATTGGAAGCACGGCTGCCTCCTGCCCACACTGTCTTGCTCTGTGGCAGGCCTGCTCTTCTACCTGCTTACCCAGACTAGGTTCTTGCCTCTCTGGGGCTCATTGCTGAACTACAAAGGGCTCCTCCAACCTGAAATTCAGTTAACCAGGGCTTCCCTATACTTTAGCATTCATCCACTCCAGAGAAGAGCATGATTTTTATTTCTTCTAAATTTGTCTTCTTGTTACCATGGTAGTGACAGCTTTTTTCTATTCTTTTCCCTTCTATGCCTGCAGCAGAATTTAGGGTATTTATTTTTCTTTTCCTCATTCTGAATACACAGAAGAATTGGACTTTCTGCCTCCTAAAAGTCAGATGTGGCCATATGGCCTGTTTGCTCAATAAAATGTGAGGGGCATGAAGTGCATTGCCTCTGCATAGAAACTCTAAGCCCTTGGGTGTAATTGGGCACCTTCACTTCCCTCAATGTGATGGACTAAAGAATGGTCCTGCAAAGATGTCCATGTCCTAATCCCTGAAACCTGTGACAATGTTACCCTACATAGCAAAATAGAGGGAAGATGTGATCAAATTAAGGATCTTGAGATGGGAGGATGCCTTGGATTATCTGAGCGGGCCCAGTGTCATCACTAGGGTCCTTGTGAGAGGGAGACGGGAGGGTCAGAGTGAGAGGAGAGATGTGATGACAAGCAGAGAGAGAAAGACTTGAAGATGCTACACTGTTGGCTTTGGAGATGGAAGAAGGGGCCATGAGCTTAGGAACGCAGACAGCCCCTTTCAGCTGGAAAAAGCAAGGGACAGATTCTCCCCTGGAGCCGCTAGAGGAAGCAGCTCTGTCATGACCTTGATTTTAGCTCCGTGAGACCCATTGCAGTCTTCTGACCTCCAGAGCTGTAAGATAATGCATTAGTGTTGTTTTAAACCACTCAAGTTTGTGGCAATTTGTTGCCAAGCAACAGGAAACTAATACAGGACAATGGAGTGCTCCGGGTAGTAGGGGGTCTGGGAGCCTGCACTCCGGAGTGAAGGAGATGTGGAGCAAAGCAGAGCTGCCAGCTGGCCATGATGGGCCTGGAGTGTGTGTGCAGGAAATAAAACTCTGTCCTTTCAAAGCCATTGAGATTTTGCAGTTTGCTTTTTTAGCACAACTTCATGTCAGTACAAATCTTATATAAAGATTTTTTGGGTGTTCAACATTGCCATGGGACCCAAAAATAGTTTTCAGTGGGGCCCAAACTCTCTTTGGTGGTCCTGAAGTGGTGAAGTATTATGCTATTCTGACAGGAACCTCAGAAACAGTTTAGAGTTAGCTCAGTCTGGTGTGTTACAGCTCCTCAGCCCCCAAAAGATTTATGGTATTCTTCTCCCTCTCTTAGGAAGAACAGTCTAATTAGAGAGAGAATCTGAGTAGGCATGACCCTGGATAACAACGTGAAGTACGGGGTAAGTGTACCTCAGAGGGCTTTGGTAGCAATGAAGAAAAGTTGCTATGGAGAACAAAAGTTGTTGGGAGAAGATAGCTTCTTTTAATCAGTATTAATTTTTCCGGATGGTGTTGCTCAGAGGACAGATAGCCACAGTCTTTACTCAACTTTTGTGAGAACAAATAAAATGAACAAAATAACAAAAATGAAAATGAAAACAAGATGAATGCAAAGTCTTCCATGGGCAGGTTATATTTCAGGTCCCTCCTGGGGCCAGTATACGTATGGGCACCTCCTTTGTTTATCTGCAGAAGAGGACAATAAATGTTCCCCCAAAGCAACCTAAACATGCTGTGATCCTGCAGTACTGTAATTACATCTGAGTTGTGCAGAAAGGATGAAATATGTCCACTGCACCAGCTTCTCAGGCAGTGAGGACTGTATTATGTTTTTAAAGATTTCTCTTAGAATTCTGGAATATTAGACATCAAAAGGATCTAATGGATTATCTGATCTAATATCCTCTGAGGGCCAGAGGGTCTTGACCCTGACTATGGGTCCAGGAAAAACCTGGGGATGGGAGTATTTTCTAGGTTCTGATCTAAGTTTCCAGGGGCTGGGCTGGGCTGGGGAAACCATTCCCAGGGAAGGGAATGAGGACAGTCAAGCAGAGCGAAACTAGAGGAGGGGAATGGACCATGCCCTCAAGGGAAGTGAAAAGTAAAACAGAGAAAGGGAAGAGCACAGGAAGGAGGATGCAGCGAGGGGTCACTGGGAAACAGAGTCCTCAGGACTGAAATCAGGGAGCTGAATCGGGGCCAGAGGCCAAGTGTGGGGTGTGCCCAGTGAGATAAGGTCTGTCTCTACGTGCTGCTGGCCTTGTGATCCAGAGGCAGGCTTGTGCTTTGGACAACCAAGAGTGAAGGGACTTCCTGAAGATCATACTAAAGACACTGACCCCAGGTCCCATGCAGGTACCCATCCTCTTTCACTCTTCCTTATTGGTTCAGTGAAACAATGAACCTCAGGGCCTTTGCACTGGCTCTCCTGCTACTTGGGAGGCTCTTCTCCCAAGTATCTATTTGGCTCACTCCTGCTCATCTTTGTTTTCTCAATCATCACCTCCTGCACGAGGCCTTCTCTAAGACCACAACTGTAACCTGCATTACGCATCCCTCACTGTCTATCCCTGTTCTTTGTCCATCTTTTTTCTTTCCATGATACTTATCTGACCTGGGGCAGAAGGCAATTTACTTATTTTCTCTGTTGACGGTTCATTAACTGTTTCTTCCTGCTTAAGTTCTAGCACCATTGTGTCTGTTTTGTTCACTTTGTGTCTCCAGCACTGTACCATGCCTGGCACAGAGATCTGTTGAATGGATGAGATGGACATTTTTAGATATTATCCTGTGGAAATATGGATATATGACCGGTTAAGGTGAAAGGCTAACTAATGAAGGCTACCATCACTATATGGGAGAATCCTGATGCTGATGCGTGGCCTCCAGCCAAAAATATTCATCTTCTTTGGAAATATTGTGACCTTTTCCAGAGGCTAAATCCTCTTGCACCCACATCCTGGGGGTCGGGGTGGGGGTGAGGTGGGAAGCAAATATCCCCTCATGTCTGGGAGAACTGGTGCAGGGGAGTGGTGTTGCCATCTCCATCCTACATAGCGAAGGTCACAGGTCTCTCTTTAAGCTTTCTCTTGGGTTATCTCTTTCAGAGGGCTAGGGGGGAGAGCAGACCCCCTCCCCCAACAAACACCTTCTTACCCATATCCTGTAGCTTCTGGGGAGATGCAGCTCAGTCATCTGCCGCAGGACATGTCGCTCCCCGGCGCTCCCCCAGTCTCCCTGGAAAAGGATGAGTACCTGTCCCATCACACTTAAGGACCTTGTCCCAAGGCAGGAGCATAGGCCTTCAGGAACAGGGGGACAGGACTCTAAAGCTGGGGGCATGTCCTTGGTCTCCCAGGGTCATAGCCAATTGCTAGAAGAACTCATGGCCATGACCTTAGTCCCCAAAACACACACCACATCCTCTTTCCCAAGGCAGGCGGCCCTCTGGTATGCTTGGTCCGCCACAGCTGCTGTCCTCCGAGCCACCCCGCATACTGAAGCCACATTCTGGGTTGTTCTCCATCGGGCAGCAGCTAGGCAACGGGACCCTACTTTTGTCCTCTCAACATAAGACATACCAGGGAGACACAGTGCCGGAGACAGGCATGGCACCTGGGGATGCTCTGGCCCCCCACCAAGGCAAAGAGACATCTCCTTGGGCCTCCCCACAGCCCTCCTCATCGCAGGCTTCCACCTACGTGATCTCAGGCCCATGCCACCCAGGTGTGCAGGCCGCGCAGCGTTTGCTGTACTTTTGCACGGGTGAGGGAAGCTGGGAAAGGATTCTTGGCCTTCTCACCCACAGGCCAGCGGGCTGTGGGCGACATTGATGCCCGACCCCCTCCCTGGGACTCGTGGGGCTGAGCAGCAGCACCCAGCCCTGCACTTCACGGTGGCCGCGCTGGGCATCGGGGCCAGGCTCCAAGTGGAAGCACATTGCAGGTCACCTGCATCCTCGGCGGAGCTTTCCGGGCAAAGCATTCGTGGTGCTCGGACTTCTGTGTGGCCCCAGCCCCACCCGGAGGGGACACCCTCACCCGGCCTGGTTTGTGAGCAGACCCTAACCAGCCGATGCCTGGAGTTTCCCTGGCCACCTTCCAATTAGGGAAGTGGAACACCAGTTTCTGGGAAGCCACCATGGCGCTAGTCCAAAACCACGTGGCCAGAAACTATTATTATCCAGCTCTGGGGCCTCTGGTGGGCTCTCAGGGGCACGGCCCCCACTGAGGGTCCTTGGCCACAGGCCTGGGCAGGCACCTGCCTCTCCTTGCATGCATGGCCTGCAGTGCTTACTAAGCATTTACAGTTGTCTTTGAAGACTCCCTGGAAATGAGTTCTGCTTTTCTTCCACAAGCTGATAATCTCCCTCAGAGTGCCTTGGAGTTGCAATGAGACTCTCCTCCACCCTGGGGCACCGTGAGGAGAGCAAAGCGAGTGTCCCCAGAGGTTCCTCTGGTGCTCTGGGGCACTGGGGCAGCCACAGTGGGGGCAGCCCGTGCTGTGTATGGAGTGTCTGTAGGCCTTGCTTTCCTCTTTGGAGGATGGAATGTGAATTCCCAGCATTTAGTGACCCCTTGCCCCCAACATCCGCTGCACTGAGGCTCACAGGTTTTACTGCTGGGGCCAAAGCACAGAGGAGAAGGGCACTGATGGATTAAAAGCCTCTTAGAGGCCAGACTCCTTTTCTGGAGTCCTGGTGAATTTTTCTAATCCAGTATGTTTTTGAAAAACAGCACAACAGTCAGGGTGACATCACCAGGCGTTAATGTGAACACTGTAAACATTTCCACTTCGAGTCAGGTCAAAGCATTCTTCCATAAATAATTGAATCGTTTCTTCCTGCACTCAGCCAATCAGTACAAATGTCAAGCAAATGCTCAAAATGAAAGAAATTAATATATTAAGAAATAAATGAATTTAGGTTAATAATAATAACAACCAATGAGCCAGTCAAGCTAAGCACATAAGGTCCTGGATTCCTTCCAGGGGCTTCTGCAGAGCTGAGGAATGTTTTTACTGTTCACTTACACAGCTGAGCTGGCCAGTGTCGTGACAGGCAGCTTTGTTTATTTGGTTTTCACTTTTCAGCGTGAACTACAGTCCTGTCTTGATTCCCTCAGCTTCTGGGGCTCTCAGAAGGTTTCTAACTAGAATCCTTTCTGCTCATTGCAAAATGACTCCCTCCCCTGGGACTGGGCATATGCTGGGCAGCTCTGCTGGGATGGTCTGCTTGGCCTGCAGCTATGCTAGGTCAATTCATAAATCAAAAAAGTTTATGAGTTAAAACTTTTCTGCTGTCATCATTTTTATTTGAAGATAGCATGGATTTGGTTTTTGAGCTCTGCGTGATGTGCTTATAAACCCAGCAGGCTGCTTCATCTGGTTACTTTGTGTATATGCTCTGTCTTATCATCAAAACCAAATTACACAGCTCATAAGCACATTGACCTTTGTGTGCCCTCATGATCCCAGCAAGCTGTCCCCTAGTGGGAGATGCTGGTCAAAGGCCTGTCTTCAAATCTGGTGTATACATCTTTGCTCATCATGCCTGTTCTGGCCCAGAATCACAGTCCCTTCCAGGAAGGGAAGCTGAAAATTACCCAGGATAAGGCCATCTGCTAACAACAGTGCAGACTCTGAATGAGCCTCTCTTTCGGGTCTGGCTTTTAAAAAATGGTCCAATAAAGCTTGTGGCTGTTTCTGCGCCTTCCTCATCTCTCTGACGCCACATGAAAAATCTCTGGGTGGGCTGCTGAGGAGGGAGAGAGGAAGATGACACAATATCTCCACCTGCTCTGATTCTCATGGACCACTCGCTGCTTGGCTGAGACAACTAGGATTCGCCAGGAGACCTGGAGAGTCTGGCTGTTTGGAGCCATGAGGCTACATGCCAGGCTGGGAGCAGACAGCATGGAAAGGTGGGTGGTCCAGGGGTTGTGTCAGGGGCTGGCCCGGCCACTCTGGCTGGGCTACCTTGAGTCTCTGTTTACTCAGAGATTAATGGAACAAGTTGGACCCCCTTCTTTCCTTCCTTCAGTAACTATTTATGGAGCAACTCCATGTGCAGGTTACAGATGAAGTGTTGTGGTGCTTCAGGGAACAAAACAGATTGTTCAGAGACCTTCTGGCTGAGTGAACGGAGATGGGGAAGTCAGATAAAACACAATATACCTAATAAGAAATAAATAAGCCCATACTCTTGTGAAGCTTAGGTATATAGTGGAGGAACTTAGCCTACCTATAGGTATGCCTAAGAGTTATTTCTGGAGGACCTCTTTTGTTGCTCAGATGTGGTCTCACTCTTTCTAAGCCCAACTCTGTAAGTGAAATCATTGTCCTCCCCACCCCAACGTGAGACATGACATCCGGGGTGAAAGTCTCCCTGGTGATGTGGGAGATGACTTTCAGGGATGAGTCTGGCCTTGGCACCATGGGATCAACAATGCCATCCTGACCAAAAGGGGGAAAAGAAGCGTAACTAATAAAGTATCAGTGGCTGAGAGAGTTCAAATAGAGTCAAGAGGCTACTCTGGAGGTTGCTCTTACGCAATCTTTAGTTAGACAGTGCTACCTCTCATAATTTGCCAAACCCCAACCAAAACTACTCCAGCCAATCCTAAAGAACACCTATGGCAATATATAAGATTCTACAAAGGTTCCATGCACTAGGGTAACTTTCCAGAAACCTACAACCTCCAGATAGGTCCTTGGATCCGATAAGGCAGGAGGGAATGGTGTGGCTACAAAAAGGTAACACAAGGTCCTCATGGTGCCAGAGATCTCCATATCTTGACTGTGGCACTGTCAATATTCTGGTTGTGATAATGTACAATAGGTTTGCAAGATGTCACCATTGGGAGAAAATGGGTAAAGGGTACACTTTGCAACTGCATATAAATCTCAAATTATCTCACAATAAAAAGTTTAATAATAATAATAATAATAAAACAGAATGGCCAGGGTCCACCCACTGAAAAAGTGACATTTGAACTAAGATTTGAAAGAGGTCAAGAAAAATAGCCATGCAGTTGTCTGGGCCTGATTGCTGAGGAGAATCTTGGCCTGCTCAAGGAGCGCCAAGGGGGCTGAGCACTAGGAGCAGCATCAGAGAGGGAGCTGGGGGCCGGGCAGCCGTGAGAGGGTCTTGGGCTTTCACTCTCCGGGACCCGGGGAGCCCCTGGAAGGCTCTGAGCAGCAGAGTTGTGGTCTGACTCATTTTAACTGATTCCTCTGGCTGCCGAGAAAAAAACATAGACTGTAGGGACAAGGGTGGAAGTGGAGAGATGGTGAAGAGGCTGCTGCAACCACCCTGAATGACCCCGAAGGTCATCCCCAGCCCTGGCAGGCTGTGTCCGTGTCACCCTGTCTGTGACTCGCCTCACTGTGTGTACATGTGGATCTTTGGGTAATGCGTGAGGAGCTTCTTGATGAAGCATTGATCCCTGAAGCCCGACACCTACCCCGGTGGCCCATGAAGAGGAGACAGCGCAGTTGAGGAGGAGGTCATGAAGATGAAGATGAGCTGTCCAAGGATGTACGCCTTAGGCTGCGACTTATTCCTCAAGGCGTGGGGCCCGTGGGATGTGGGTCAGGAATCCTAGTGGTTAGGAGTAAACATGCCAGAGATGGTGTCCAGAGTATTTCAGGTCCATCACCTGACCCTTGACAAGTAGGGATGCCTTAAACAGGAGTTTCCGAGCACTTGACAGGTGTTGGGAAATGGTGCTCAGCCTTAGGGGTAAAGTGGCATTCTAGTTTGCTAGCTGCCAGAATGCTGTACATCAGAAATGGAATGGCTTTCAAAAAGGGGGAATTTAATAAGTTAAGTTGCAAGTTTACAGTTCTAAGCCACGAAAATGTTCCAATTAAAGCAAAGCTATAAAAATATACAATCTAAGGCATCAATGAAAGATGCCTTGGTTCAAGAAGGCCCATGATGTTTAGGGTTTCTCTCGTAACTGGAAGGGCGCATGGTGAACATGGCGTGTCTGTTAGCTTTCTCTCCAGTCTTCTTGCGTCATGAAGCTACCTCAGGAGCATTTTTCTTCTTCATCTCTAAAGGTCTCTGGCTAGATAGGCTCTCGTGGTTCTCGTGGCTGGCAAGCTCTTTCTCCAAAATGTTTCCTCTTTTAAAGGATTCCGGTAAGCTAATGAAGACCCATCTGGAATGGATGGAGTCACATTTCTGTGTGACCACAATTGGGTGAGTCAAATTTTTGTGACCTATGGTACTGAATAGGGATTAAAAGATACAGTTGCTCCCACAAGATTGGATCACAATTAAAACATGGCTTTTCTAGGGCACATAATCCTTTCAAACCAGCACAAGTGAGGCTAAAGCTGGCCTAGATAATAACCTCATGGAACTCTCCCTGACAAAAGACAAGTGAGCAGACAAGCAAAATAGTAGTAAATCGTAATGTATGTTAATGAAACAAGTAAAGAATGGGACAGGGTGTGTGTGTGGGGGGTAGGTAGAACAAGAGAACTAACTCCCTTGAGTAAGAAGGTGACAGACTGAGCCACAAAGAGGTAAGAGCTGAGTTAAGAGAGTTCCCAGCAGAGGGAACAGACTGTGTGAAGATCCCAAGGAGGGCAGGACTCCCTACTGCCTTGCTATTCCGATAAATAGATTTCTCAAATCAAAGACTTGAAATCATAAGTATTATCTCAAAATGCCTTTGAAAACCCATTTCTGTTTCTGACCATAAAATGTCAAAGTCTCATTATTAACTGTTGTCTTCCTAAACTTGGCTTTATTTACTGGCACTCATCCACACCAAAATAAGATGTGCTTAAAAACAATAATGCACTCCTTCAAAAATATTTTGTGTAATAGGCGAGACTTTCAGCTATAGAGAAGTGAAGAGGTCAGCAAATCTTCTCACCTCAAAACGACTATAAAACTGGACACAATTGTCAAAAACAATCATTTCGGGGCTTGAAACTTGACTGTAGGAAAATAGCAAAGTGAGAAAAGTATATTCAGAAAAAAATGCAGAGCATCAGGTGAAAAAAACAGTAAGACTATGTGGTGTCACTTGCCTGGAACTACCCCTATCTACCACCCCAGCTCAGTCAGCATGACCAGCTCCATCATGACAGGACTGCCCATGAAAACCAGCAGTTCACTTGATTTGGAGTGATGGCTAGACACCCACACATAGGAACAAGTGGGAAAAATCTGCAGCTCTCCTAGTCTGAAGTTGCAATCCTAGTTGGAATGGACAGTAGACAGGAAGACTAGCCAAAATTTTAACAAGGATATCCTAGAAATGAGATAGCCATTGAGAGCTTCGTAAGCATTGTACCTATCCTGGGATGTCTGGGAGCCTATGTATATACATAGTGGAGACCTGAGAGGGCCTGGCATTAAAGTAATAGCTGGACCAGACATGAAAACTCCCCCAAATTTGAATGCACATCTGAAATCAAGTACAAACCCACCAGCAGAGGGGAGTGTTTGAGCACAACCTCTCACCAATCATTTGTGACATTAAGCTATGCAGACACAGAGGTGATTCATAGGAAGCCAAGAACCCCTAAGAGTGTAAGAAAAATTAAAAAATAAGCAAAGAATGAATCAGATGTACACTGTGAGATGACATTTTGCAGGTCAATTATAGACAAGTTATAAACAGACAAAAAAAAAAAGCAGCAATTAAAAAAAAAAAACTCTCAGAGGTTAAAATGAAAACCAAATCCAGAGTTGTTAAAATATATGATCTAAAATGTCCAGTTTTCAATAAAATATTATGAGACATGAAAAAAATTAAACCAGGAAAGTGTACCCATATTCAGGGGGGAAAAATTTAATGGAAACTGTCGTGAGCAGCCCAGGTGTTAGATTTAACAAACAAAACCTTCAGAGTTACTACTTTAAATATATTCCAAGAATTAAAGGAAACTGTTTAGATAACTTAAAGAAATATGATGAAAATGGTTCAGTAAGTAGGGAATACCAATAAAGAAATAGATTTATTTTACAAGAACCAAATGGAAATTCTAGAATGGAAAAGGACAATAACTACAATGAAAAAAAAATCACTAGATGAGTTCAACAGCAGATTTTGGATAGAGAAAGAAGGAATCAGTATATTTGAAGATAGACCAATAGAATTTATTTAATCTGAAGAAGAGAGAGAAAAAAGACTGAAGAGAAATGAACAAAGTATGAGAGACCCCTGGGGCAGCATCAAACATACCAACTATGCCAAAATGAGAGGAGAGAGAGAGGGGACAGGAAACAAATTTGAAGAAATAATGGCTGAAAACTCCCCAAATTTAATGAAAAGCATTAATCTACATGTCCAAGAAGCTCAAAGAATGCCTGTAAGGAAAAATACAAGGAGATCTTCACCCAGTCACATCAAACTGTTGAAAGCCAAAAATGAATAAGAAATCTTGAAAGCAGAAAGAGAAAAAATAATGATCATGTAAAGGTGAACAATAATAAAATTAATGGCTGACTTCTCATGAGAAAAAAATGAAGGTCAGAAGGTAGTGGAATGACATATTCAAAGTGCTGAAGGAAAAAAATGTCAAAAGAATCCTATAACTAGTAAAATAATCTGGACTACTCACAGACAGTTTCCATAGCTCTTACATAAACTAGAACAAGAGGGAACATTTCTCAACTCATTCCATGAGGACAATATTATCCTGATACCAAAACCAGTCAAAGGCATCAAAAGAAGAAAACTACAGACCAATATCTGTCATGATCATGAACTCAAAAGTCCTTTACAAAATATTAGCAAACTGAATTCAGCAATATGAAAAAGAAGGATTATATACCATGATAAGTGGGATTTATTTGAGGAATGAAAGGTTGTTTTAACACCCAAATATCAATGGATGTAATTGTAATGGCTTGGCACTCTGTACCCAAGATTATATATCTTAATCCATTCCTGTTGCAAGTGAACCCATTGTCAATAGGACCTATTTCAGTTAAAGTGTGGCCCAACTCAGTGAAAATGGGTCTCAAGCCTGTTACTGGACTCTTATAACTGGAATGAAATTGAGAAAGCCATTAGAAGCCTAAAGTCAATGGAACCCAGCAAAGCTAGGAGAGGCCACCATGTGCACTGCCATAAGACAGAAAAGTTAACGACCAAATTTCATTGGCATCTAGCCCCAGAGCACCACAATCTACTGGGTGAAAGTATGCCTTGCAGATGCCTTGAGTTTGGACTTCTTCTAGCCTCAAAACTGTGAGCTTTTAAAATTCCCACTGCTTAAGCCAACCCATTGTATGGTATTTGTTTTAGAAGCCAGGGCACTAAAACAGTACAGGTAATGTTAATAAAGGACAAGCCACATGATCATCTCAATAACTACAGAAAAGGCATTTGATAAATTCCAGCAACCATTAATAATAAAATTTCTCAAACTAGGAATAAAGGGGAACCTTTTTAATTTGATAAAGGATATCTATAAGAAACCCACAGCTAAAGCATGCTTAATAGTGAAAAATTGAATGCTTTACTCCTAAAATCAGTAACCTGGTAAGGATATCTGCTTTCACCCATCCTATTCAGCATGGGTGTAAGACAAGAAATTCTAACCAGTGTAAGACAGTGTAAGACAAGAAAAATCGGTTAAATGGATTGGGGAGGGAAAAGTAAAACTGCCTTTATTGGCAAACAACATGATCTCGTACAAAGAAGATCTGAAGAGATATACTAGCACAAATAAAGGAGTTTTGGCAAGGTCACAGGATGAAAGACCAACATACAAAATATTGTGTTCCTATAGGCTCAAAATGAACAGGCCAAACATGAAATTAAGAATATTCCATTCTCAATAGCATCAAAAAGAATAAAATATTGAGGTGTGAGGTGAGCACCAGGCCCCAGGTGGGATGGGCCTTAGAAGCTGGCAGGATGGATGTGGCGGTGGTGTACAGCCAAGCAAACCCTAACACTTGAGTGATGAATAGCCGTGGCATCTGGCTGGTCTACATCATCCTGGTGGGACTTTTGCACAATATTTGACACAGCCTCCCCTTCTTCAGCATTTCTGTTGTCTGGACCCTGACTAACATCATTCATAACCTGGCTATAAATGTCTTTCCACATATGATGAAAGCAATACTCTTTGAGACCTCTGACCAGGAAAAGGCATGGCTACTGACACACCAGGAACAGAGATGGTCTACAGGCTCCAGTTTACCTGTTCCCACAAGTTTCTCAGCATCTCTCCTATTGTACTCTCTCCTGGCCACTTCTACACCAACTATGATGCTACTCACTTTCTCATCAACACAGCTTCATTTGCCCAGTGTACTACCACCTAACTTGCCTCCAATTCCATGGGGTTTGCTTCTTTGGCATCAGCAAGTTCTGAGGGATAGGACTGGGGACAGCTCCACAGGCATGGGAAGACTCTGGAACAAAGGACTGTAACATCCTTTGCACTTATTCACAATCTTCTCTATCTCAAAAGCCTGGGTGGGCCATGGTGGCTCAGTAGGCAGACTTCTCGCCCGCCATGCCAGAGACCTGGATTTGATCCCTGGTGCCTGCCCATGCAAAAAAAAAAAAAAACTGGAAAACCATACAACCTTTCCCAAACTCTTAGGAAGATAAAAAAAAAAATTGGAAAATGGGGCTCTCTGGGGCTAACCCTGATAAGAATAGGTTTCTTTAAATCAGAAGAAGCAGGTAAGACAAGGACAAAATCCTTCTCCTCCATAGCAGGAAGCTGCCTTTGAGTAGCTTGTTTGGTGACTAAGGTTTTCCTTATTTTTCACCCCCCTACAATCCACGAATCCTCCCACCTTTTCCAGCTTTGTTTTGCTGTTTATTTTTCTTATAATAAAGATAGTTCTTTAAAAGATGAATAAAAGACACAGGAGTAAATTTAAGTGGTGCAAGATTTGAGCACTGAAAATTACGAAACATTACAACAGAAATTAAGACAATCTAAACAAATTGCGACATATTCTATCTCCTTGGATTAGAACATACGATATTGTTAAGATGACAATTCCCCTAAAATTGATGTATGGATTCAACACAATCCCTATTAAAAACCAAGCAGGATTTCTGACAGAAATCAATATTGATTTCTTTAGCTATTAGCTAGAATAGCCAAAATAATTTTTTAAAAAGAAGAAGCAAGTGGGGGACTCATAATATCTGATTTTGAAAGTTTTCTAAAGTCACAGTAATCAGGACAAATGGTGTCAGCACAAAGAAAGATGTATAGATCGATGGAACGGAATTGAGAGTTCAGAAATAAATCTTTATATTTATGGTCAATTATTTTCCACAAAGGTGCCAAGGTACTTCAGTGGAGAAAGGATGGTCTCTCAACAAATTTTGCTAGAACAGCTGGATATCCATATGGAAAAATGTGAACTTAAGACCCTTATCTCACAACATACACAAAAATTAACCCCAAATCATTCACAGGTCTAAATATAAGAGCCAAAACTATAAAACTTCTGGAAGAAAACTTAGTAGAAAATATTTGTGACTTTGGGATAGGAAATAAATGCTAGATATGATGCCGAAAGTATGATATATTATATCAAAAGAAACAACTGTTGGGTGGCTCACAGGTAGAGTTCTTGCCTGCCATGCTGGAGATCCAGGTTCGATTCCTGGTGCCTGCCCATGTTAAAAAAAAAAAAGGAAACAACTGTTAAATTGGACTTCATCAAAATTTAAATTTTTTGCTCTTCAGAAGGCTCCATTAAGAAAATTAAAGAAACCAGACTGTGTGAAAATATTTTCAAAACTATAAGTGATGAAGAATCTGTATCCAAAATATGTATTGAACTCTTACAACTCAATAATAAGAAGTCAAACAACTCAATTAAAAATGGGAAAAATACCTCAATAGCTATTTCACCAAAGAAGATATACAAATGACCACATCCCCACAAAGCAGCTCTGCACCTGCTCTTGCCTCTTGGGTTTGTTGGAAGAAGAAGGAGGTTGGCGTGCCCCACTGTGCCTGAATGGACCCGCAGTTCATGGACCTATCCTTGAATGGACACAGACCAAATCCATCATCAGTCATTGTGGTAATGATGATAAGAACGACATTGTGATATAATCTATTAACTCTTTCTGGTATGGAGTTCTGTCCCAGTACAGGCTCTGCCATTTTCAAGGCACATTATTAGCCACCATGTTCTCTCAGCCTCACCGTCCCGCAGGGTGAACATTCTCACCAAGACTGGCTTCCCTGGGATTACCCGGTCACCTCCATACTTTCCTCCCCCCAGCCTAATATATCCCAGGTTGCAAAGGCTAGGTGACCCGGGATCCCTTTCCCACTACCTTCCAGGGGACGCCCTGTCAGTCGTTCCTAAGAGGGTGCATTTGACTGGTAAAACCGAGGCTTCCCATCCTTCCAATCTCTGTCTCTTTGATACAAAAAGATAATTTGTACCACCCTGATGTGTTTTATAAAGAGAAAAAAAGAGAGATGAGAACACTTACTGTGACCGAGTACCACCAGTGGGACTCTTAAAACTCAGTGCAAAACCATGATAGCTAAGGAGGCAAGATTCAGCCTGAGGAAGGAGAAATGTGGTTTATTGAAACTTTGCTGAAAAGAAGGAATTTCTCACATGGGACAACTTGCTTGGAAGTAGAAGGAGCTGAAGTTTAGACATGTGATTCTCATTACTAGCTACATCCTTTCAGACAGGAGGCAGAAATAATTGGATCCATTTTTTATTTTAATTATAATTCTTTGACTGGCTTTAAAGAAATCACCAATGGAAATCTGTGAGCTACCACAAACGCCGCCATTTCAAATTCCCCAGATTTTAATGTGGCCTGGATTTCCTTGAGCCGCTCTGTGGCCACCAGCCACAATTGATGTTTGTTATACAGACCTAAAGTTTTCCTCAAAGAAGAACTGGTCTCTCTTCCTTGTTCTATTTTTTCTTCCCGAGAGAGGATCTTTTATGCTTTGCCAACCCTTCTCCCTCCTCGAAAAATGGAGAATGAAGCCTTTTGTTTTGTGATGAGTGACAGTAGAGTGCAGGCTCATAGCTTCCCAACCTCTCGAGAGTCACAAATTCACAAACAGTCATCAAGTCCTGAGAGGTATTTGAAGTTGGAGAACAGGCTTCTAATGAAGTCAAACAGCCAAACCAACATGGTGAAGGTCAAACCTCATTTGAGCTGACTCCACTCCTTTCTTCCCATCAGTCTCCCTCTCAAAAATGTCCTGGAAGGGAATCCTGGGAAAATAAATACCTCTCTGGGCTGTGGCAGGCAATGCCCGTAGGGCCACCTAGGGCCACTGCTTCCACAGCTCCAAGACAGGAGTTGGTGGGTCTCTAAGGTGCCGCATGAATGGTTGGCAGGTCAGCAAACAGCCTGAGCAGGACACGGGCTGGGCTAGTCTTTCATTTGAAGCTGAGCAAATAAATATAAGGAGCACAATCCAGATCACAGCCATAGTTTTCTGTTTTAAAGCAAAATTGAGATAAAATAGGTGCTAGACCACTTCAAAGTTTTTGCTTGTCCTCAGTTGTCCTGCACTCCAGTGTCTTCCTCAAATTCACTAAACTTGAAGTCACTTTAGTATGGAAGTGGGACAGTGTTTGTTCATTCCTTTACTCACTGGTGCACATATACACACACATGACAGGAAATATAAAAAGAAAACATTGTTAGTTAATGAAACTAAACATGCAGGTTGTACCATAGTTATAAAACAATTTCAGAATATAGAAACTATGAGAAACAACAAAGTGTTAGTATTTGGAAATAGTTTACAAATTAATCTCTAAATCAGGAGGTTTTAATAAACAAGCAGCAAGTGTCAATGACCATGTAAGTGTACATGTGCCAGCAATTTCTGGCAATCAGTCACTCTAAAGCAAGGAAGGCTTGGAGGGAAACCCTAATTTAAAAAAATGAAAAGCAGCTCATGCCTAAAAACAATGCCCAAAAGACAGCTGTGAGCCAAACAACAATAGGTGTTTTTTGTTTTGATTTTGTAACTTTTCCCTCTACCGGGCATCCTGTAATAAATCTGAGCAAACTGAGTTTGACATTTCCTAATGTAGACCTAAGCAAGATCGCTAAAGATGTCCGTCCACGACCTAATCCCTGAAACCTGTGAGTATATTAAGTTACATGACAAAGTGGAATTAAGGTTGCAGATGGAAATAAGGCTGCTAATGAGCTGACCTTAAATTAGAGAGATTAGACTGGATTATCCAGGTGGGTTCAATGAAATGTGAAAGAGGGAGGCAGAGGAGAGTCGGAAGGAGATGTAACCAGGAAAGAAGGGGCAGAAAGATGTTACGATGCTGGCTTTGAAGCAGGAGGAAGGGGCTCATGAACAGGGAACGTGGGCAGTTTCCAGAAACTGGAAAAGGCAGGGAAACAGATTGTCCCCTAGAACTTCCAAAACGGAATGCAGTCCTGCCAATACCCTGGTTTTAGTCCACTGGGACTGATTAAGATTTCTGACCTCTAGAACTGTAAGAAAATAAATTTATGCAAGTTGTTTTAAGCCAAGATGTTTGTGGCTATTTGCTACATCTGCAGTAGGAGGAAACTAAATAGGGCTGAGTCCTTCATTGTTAGCCTTTCTCCTCTAACACCACCTTGTAGCTGTGTGCCTAATGGTCCATTGCAAATTATTATTAATTTTGTTAGGTGTAATAGTGCCATAGGAATAATTTTTTAAAAAGACGTTTTCATCTGATGGAAATGCACATTCAAGTATTTATAAATGAAATGACACTCTTGCTGAAATTTGTTTTAAGCTATTCCCAGGCAAAAGCCAAGTTATGGGGAGAAAGATAAAACTGAATGTTGTTGATAACTGTTGAAGCTGAATGATGGGTACATGGGAGTTCATTGCGGTTATTCTCTCTACTTTTTATGTATATTTGAAATTTTTCTTAATATAAAATTGCAAAAATAAGTAGATAGAACAATATTTTAAATGTCCACCTTCAAGGGTAGCTACTTTATTCTGAGTAAACTAAGGGTTTTTTCCAATTATTTTTACTTACAGTTTAGTTCCTAAACTTCTTCTATTAACTTCACTCTTGCTAGAGAGACTGGCCATGGCTATGGGCTCTTGATTTTGATCATTTCTTCTGGGAAGTTGGAAGAAAAGAAGCTATTAAAGCTAATGCACGCAATGAATGCAGTTACTATTTTCTTCCTCTGGGTGCAAAGGTGCTGGGGCTCCAACAGGCAGAGGAAGGAGGGCAGGTAGGTATAAGGCAGTGCTGGGGACGGGAGGATGGATGATCCCCAAATCATACTCATCACTCTTCTGTCTCCCTTCATCAGGGCTTGGTTTGGCCCCAGAGCTTATACAGAATTTCATAAATTCTAAAATCCACTTTTTTTCAAATTTTAATATCAGTAATGTAGGAATACAACTTCCAATCTACAGCATCTGTGACTACATGGTATGGGATATTCTCCTGTTCCTGCAAGCATGACTAATCCCATGATTATGGATGTCAGAATCATCTTCTGATGGGATTTACCGTTATCTCAATTTTGTTGAATGTTCTTTGACATTTGTGCGAGGTTCGGTGGTGGTTTTCTATTGCTGCCATAGCAAATTGCAACAATGTGGTGACTTAAAAGAACACAAATAGATCAGCTTATAGTTCTGGAAAGCACAAGTTCTATATGGGAACCACTGGGCTAAAATCAAGGTATAGGCAGGCTGCATTCCTTTCTGGAGGGTCTCAGGAAGAATCCACTTCCTGTTCATTTGGGTTGTTGGTAGATTTCAGTTCTTTGCTGTTGTGGGACCAAGGACCCCATTTTCTTGATGGTTGTAAGCTGAGGGTTGCTGTCTGCTTCTAGAAGCCATTGCATTGCATTCCTTGCCTCAGTGTTGGAAATAATTAGCTCTAGACTGAACACTACTTTGGTATAGAGAATCATAAAATTAAGACTGGAAGGGCTCAAGCCATTTCCAAATAACTTAACAAAGCTCAAGAATATTTATAAAAATTCAAAAATATCCAGCACCCAGTAAGGTAAAAGTCAGACATGTGGCAACGAGAAAAAGGTCAGCAGGCATGCAAAGAAGCAGGAAAACACAATTTACAATGAGGAACACAATCAAGTGAAATCAATCCAGAACTGACATAGTGACTAAACTTAGCAGGACATTAAGAAAGTTGTTACAACTGTATTCTATATGTTCAGAAAGCAGAGAAATATGCCAGATATTTTAAAAATACCTAAATCAAACTTCTAGAAACTAAATCTACAATGTCTGAGATGAAAAATTCATTGGATAGTATTAATGGCAGAGTAGACTTAACAGAAGAAAAGATTAATGAACTTGAAAAATAACAATAGAAACGATCCAGAATTAAACAGAGGAAAAAGAATCCCCCATTAAAAAATGTAAAAACTTCAGTGAACTATAAACATCAAGCAGTCTAACATATATAAAAATGAAATCCTCAAAGAAGAGAAAATGGGAGGTCAGAAAAATGTTTGAGGAAACAATTGCTGGAAAATTTCTGAATTTTGTACAAACTATAAAACCCACAGATCCAAGAAGCTTAATGAACCATAAGCATAAGAAACACAAAGAAAACTATACTAAGGTCATAGTAATAAAATTATTCGAAACTGGTGATAGAAAAATCTGAAAAGCAGCCAGAGAAAAGAGACTTTACATACAGAGGAGCAAAGTTAATAAAAAAAAAATTCTCATTGGAAACAATATATTCAAGAAGATAGTGAAGCAACATTTTAAAAGTGCTGAAAGCAAAAACTGTCAACCTTGAATTCTATATCCAGTGAAAATAACTTTCAATAATGAAGGCCTTTTCAGACAAGCAAAAGTTGAAAGAATTCATCATTATTCTACCTACACTATAGAAAAATGTTAAAGGATATCCATCCCTCAGGCAGTGAGAAAATGATGTCAGAGGGAAGTCTGGATTTACACAAAGAAATGAAGAGCACCAGAAATGTATAATATATTTTTTCTTACTATTTAAATCACTTAAAAACATAATTGACTGTGGGAGTGCAAGGGTAAATTCAGTGGTGGAATTCTCACTTGCCGTGCAGGAGACCTGGGTTTGATTCCCAGTCCACGCACTTACCAAAAAACAAACAAGCAAAACAAACAAGCAACAAACAAATAACAAAATTCAACAAATGGTGCTGCAATAATGGGATACTCAACATGGAAAAACAATGAAATGTGACCTCACCATACAGCATACAAAAAAAAAAAAAGAAAAAAAGAAAAAAAATAGACTGTTTAACAAATGTAACACCATTGCATTGCAGGACTTATACAAATTATAAAATGACTGACATAAATGCTGGAGGAGGAGAAATGGGAATATAGTATTGTAAAGTTCTTAAACTATATGTGAAGTGATATAATATCACTTGAATGTCAACTGTAATAAGTTAAAAATGTATAATATAAACCCTGAAGCAGCTACTAGAAATTACAGAAGAAAGAGTCACGATCTTGAATACATAAAACTTTCCAAAATAAGACACAATGAGAAAGAAGACTGAAATAAGACATTCGTGAATTGTGGGACAACTTCAAGTAGTCAAAAATACATGCAATTAGAGTCCCTGAAGGAGAGGGGAATAGAAGAAGTAGGAGACCAGAAATGAATATTTGTAGAAATAATAGCCAAAATTTTTCTAAATTTGACTGAATTTATAAATTCACAGATCTAAGAAGGCACATCGGTAACAAAATCATAATTACATTTCTCGAAATTAAAAAAAATCTTAAAAGTAGCCTGAGAGGGTAAAATGACACATAACATAGGGAAGAATAAAGATTTCTCATTGGAAAAAATTCAAGCTAGAAGAAAACATTTTTAAAGTAATGCCAACATTTTTTTAAAATTGGGGGAAAAAATCTGTCAGCATAAAATTCTTTACCCGACAAAAATATATTTCAAACAAGAAGGCAAAAGAAAGCCTTTTTCAGACAAACAAAAGCCAAAAGAATTCATGGCCGCAGACCCATCCTGCACTAAATGTTGAGGAAGGCAAAAGGGTAATGAGACCAGATGGGATGCCAGATTTACTCAAATGGATAATGAGCGCCATGACAGTGACTACATGGGTAAATATAAAGAATTTCTGATTCTTTAAATCTCATTACAAGATAATTGACTGCTTCTAGCAAAAAGAATAACCATGAATTGTGAGATTTATAACATAGGAAGAAGTAGAATATATGGCAGCAACAGGACAAAAGCCTGGAGGGGAGAAATGGAAGCATACTGCTGTATCCTGTTATAATATATATGAAATAGTATATCACTTGACAAGTTGAAATGTATACTGTAAGCCCTAAAGCAAGCACTAGAATAAAATAAAATGACAGAGTTATAGCTAGTAAGGCAACACATGAGATAAGATGGAATCATAATAAAAATATTCAATCAACCCCAAAGAAGAGAAAAAAACAGGGAAAGAAACAAAGAGCAGACCAGACAAATAGAAAACAAGTATCAAGATGAGAAACTTAAACCTAACCATACCAATAATCACATTAGATATAAATGCTCAGATTGTCACACTGGGTAAAAGCAAGATCCAACTATATGTTCCATATAAGAAATGCATTTTAAGCATAAGGACACTATACTTTAAAAAAAGAGAAAATGTTTACCAAACTAACATTAGTCGAAAGAAAGCTGGAATGGTTATGTTAATATCACAGAAAGTAGATTTCAGAGCAAAGGATATTATAAGGGACAAGAAGATCCTTACATAACAACAAAGGGATAAATCAATCAAAAATATCCTTACATTATAAGTGCTTATAGCAGTCACATTTAGTCCAGAGTGGTAATTGTTATTTCTGGATTTTGAGGGGCTGTTTTATATATGCATAATCTGCTATTCAGAGATAAGAATGAAGCCAACCAGGTCGGGATTAAGTAATTCAGATTACAAGGGTAAGGAAGATATTATCTGTCTTCACCTACTCTTTGAGACTAAAGGAAGAAAGGTTTATTTTGTCCAGGCCCTAAATTTTCTGTAGCACATAATCTAACTCAACCTGTCTGGATAGAACATTTAAACAATCCAAGCACATGGAGTCCAGAATAAAAATGAGAGCCTTTAATCCTGTACAGTTTAATATAATGCCTGGATACATCCCAGAGTGTATTAAGCAGATAATCAGAAAGTATTGGCAAAGTCCCTTGAGGAATAGGAGAAAAAAACATGGAATTATTAAACTTTACCACTGAGGGAACCCCGGATATTGTGTCAAACATTAGGGAAACCCAAATCAATAAGTCAAGCCCTTGATCTTGAGGCTTGCTCTTGTGAAGCTTGTGTATGTAGCAGAGAAGCTTAGCCTACCTAAAGGTATGCCTAAGAGTTATGGCCTGAGGACCTCTTTTGTTGCTCAGATGTGGTCTCTCTCTAAGGCCATCTCTGAAAGTGAAACCATTGCCCTCCTTCCTATGTGAGACGTGTCATCCAGGGGTGAAAGTCTCCCTGGTGGTATGGGAGATGATTCCCAGGGATGAGCCTGGCCCTGGCACCATGGGATCAACAATGCCATCCTGACCAACAGGGGGAAAAGAAGTGTAGCAAATAAGTTATCAGTGACTGAGAGAGTTCAAACAGAGTCGAGAGGCTACTCTGGAGGTCATGCTTATGCAAACTTCAGTTAGACATTTATACCTATCCTAACTTGCCAATCCCCTACTGTGCTGGTTTGGAAGGATTACGTACCCTAGAAAAGCCATGCTTTAATCCTGCTCCAACTTGTAGGAGCAGCAGTTTCTTTTAATCTTAATCCTAAAGGTAGGTAAATTGATTAGATTATCTCTACAAAGACGTGACTCACCCAATTGTAGGTATTAACCATTGATTAGAGTGAGATGTGACTCCACTCATTCCAGGTGGGGCTTGATTAGTTTACTGAACTCCTTTAAAAGAGGAAACATTTTTTGAGA
The DNA here is from genome assembly GCF_023851605.1 of Tamandua tetradactyla. Classification (NCBI taxonomy): domain Eukaryota; kingdom Metazoa; phylum Chordata; class Mammalia; order Pilosa; family Myrmecophagidae; genus Tamandua; species Tamandua tetradactyla. The sequence goes on from NC_135344.1 coordinate 47,886,071, forward strand.
TCCAACAAAGCCATGAGAACCATAACAGCCCACACAGCCAGAGATCATTGGAGATGTAGAAGGAAAATGCCCCTGGGGGAGCTTCATGAAACAAGAAGCCTGGAGAGAAAGCTAGCAGACATTGCCATGTTCGCCATGTGCCTTTCCAGTTGGGTGAGAAACCCTGGACTTCATTGGCCTTTCTTGAGTGAAGGTAACATTTGTTGGTGCCTTAATTTGAACATTTCTATAGCCTTATTTTAAGTTAGACATTTTCACAGACTTAGAACTGTATACTTGCAACTTAATAAATTCCCCTTTTAAAAAGCCATTCTGTTTCTGGTATATTGCATTCCAGAAGCTAGCAAACTAGAACACCAACCAAAACCATTCCTACCAATCCTAGAGAACACCTAGGGCATTATATAAGATTTTACAAAGGTTCAGTGTACTAGCATAACTTTCCAGAAAACTAACAACCTCCAGAATGGTCCCTGGAATGCAGGGGAGCCAGCCTCTCCAGAACATCAACTAGTTCCATCCCTCTATCCCATGTTATCAACAGCCTCTTCTAACATGAAAAAGTTAGAATGGGCATAGCCCAAATACCACCAAAGAGTGCAAGAAAGATCAGAGGTTATGGTGGAGTTATACAGAGAAGGTAGGGTTTAACACAGGAGTATGAGTGCTAACATTATATTGATATTTCTTTTAGCCTCCAGTACCTTAGAGCAGCTAAAAGTAAAAACCTAAGGTTGTGGAATTGTAACCCATACCAAACTCTGAAATCTGTTCTACAGTTAATTGTTGCAATGTACTTTAAAATTTATTGCTTTTTGTATATATGTTATTTTTCACAAAAAAGAAAAAGCAAGAGAAGAAGGAGTATAACAGAGAATATAGGATTTAACAAATGAGTATGATTGCTGAATCATTATATTGATATTTCTTTTGGTATCCAGTATCTTGGAGCAGCTAGAAGAAAAAACGAAAAATCATGGAACTGTAACCCCTACTAAACTTCAAAATCTGTTCTATAACTACTTGTTAAAATGTACTTGGAAATTTATTGCTTTTTTGTATATACGTTATATTTCACAATTTAAAAAATGTTTAAAAAAAGTCTTCAAAGGAGAAAAAAAAGATCCCTTTATCGACAAAGGAATAAATTAATTTAAAAAGACATAATCCTACCTGTTTATGTCTCTAATACCAGAGCTGCATAAGAAGCAAAAACAGACAGAACTAAAAGTGAAAACAGACAAACTAATAATTATGTTTAGAAATATCAATATCCCTTTTCAATAAATTATAAAACAAATATTCAGAAAATCAGCACGGACAAGATATACTTTAGCAACACTATCAAACAACTTAATTGTAATTTATGGAATACTTCACCCCCAAATAAGCAAAATATATACTCTTGTCAAGTGCACATGGAACATTAACCAGGATAGACCAAATCTGTAATCATACTAAATTTAAAAGGCTTCAAGTCATTCAAAGTATATTCTCTGGTAAAATGTAATTAAATTAGATATCAAAAATAAAAACAATTCTGAAAACTCTAAATATTTGGAGACTAAATAGCAAACTTCTAAATAATCCATCAGTCAAAAAATAAATCAAATAGAAAATTACAAGTTTTGAAGTAAATGGAAGTCAAAGCACAGTATAGAATTTGTGGGATGCTGCAATAGGAATACTTAGCAGACTAAATATCTGTTTCAGGAAAGATGAAGGGTCTCAAATTAATGACTTAGCTTCCAGTTTAAGCAACTATGTATAAATAGAAGAGCAAATACTTAAAGGAAGCAGAAAAATGCAAACAATGAAGGTCAAAGTTGAAATCAATAAAAGAGAAAATAGAAAAACAATAAAGAAAATCAATGAAAGCACAAACTGGTTCTTAGAGAAGATTTATGAACTCAATAAACCTCTAGTCATACTGACCAGGAAAAAGGGAGAGATGACACAAATTACCAATATCAGGAAAGAGAGGTTACTCGCCACAGATCTACAGATATTAAAAGATAATAAGGGGATATTATAAAAGTTGTATGCCTATAAATTATACAACTTCAATGAAATGGATAAATTACTTGAAAGACATGAACTACCAAAGTTCATTCAAGATGAGATAGATAGCTGAATAACTTTATTTAAAAAGTTGAATTTGTAGCTAAAACCCTCCCCACAAAGAAAACTCCAGGGTCAGCTGGCTTCATCTGTACAGTCTACCAAACATTTATGGAAGAATAATACCAGTTCTACACAAACTCTCCCAAAAAAGTTGAAGCAGAGGTAATACTTTTCAATTAATTCTTCAAGGCCAAAGTAACCCTGATACCAAAGCATACAAGAACATGACAAAAAAAGAAATTTACAGGCAAATATTTTCAACAAAGTTTTGGCAAATCAAGTCCAACAATATATAAAGATAATAGATGATAGCAAGTGGAGTCTATCCCAGGAATGCAGAGTTGGTTAACATTTGAACATTAATCAATATAATTCACCATAATAAACTAAAAAAGAGAAAAACCACATGATCATCTCAATAGACACAGAAAAACATTAGACAAAATCGAACATCTATTCCTGGTTAAAAAAAACTCTCAGCAAATTTGGAAAAGAAGGGAACTTTCTCAACCTCATAAAAGACATCAATGGAAGCCCTTCAGCTAACATCGTACTTAATGCTGAAAGACTGAATGCTTTTCCTCTAAGATCAGGAATAGGACGAGAATGTCCTCTCTCACCTCTTATATTCAACATTGTACAGGAAATTCTGGCCAGTGTAATAAGAAAGAAAAAGAAATAAAAAGCATTCAGATTGGAAATGAGGAAATAAAACTCTCTTTATTTACAGGTGACATCAGAGTCTATGTAGAAAATCTGATGGAATCTATAAAAATGACTATAACTAATAAATGAATTTAGCAAGATTGCAGGATACAAGATGATATACAAAAATAAATTGTATTTCTATATAATAGTAATGAACAACCTTAAATTGAAATTAAAACACAATGCCATTTCAAAAAATATGAAATATTTAGAGACAAATCTGACCTACAATGGGAAAGATCTATAAAAAACTATAACTATATGTGCAGATAAAATTAAATGTTATTAGTGATGGATTTATTCACTCTTGATATTGGTGATGATTTCATGAGCTTATTCATATGTCAAACTTTATTAATTTTTACACTTTCAATATGTGAATTTTACTGCTATAAAGCTGTTAAACATGAAATAAAGGAGTATTTGCATAAATGCACATGTATGTAATGATGACATTTTAAGTTAGTTCTTCAAAAATCAATCTATAAATTAAATGCATTCTGCATTAAAATTTCAGTAAGACTTTTGAAATAATTGACTAACTTATTCTAAAATATAATGAAAAAACCAAAGTTCCCAAATAGATAAGTCAATTTGATACTGAAAAGCAAAGAAGGGGAAATTGTCCTAACAATCAATTATGAAGACATACTATAAAGAAACATGAACACTGGCATGGGAGCAGGCAAATGGACCAAGAGTACAGAAAAGAGCTAAAAAGTGGATCTAGGTTGGGTTCAAGGTAATTCAGAATACAGGGGTATTCTAGAATTCCATCTATTCTTTGAGACCAAAGGAAGAAAAGTTTAATTTGTCCAAAACCTAAATTTTCTGTAGCACATAATCTAGTGCAACCTGCCTGGATAGATCATTTAAACAATCCAAACACATGGAGCCTGGGATAAGAATGAGGACCTTTAATCCTGTATAGCGTAATGTAATGCCTGGATAATTCAGAGTGTATTAAGCAGACAATCAAAAAATATTGGCAAAGTCCCTTGAGGAATGGGAGAAAAAACGTGGAACTATTAAATTTTACCACTGGGAAAACCCCAGATATTGTGTCAACCATTAGGGCCACCCAAATCAATCAGTCAAGCCCTTGATCTTGAGGCTTGCTCTTGTGAAGCTTATGTATGTAGCGAAGAAGCTTAACTTACCTATAAGTATGTCTAAGAGAAAATTCCAGAGAACCTCTTTGTTGCTCGGATGTGCTCTCTCTCTCTCTAAGCCCAACTCTACCAGTGAAATCATTGTGCTTCCCTCTATATGGGACATGACATCCAGGGGTGAAAATATACCTGATGGTGCAGAAGATAAATCCCAGGGATGAGTCTGGTCCTGGTACTGTGTACTGTGGGAGCAACAATGCCATCCTAAACAAAAGGGGGAAAAGTGTAACAAATAAAAATCAGTGGCTGACAGAGTTCAAATAGAGTCAAGAGGCTACTCTGGAGGTCACTCTTATGTAAGATACAGTTAGAAATTGCTACCTATCATAACTTGCAAAACCCCAACCAAAATCATTCGGCCAATCTTAAAGGTCACCTAGGGCATTATATAAGATTTGACAAAGGTTCCATGCACTAGGGTAACTTTTCAGAAACCTATAACCTCCAGATGGGTCCCTGGACCAGGTAAGGCCTAAAATGCAGATGGGCCAGCCTCTCCAGAACATCAACTAGTTTCATCCCCCTACCACATATTACTGACAGCCCCTTCCAACATGAAAAAGTTAGAATGGGCATAGCCCAAATACCCCTAAAGAGTTGGAGAAAGATCAAAGGTGATAGTGGAGTTATACAGAGAGGGTAGGGTTTAATAAATGAGAATGACTGCGGAATCATTACACTGATATTTCTATTAGTGTCCAGTACCTTGAAGCAGTTAGAAGTAAAAACCTAAAACTAGAAAAACCTAAAAAATCTGTAATACCAAACTCTGAAATCTGTTCTGCAACTAATTGTTGTGATGTGCTTTGAAATTTATTGCTTTTTTGTATATGTGTTATTTTTCACACACACAAAAAAGTCGACTGTGATGATAATATATATATATATGAATAGGGTAAGGACAGAAAGCCAGCTCTTTTATATAAACTATTGAGTTTACTGATTATAATCATCAGGATATCTTTTTTTATTGTTGTTACCATGACAGAAAGCTTTTTATTTTGCATTGGCAGGCTTCGGGAAACGAACCTGGGTCTCCAGCAACCGGCATGGCAGATGAGAATTCTGCTCCTGAGCCACCGTTGCACCACCCAAGAAAGCTATTTTTAAAAGACAATTTTCTTAGTGCAGTGGTAGGGTTACAGGAAAATTGTGCAGAAAGTACAGAGTTTCCGTATACCTTGTCCTCCCCTCCCCACGTATAGTGTTTCCTACTATTAACATCTTGGCACATTTGTTACAGTTACGGACTCATATTGACACATTTTTCTTAACTGGGGTCTGTAGTTTAGTTTTCACTGTCTGTGTTGCATGGTTTTATAGGTTTTGCCTAATGTATCAATGTCATGTTTCCACCAGTACAGTATTAGACAGAATGGTTTTTCTATTCCAAAAATGTTCCGTGTTCCACCTATTCATCCCTGACCTCCTTCTTCTAAAGCTCTGGAAACCTCTAATCTTTTTATTGTCTCTAAAGTTACACCTTTTTCAGAATGCCATACCATTGAATCACACAATACATATGCTTTTCAGACTGTCTTCTTACATTTAGTGAAATGCATATAAGATTCATCCATTTCTTTTCATTTCTGGACATTTCTTTTGCTTGCCAAATCATACTCCATTGCATGGATGTGCCACAATTTGTTTCTTCATTCTTCTAGTGAAGGACATCTTGGTTTCTTCCTTTTTTTTTTGGCTATTATGAACAAAACTACTACAAACATTTGTGTGCAGGTGTTTGCATGGACATACTTTAAAAATTTATTTGGGCAAATACCTAACAGTAGATCCTTTTTATAATATAAAGTTAAAACAGCTAAAGTTAGAAAAATCGCTTTAAGAATACATGTAGACAAGATAGGCAGAGCACTAACCTTCACTTTTCATGGCCGGCTGCCACCATGGAAGATCCTCTTCTATTCATAAATCCTAATTAAAATTCATGTCTAGCTCTAAAAAAAATTGCATTTGGTATTACTAGAACCTGGTGTATGATCCTTAAAAAAATATGTTTCCACAATTCACCAGGGAGAGAATGCATTTTTAATAACTTGTGTTGAGAACACTGGTTCCCTACATGGAGAAAAATAAAGTAAAATTTTAGCTTCATGCTGTATTCAAAGGAGAAACTCAAGTGGATTAAAGAACTAAATATTAAAGGTAAAATAAAGAAAATAGCAAAAAATATTTCAGACCATATCTCTGAAATTGAAGTTGATGGGGAATTTATTCCTAAAGAAGATCCCCAAAGCCAAACCATACAGCAAAAGAATGTATGGATTTGAGCACATCAAAATTAAGGATTTCTATTTAACAAAGAATTCAATAGACTGTCATCAACAGTTGACATATCAAGAGAAGATATGTGCAATGCCAAAAAAATGACAAGGGATTAATACCTAGGTCTGTGCTAACCAACATAATCGCCATTAGTCTCATGTGGCTAGTTATATTTACTTTTACAATTATTAAAATAAAGTAAAATTTAAAATTCAGTTCATCAGTTGCACCAGCCACATTTCAAGTAGTCACACAGGACTAGTGATTACCATATCAGACAGCGCAAATATAGAACCTTTCCATCATCTCATAAAGTTCTATTGGACAAGGCTCTCTAAAATATACATGGAAATGTTGCAAAACCAGAAAAAAAAAAGATAGGGAACTTATTGGAAATATGGGCAAAGGGCATGACAAAAGCAAACCTAAATGGCTAAGAAATATATGAAGAGAAGTTCAACTGCATTAGTAGTGAGAGAAATAAGGCATCAGTTTATACTTATTTCATTGACTAAAATTTGAAAATTGGATAATATCAAATGTTGATAAGTTGTGGAAAATGGAACATTCATGCTATGATGGTGGTAGTGAGTATTGGTGCAGCCATTCTGAAAAGCAACCTAAAACTATCTAGTGCAATTAAATGTGTGCATATCTGTGACCCTGCAATCTGCCTGGAAAGCTACACACTGCATACAGCAGTGAGAAGCAGAGTGCTGTACCAAATATATAGTAGGAATTTAAAATATCAGCAAAAGGACCATAAGCTAAAACTTATGGAATCTTAAAAGAAGTAGATGAAACAAAAAATGCCAAAAGATGCAAATGAAAGAGAGAAGACTGGAAAATTTAGAGTTTCAGTCTAATAGGGCAAATTACAGGATCCTAAAATCACAGTGCCATTGATGTAACTTAAAGCACCACAGATTTTTTAAAAAGATTTTTATTGGGAAATCGTCACACACATATATTCCTTACATGGGTGTACAATCAATGGCTCACAATGTCATCACCATGATCATTTTTTAGAATATTTGCATCACTCCAGAAAAAGAAATAAAAAGAAAAAGCTCATACGTACCACACACCTTATACCTCCCTCTCATTGAGCACTAGTATTTCCATCCACCCAATTTATTTTACCCTGTGTCCCCCCTATTATTTATTTATTTTTATTCTTTTTTTTTTCCACTCACTTGTCCATACCCTGGATAAAAGGAGTAGCAGTCACAAGGTTTTCACTATCACACAGTCACAATGTAAATGTTTTATGTTTATACAATCGTCTTTAAGAATCAAAGCCACTGGAACACAGCTCAACAGCTTCAGGTACTTCCCTCCAGCCACTCCAATACCATATAAGCTAAAAAGGGATCTCTGTATAATGTATAAGAGTAACTTAGGATAACCTCTCAACTTTGTTTGAAATCTCTCAGCCACTGCTAAAGCACCATAGATTTTTTAAATTAATTAATTAACTATTAAACATAACCACATTCCATTCTTGATATATAATCAATAACTCACAATATCATCATATACATTAATATATAGTTGTATATTCATCATCATGATCATTTCTTAGAACATTTGCATCAATTCAGAAAAAGAAATAAAAAGAAAACAGAAAACCATTCATACATACCATTACCCCTCACCCTCCCTTTCATTGATCATTAGCATTTCAGTCTACTAAATTTATTTTAACATTTGTTCCCCCATCCTATAATTTATTCATTTTTAATCCATATGTTTTACTCATCTGTCCATAAGGTAGATAAAAGGAGCATCAGACACAAGGTTTTCATAATCACACAGTCATATTGTGAAAGCTATGTCATTATACAATCATATTCAAGAAACATGGCTACTGGAACACAGCTCTACATTTTCAGGCAATTCCCTCCAGCCTCTCCATTACACCTTATTTAAAAAGGTGATATCTATTTAATGCCTAAGAATAACCTCCAGGATAACCTCTCTGTTTGGAATTTCTCAGCCATTGACACTTTATTTTGTCTCATTTCACTCTTTCCCCTTTTGGTCGAGAAGATTTTCTCAATCCCTTGATGCTGAGTCCCAGCTCATTCTAGCATTTCTGTCCCATGTTGCCAGGAAGGTTTACACCCCTGGGAGTCATGTCCCACGTAGAGAGGGGGAGGGCAGTGAGTTTGCTTGTCGTGTTGGTTGAGAGAGAGGCCACATCTGAGAAACAAAAGAGGTTCTCTGGGGGTGACTCTTAGGCCTAATTTTAAGTAGGTTTAGCCTATCCTTTGCAGGGATAAGTTTCATATGAACGAACCCCAAGATTGGGGGCTCAGCCTATTGCTTTAGTTGCCCCCACTGCTTGTGAAAATATCAAGAAGTCTCCACTTGGGGAAGTTGAATTTTCCCCCTTTCTCACCATTCCCCCAAGGGGACTTTGCAAATACTTTTTTATTTACTGTTCAAATCACTCCGGGATTTATCACTCTGGACAAACTTACATGCCCTACTCAAGGTTCCAAGTACTATGGTGTTCAATTAAGCTGTCCACATAAATTATGTTAGGAAATGCACTAGTCAAAATATAAATTTTGTACCAAATAAACATTTTTTCTTTAGTTTCACACATAAGTTAAAGTTTTAAAATATTAATTACTATCTATTTTCAACACCTTGCAGTATTGACATTCCTTTTTTTCTTCCTCATGCAAAACATTTTAAATTTATGCATTTAGTCACTATTCTTATATACTCTAGGCATTCCTAGATTATACCATCTCAGTCTTTATCATCTATCTTTCCTTCTGATTTCATTTAGCACCACAGATTTTTAAAGGTTCATGAATTATGCAAAGATGTACACCAGATACATCAGAGTTGGAGAATCTGGAAGAGGGGAAAATGGGAAAGGGGCTCAGAAGTGATGAGAAAACAGTTAAAGCAAAATGGGGACTAAGGAAGACAGTGTAGGTTTCTAAGGAGAAACTACCCTTATGGGGACAGAAAAGGAAAGGTTTTGACTGAAGTGTGGAGTTTTAGGAAGGGAGGAAATAAATCAGAAAGACATCCATGTGGAAGCTACTGTCTTATTCTGGCTCCAAAGGAAACCATTCAAAGAGTAAATAAGATTCATTGCAATTCAATTCTTTGAAAACAGCAATTCAATAATATTTATCCCAAGGGAGTAAGAAGTACAGTCCAAGCTGAAACTAGCACTTATCTAAATTTCATTTTGCTCATAGTAAAGGAGCAAGAGGCAGCATGATTTATACCTGTTTCAGAAAAATGTGAGACAGGCTTCAGTAGCAGTGTCCTACCAAGAAACAAGGCTGGAATGTCACAAAAACACCTTCAGCATTTCCCGTCATCTGTAGAACGAGATCATTCCCCATCATTTTCCTTCTGAGACTTTCCAGACTCAATTTCCATCACAACCCTAGTAATTGTAGCTCAAATTCATCCAAAAAGACTGACTCAGTGTTCCATCAACAGACCTTGAATGTTCCTCACCACCTGCCTGGAAAGCATCACTTATTAATGTCTCTTTAGTGGCCTCTTCAATCTTAGCCCGTCTCTTGTGGTCCTTTCAAATCTCTCAAATTTCACATGAATGTTCCCAGTTCTAAACCACTGGAACACTTCTTGAGTGCACCACTCAATTGCAGACAGTTATTTTCTTTTAGCATTTTGAAGATATCACTCCAGGGTCTTCCAAATTCCTTTGTTTTAGCTGAGAAATCAGCTACAAATCTGGCTTAATATCATTCACAATTTTTTGGAAATTCTGAAACTTTAACTTTTCAAATACTGCTTTTGTCTATTTATTCTCTCTCTCCTTCTGAGATCCCTTTTTCAAAACACCTTTTTATTGTGAAATATAACATACATATAAAAAAAGCAATAAATTTCAAAGTACATAGTAACAAGTAGTTATAATACAAATTTCAGAGTTTGTATGGGTTACTATTCCACAATTTTAGATTTTTCCTTCTAGCTGCTCCAAGCACTGGAGACTAAAAAAAATCAATATAATGATTCAGCAGTCATACTCATTTGTAAATCTCAACTTCTCTGTTATAACTCCTCCTCCTTTGATTCTTATCCCAATCTTCAGGGATATTTGGGCTATGCCCATCCTAACTTTTTCATGTTGGAAAGAAGTGTTGATAATATGCTGTGCTGGTTTGAAAGGAAGTATGCCCCCTAAGAAAAGCCATGTTTTGATATAAATCCCATTTCATAAAAGTAGAATAATCCCTATTCAATACTGTATATTTGAAACTTAATGAGATCATCTCCCTGGTTGATGTGATTTAGTTAAGAATGGTTGTTAAACTGGATTAGGGGATGACATATCTCCACCCATTTGAGTGGGTCTTGATTAGTTTCTGAAGTCCTATAAAAGAGGAAATATTTTGGAGAATGGGAGATTCAGAGAGAGCAGAGAATGCTGCAGCACCACAAAGCAGAGAGTTCCACCAGCCAGCGATCTTTGGAGATGAAAAAGGAAAATGCCTCCCGGGGAGCTTCATGAAACCAGAAGCCAGGAGAGAAAGCTAGCAGATGACGCCATGTTCGCCATGTGCCCTTCCAGCTGAGAGAGAAGCCCTGACTGTGTTCACCATGTGTCTTCTCACTTGAGAGAGAAACCCTGAACTTCATCGGCCTTCTTGAACCAAGGTATCTTTCCCTGGATGCCTTTGATTGGACATTTCTTTAGACTTGTTTTAATTGGGACATTTTCTTGGCCTTAGAACTGTAAACCAGCAACTCATTAAATTCCCCCTTTAAAAAGCCATTCCGTTTCTGGTATATTGCATTCCAACAGCTAGCAAACCAGAACATATGGGATTGAGGGATGGAGTTAGTTGATGTTCTGGAAAGGCTGGCCCTTCTGGGTTTTAGAACTTATCTTGCCTAAGAACTCATCTAGAGGTTGTAGGTTTCTGGAAGGTAATCTTAGCTCGTGAAACTTTTGTAGAATCTCAAATAGAGGCCTAGGTGTTCTTTAGGGTTGACAAGAATGGTTTTAGTTGAGGTATGGCATGGTAATTAGCAATACCTAGCTGAAGGTTGTGTAAGAGTAGCCTCCAAAATAGCCTCTGGACTCTGTTTCAATTCTCTTAGCGAATGATACCATATTTTGTTACATTTCCCCCTTTTGGTCAGGAAGGCGGTGTTGATCCCACAGTACTAGGGCCAAGCTCATCCCTGGGAGTCATGTCCCCCATTGCCAGGGAGACTTTCACCCCTGGATGTCATGCTAGGACCCCACTTAGTAATTTCTTTGTCTCTTACCCTCTCTTCTGTTTCCCCCCCCCCATCTTTTCATCACCCAATACCTTATTCTGGATATTGTTTTCTGATCTGTTTGTTCTTACATTAATTCTTTAGCTGCTATAAAACCCATCCATTAAGTTACTAAGTTTGATCTTTTTATTCTCGGTTCTAGAATTTCCATTTGATATTTTTATAGTTTTTATTTCTCTGCCAAAATACTCAATCTTTCCTTTCATAAGCAAAACTATCTTAAAATCTGAGTCTTATATCTTCATTCTTTATATCCTTACCTTTTGACTATCGTGACTAGTGCTACTATGAATATTCACTTACAAGTATTTGTCTGATTTTTTTCTGAGCATATTTCTAGGCATGGAATTACTGAGTCATATGATAATTCTATATTTCTGGTTAGTTTTTCATTTGTGCTTGACATTCTATGACAAAGTGTTTACACATAAAATTTTTTTCACTTTCTCCAACTTAAACTTTAAGAAAGTTGCAAGAACATTATGATATACACCCATAGTCATCTCATCTTGATTCATCAATTGTTAACATATTTATGTATTTGTTTTCTTTCTTTGTCTCTGTCTCTCTATGTATGTGTGCTGTGTGTAGATAATACATACATATGCAAATATGCATATGCATGCATGGCTGTCTATGTGTATATACATATACACTTTTTTTTCTTAAGGATTAGATGCAGACAGCTGCAGGATACTTAACACCTAAACCAGTCCTTGCAGTAAAGTGTTGGAGCTGATAGTTAAATATTTGGGTATTTGGCAAGGTGGTTGTAAAACCATCAGCAGCTTGAATTTGGCCATGGTGGGAGTTGTTTACACCACAGAAATAAGCCATTGCTACAAATCAGTGCTCTATTTTTACCCTGGAAAGGCAATTTACTAGCACACCACTGTCTTTAGACCCCCCAAACTGGGACTTATCTTACAGTGCCCCCAGCTTTCTTCAACTTACTTGTTTTTCTTTATTTTTCCAGTTTCTTCTCCTCACTGACTTCCTCCCAGTTGATACTGGGAAGTCCAAGTCCTCAAGCCTCTACCTCTTCTGCAGAGAGAGTTTCAGCTGTACATGGTATATTCAGCATTTTTTTTAAAAGGGCTAAAATTGCTTATTTTAAATAAAATACCATAAAAATAAAGTATAAGGGGATAAGAAAGAGATACTAAGACATAACTTTGAAGTCAGAAATGAGACATATTAAAAACACATACATTTAGACTGCTGCTTCTGGCCAAAACAAAGAAACAGGGACTGGACTTACTCTCCTGCATAAAACAATACAATAATTGAACAAAATATATCAAACAATGGGCTTCAAGGTACTAAACATCAGACAATGAAGGACAGTGACCCTTGAGGAATAGGAAACAAATAACATGATGCCTACAATTGCCCCACCTTTTGCCTTGAGAGAGCTTCCAGGCTGCAAAGTAGGGAGAGACAACCCAGTGGATTCCTTGAGTTGAGTAAACAAAATTCAGAAACAAAGTCAGAGTTCACTGGACAGAGTAACAGAAAGAAGAGAGCTGCACAGAAAGAAATTTCAGATATTTACAGATGATCCTCTAACACTGTTCAAGATTGTTTAGCACATGTAGTGGGTTCAGTAGTGTCCTCCCAAAATTCATGCCAACACAGAACTTCAGAAAGTAACCTAATTTGGAAACAGGGTCTTTGCAAATGTAATTAGTTAAAATAAGGTCATACTCATTTAGGATAGACCCTAACTCCAAGGACTGGTGTCCTTATAAGAAAAAAGAAGGATACACAGAGACCCAGTCACTCAGAGAAGGTCAAGTGATGACAGAGGGAGATTGGGGTGATGAGACCATAAGCCAAGGACTTCCAGGAACCACCAGAAGCTAGGAAGAGCCAAGGAAGGATTCTTCCCTAGAGCCTTTATAGGGAGCATGGCCTTGCTGACAACTGGATTTCAGACCTCTAATCTTTATAACTGAGAGAATAAACTTCTGTTGTTTTAAGCCACCCAGTTTGTGGTAATGTGTATGGCAGCTCTACGGAACTAGTAGAATATATGCATGCAAGGGACACCAGGGTTAGGAAAATAACCTAGGGTTAGAGGCAACTGTACTCAGTGCTTACATAAATCCAGGAATAGGTCCTGTTTCCATCAGGTAGATTGGAAAAACTCATAATTCACAGGGCACTGGGTAAAATAATTAAAGGGTCTTGCCCCAGCAGTGGGATATAATAAGCCTGAGACTGAACTCCTTTCTGGGCTCATCTAAAAAAATTTTAAAATCAACACACAAAAGTATTGACCTACTTCCAAGTAACTTAAATGCATCCCAGAACTGAGCTCAAGAAAATGCATAGGAATATAAAAATATCCAGCACCCAACAAATTAAAATGTCTGACATGAAAATAAAAAATTACCAGGCATACGACAGAGATGCACTGGTTGACGAGTCTAAAGCACATATGTGGAAGGGTCTTAGCACAAGTCCTTTGCAACTGCTACCCTCATGTCAGGTGCCTTTAAATCAGATCTGGGTGAAGGTCTCAGGCAGAATTAATAGCCTAACAAAATCAATTCAGGATGAAAATGGAGTTCTGCAGAATTCATTGTCACAGGGTGCTCTGAATATTGGTTGCAACTGTCTCCTGGACTTCCATGCCCAGGACCCACTGCTAGGTGTTTCGTGTTTACTGTTGGATTCAATAACATCACCATTAACTGCTGACTTCTTCCCAGGTCTTTGACCAAATTTGTGTCCTACTTATGGGCCCTAGCACTAATAATGACTCGGATTCAGCGTCTAGATCAACAGATGCTACAAAATCTCAGATGAGCAGTCATTTGAAAAGAGGCCATTATGCCTCCTAGCTTAAGCATTGCTATTGTCAGAGTCAGGGTCTTGTGGTGGTTTCCAAGCTGCACAATAAGCAGATGATCCCTTAGGGGCCACATGGAAGCTCCCACAGCTGCACCTGGGCAGACCCAGATGGTAGCTGATCACTACGGGATACCAATTAACAGCCAGTTAGCGCCCTCTGGCAAACAGGCAATGCTTCATGTTTCAAGATTAACACTCAGTAGCTCACCTTAGCTTATAACCACTGGTGGATCCCTGTTGAAGTCTCCCCTCAATGTCTGTAAGAATCTCAAAGGGTCTCTATCCATAGAGGCCCCTTTAGAAGTCCCCACTGTGCTGAGTTCCCATATACGACTCATAATTCCCTTAGAGTCCTGTTATTGTTGCTATTTTCATCTTATTTGAGGATTTTGATCATTGTTCTCAAGCCTAAATCTTTTTTTTTTAATTTAAGAAAACAAACAATACACTTAGAACCACCAACAATGGATATCTTAGTTAGTTTAACCATAGGCACATTTAAACAAAGTATCCATACAATCATTGTAAAGTCTGAGTTTGTGCAGTAAGTTTCATAAACCAATTTAAAATCAAGGCAATAAGGAAAAAATCTACATATTCAGATAGCAAAGTTCTTAAATTCTATTAAGCACAAACTTAGATACCATTTGCTCAACTGTCAGAACTGTGAATGTTCTCAAAATATCAAGTAGAAAGTTCTTACATGTATCTGCATTGTCAAGCTTAAATCTTTTAATCTAATAACTAAATACATGTAAGCTGAATAATATTTTCTTTAAAAAAAGTGCAGCATGGTTGTGACACTGGAGTTCTGACCTGCTTTGTTACCCTGGAAATGGTAATTCTACATGAATACCATCTGCCGGTAAAAAAAAAAAAAAAAAAAAAACAGGCAGGCAAGGAAACAGGAAAGTATAATCCATGATAAGAGAAAAATCTGTCATTCAAAACAGACCCAGAAATGACACAGATATTAAAATTAGCTGACAATGGCATCACAATAATTATTATAATTAATAATTAAAAGGTTAAGTAAAAACATGGAAGATGTAAAAATGATCAAAATTGAATCTCTAAAGAAGGAAACTTAGTGTTTGAGATGAAAAGTTTGGTGCATTTTAAGAACATAATTGATGTGCTCTGTTTTGGTTCAGCAGTTAAGTCTACGGAACTTAAATTTTAATTAATGCAATTTTCATTCTCACTTTTTTTTGAGACATGATGTCATTTGATCACATTTTACCAAGACACTGACCATCCTGAAATCCTCCTTTGTAGAAAATATTTCCACTTCTTCCAAGATAACCTTGTTTGCCTGTAACCAGTAAATGCTATCCTCCAGATCCCCTTTTCCGGGAGCCAGTGCAAACAGCTGAACTGCTGGGAGTATCACTTGTCCTCAGATGCACTCTGACTACAGCTGGCATCTCTTCTAAAACTGGGATCATCATCCCCACTTCCCACCCCCCATTCCCATGATGTCCTTAGAACCCTTGGGTTCTCTGCAAGCCTCTCAGAGCTCTAGAAGTATTCTACATTGATTTTAAAATCCAGTATATTTTACTAACTGCCAGGTGTTTGTAGATTTTAAAAAACAATCTGCATTTACACGAAAATATTTGAGTCGAGTTATTTGCTCCTTTTTTTAAAAATTGTTTTGTTGTTTTTCTTTTCTTCCATCCTTCCTTCTTTCTTTTTGCCATCAGCCTATACTGCTCCTAAATAATCCAAATGTTATTCCCTCCTACATGGGTTGAAGTGTGCCCCCCCAAAAGATATGTTCAAGTCCCAACCCCAAGTCCTATCAATGTGACCCTATCTGGAAATAGGGTCTTTGAAGGTGTCATAGTTAAGAAGAGGCCAAACTGGATTAGGGTGGGCCCTAATCCGATCTGTCTGGTGTCCTTATAAAACAGGGAGAACTGGGCATGGACAGACGAGGAAAGAACACCACACGATGGCCGAGGCAGAGAACACCACGGATTGCAGAAAGCCATGGCCAGAAGCCAAGTGGAAAAGATTCTTCCCTACACACTTCAAAAGAAGTGTGGTGTTGCATACACCTTGATTTGGGACGTCCAACCTCCAGAACGGTAAGGCAACAAAATTTCAGTTGTTCTAAGTCTTCAGGTTGTGGTACTTTGTTGTGGCAGCCCTAGAAAACTGAGACACCTCCCCAGCCCAGACTTGCTTGGGGTGGAACACTGATGACAACCCCTGGCTGCTGTGATATGCCTGGGTCTGCTGCCATCAATGGTCCTGCCGGAGGCAGGCCCCTTGGGAGTCTCTCCCTCCAGGCTTTAATCCTGCTGGCTTTAACCTGCTGTAACCCAGGAGCATTCAAAACAGGGGGGCTTTTTGTCATGTTCACATCTCACCCATCATAAACACACCCTCCCTGAAGCGATTGCCCCATCTCCTCCAGCCCTTTCTCAGACACACTTGAAAGAACTGTCTGCACTTGCTCACTCCATTTCCTCACACCTGCTTGATGGTAATCTGGCTTCTCTGCCCCACCCCCAGGCTTCCTGAGAGGCTTTCTCAGCTCCAGCAATTGCCCTTCAGGCCTCATACTGCTTGGCAGAACTTGACACTGAAGACCCACTCCCTCCTCTTCCCCTACTTCTCTGCCACTCCTTCATCTCCTTCTGCCCCTCCTTCTGTCCCCCACCCCACCCTGCTGTTTTGCTGAAATTCCTGGAGCTTTGTCCCAGCCGTCTTCTATTCTTCCAGGAGGACACAAGGACTCCAGTGGCTTTGCTGACCCCACCACTGAGGGAAGGTTGGGGATGAAGAATGAAGACATTGTAAGTGAGGGGACTATACAAGGCCCTGGGTTAGACCTCTGAGAGGAGTGCTAGGGAGGAGAATTAAGGCAGTTGGAGGAAAGTGGGGAAACTCAGGACATGCCTGTTGCTACCAGGTGTGGTGCCTCACACTAACGTGCCAATAACACTTGGGGAGCCAAAGTAGGGGTAATGTAAAATATGCAAAGCAAGAGTTCCCACGGGCACATTATTATAACCTCTGATATTTCATCTAAGCACAAAGCAATATTTCAAACCAGAATGCTGAATAAGTCTTTTGTCTCAATTGCCAAGAGGAGTATGACTTGAAAATTTGGAAACTCCCCTCCCCGTGGGAAAAGAGACATTCAGATTTGTTGGTTCCCTTTGCTTTCCACATGTGTATGTGACACAGAGAAGAAACAGAGGACATTCCCTACTATGGCTGGTGGTTCAAACACCAAAGACTTACTAACCAGCATTGTGTCCCATTGCCAAGCTCAGTTTTGAAATCTCCCTTCTTGCAAGATTCCTTCCCAGCCTCGCTTGAGGCTGCCTTTCCCAGGAAGTCTCCCATCTTCCAATCCTTTGCTGGCACCCTGACACATAAAATAGTAGTTCACACTTCATTCTGCTATGATCCTGTTACTCATACACAAGCCTTCTTTCTTCAGTTGATCTGTAGGTTTCTTGAAGGCAGGGCTACTGGCCCCTTGAGGCATCCAGCAAAGAACTCACCCACTGTGAGCACAAGGTGAGTATCTGTGAATGGAGGTGTGCATATTGCTGCAGGAGGGCAGAGGAATGGTGGATTTAGGACCACTCACCCCAGCCCTGCTCACTCCTGTCATCATGAAGTGCCACCAAAGAGCACTGATGTATCACCTTGCCAGCCCCTGTGCCAGGTAAAGAATTCTCAATTTCAAATGAAGCATGAGGTGGAATGTTCCTGGGGGAAAGGCCCTCATTAAATCAGGCCTTCAGGCCACCCCTATCTCACTGTGCAGAACATCCCACATCAAAGGCCTTAAGAGAGCAACAGAAATGGGGATGGGGGGTGAGGATGAGTGGGTCAATCTGTCTTGTGCTGGGCCCCAGTCAGCTCAGGCTCTGTGTGTGTGTGTGTGTGTGTGTGTGCGTGTGTGCGTGTGTGTGTGTGTGTGTAGTGTGAGAAGACTAGGGTTTCATAAATGGATATTACACTGTAGCCTTCCAGTCATTTCAACCATCCAAATTCATTTCTAATCCATTTCTCCTCTCTTGAACCTGAATCCTGAGGTCCATACCCTGGAGGCTTTCCAAGGCTCTCTTTATGCCTGACTTCTTTTTTCAAATTATATTATTTTATTTTTTATTGTGAAAAATAACATATATACAAAAAAGCAATAAATTTCAAAGCACACCGTAATAATTAGTTACAGAACAGATTTCAGAGTTTGGTATGGGCTACAGTCCCACAATTTTAAGTTTTCCCTTCTAGCTACTCTAAGACACTGGAGACTAAAAGAAATATCAATGTAATGATTAGCAGTCATACAACTAAAATAAGATTGTTAAATCCTATCTTCTCTGTTATAACTCCACCTTTCCTTTGATCTTTCTCCCAGTCTTTAGGGGTGTTTGGGCTATGCCATTCTAAATTTTTCATGTCGGAAAGGACTGTCAATAATATGGGATGGGGGATGGAACTAGTTGATATTCTGAAGAAGCTGGCCCCTCTGGGTTTCAGGATTTATCTGGCCTCAGAACCCTTCTGGAGGTTGTAGGGTTCTGGAAAAATAATAGTGCATGGAACTTTTGTAGAATTTCAGATAAAGCCTCAGGTGTTCTTTAGGGTTGGCAGATATGATTTTGGTTGGAGTTTAGCAAACCATGATAAACAGCAATATCTAGCTGAAGCCTTTATAAGAGTTGCCTCCAGAATAGCCTCTTGATTCTATCTGAATTCTCTCAGCCAGATACCTTATTTGTTACAATTCTTTTCCCCCTTTTGGGCAGGAAGTCATTGTTGATCCCATCATATTAGGGCCAGTCTCATCCCCGGGAGTCATATCCCACATTGCCAGGGAGAATTTCACTCCTGGATGTCATGTCCCACATCTGGGAAAGGGTAATTTCACTTGCAGAGGTCTAGTTAGAGAGAGGGAGTCTATATCTGAGCAGCAAAGGAGGTCCTCTGGAAGTAACTCTTAGGCATAACTACAGGTAGGCTTAGCTTCTCTGCTACGTACATGAGCTTCACAAGAGTAAACCTCAAGATCAAGGGCTTGGCCTTTTGACTTGGGAGTCCCTCAAGTTTGACAAAGTATCAGGATTTTCCCCAGTGGTAAAGTTTAACAGGTTCATATTTTTTCTCCCATCCCTCAAGGGACTTTGCCAAAACTTTTTTTGTTGTTGTTCCCCATATTATTTATTTTTATTCCATGTGTTCTACTCATCTGTTGACAAGGTAGATAAAAGGAGCATCAGACACAAGGTTTTCACAATCACACAGTCACATTGTGAAAGCTATATCATTATTCACTCATCATCAAAAAACATGGCTACTGAAACACAGCTCTACGTTTTCAGGCAGTTCCCTCCAGCCTCTCCTTTACATCTTGAATAGCAAAGTGATATCTGCTTAATGCATAAGAATAACCTCCAGGATAACCTCTCGACTCTGTTTGGAATCTCTCAGCCATTGACACTTTGTCTCATTTCACTCTTCCCCTTTTTGGTCAAGAAGGTTTTCTCAATCCCTTGATGCTGAGTCTCAGCTCAGTCTAGGTTTTTTTTCAATCCCTTGATGCTGAGTCTCAGCTCATTCTATGATTTCTGTCCCACATTGCCAGGAATGTCCACACCCTGGGAGTCATGTCCCACGTAGAGAGGGGTAGGGTGGTGAGACTGCTCGTCATGTTGGCTGGAGAGGGAGGCCACATCTGAGCAACAAAAGAGGCTCTCTTGGGGGTGACTCTTAGGCCTAAATTTTTTTGTTGTTGTTTGCTTTTTAAAATTTATTTATTAATTAAAAATTAAGAAACAAAATAAAACATTGACATACATAATCAGTAATTCACAATATCATCACTTAGTTGCATATTCATCATTTCGTAGAACATTTGCATTAATTCAGAAAAAGAAATAAAAAGACAATAGAAAAAGAAATAAAATGAACACAGGAAAGAAAAAAAATTATACCTATCATACCCCTTACCCCTCACTTTCATTGATCACTAGCATTTCATGCTAAATTTGTTTTAGCATTTGTTCCTCCTATTATTTATTTTTATTCCATATGTTCTACTCCTTTGTTGACAAGGTAGATAAAAGGACCACCAGACACAAGGTTTTCACAATCATACAGTCACATTGTGACAGCTGTATCATTATTCAATCATCCTCAAGAAACATGGCTACTGGAACACAGCTCTACATTTTCAGGTAGTTCCCTCCAGCCTCTCCATTACAAGTTGAATAACAAGATGATATCTACTTGATGCATAAGAATAACCTCCAGGATAACCTCTCGACTCTGTTTGGAATCTCTCAGCCATTGACACTTTGTCTCATTTCCCTCTTCCCCCTTTTTGTCGAGAAGTTTCTCTCAATCCCTTGATGCTAAGTCTCAGCTCATTCTAGGGTTTTTCTCAATCCCTTGATGCTGAGTCTCAGCTCATTCCAAGATCTCTGTCTCACGTTGCCTTAGGCCTAAATTTTAAGTAGACTTGACCTATCCTTTGTGGGGTTAAATTTCATTTTGCTAAAACTTTTTAATTAACTGCCCAACATACTCTGGGATGTATCAAAGCATTACATTAAGCTATACAGAATTACAAACCCTCATTCCCAATCTGGGCTCCCTGTGTTTGGGTTGTTTAAGTGGTCTATCCAGATGGGTTGAGTTAGAGTATGTGCTACAGAAAATTTAGATTTTGAACAAAATAATCCTTTCTTCCTTTGGTCTCATAGAGTAGGTGAAATTCTAAAATACAGACAATATCCTCCTTACCCCTGTATTCTGATTTACCTTAGTCCTGACCAGATCAGCTCTTTTATCTCTAATTGAATCTGATCTCTTTTTCGGTTTCTTTAACAGTTGTTGCCTGTGGCAATGCTGACCTTCAGAACTGCTGAACTCCTACTCTGAGTCTTAGGTGTACACAGGTATCCAAAGTTCCAGGGAAAGACCAGGTTATATAGAGAGAGCACAGTACGACTGACTTCTACTCATGTCCCACACCCCCTCCTCATTCAGGGGCAACATTAGCACCCACATGACCTGGTCACTCCTGTCATTTCAGTATCATGTGATGAGTTTCCCACACTCAATGGCAATCATCCACTCTTTCAGCAATACCTCAGCTCCCCTTGATCCCACAGCCTAACCCCAGACCTTATTTTCACAAGTACATATGCCACTTTCAAATGTTTGATTGAAAGTCTACTGTTCTGTCACAACCATCTCCTATGGTTCCTGTGCCTTTATTCCAGAATCCCAGCTCTAACACTTCCATGCGTAGGGTGTGGGGTCTATAGGGATAGTGTTTCACTTTCCTCCTCATCCAGCTTAGACTCTGTCCAGGGTCCAGCACATCACCACTTGCCTTCTGATGCCCTTAATTGTCTTACACCCTCTCTAGGTTGGGGCAACCCCCAGTGCAGATAAATCAAGCTATCCTTCCTTCTGACGTGAGGACAGATGTGAAGGGACCACACAGCCAGGCAGATTTTTTCACACATAAGTACCAGCTGTGCTAGCCAGACTCACCTTATTCCTCGCATATGTTCCCCTTCCCTCCCTCTGGACAATCTACTTCACACCCTTCCCTTTCTCCTTAAACCCTCTATTCCTCCTCCCACCTCGGGCTCTGCAATCATCCACCGCTTCTGGGGGGAAGGGAAGAAGCAAAAGCCCTCTGCCCTAGGGGTGGCACAGGAACCCTGCTGGGCTTAAGACCCTGCACCAACAGAAAGTCCACAGCCAGCTGTTTTCTGAGTAGCTTCAAATGAACAACCCCATTTGAATTCTTCACTCTGCCAATAGACTGCTCACATCATTTTTATGTGGAGCAAATAGACTTCCTGGAGGTAGGATCAGGAAATATCATTCCTTTTTTTTTTCTACAGTGGGGCTAATTCTTCCCTGTCCGGTGGACAAAATTCCCAGCAGCTCTTAAAATTTTTCTGGTAACTTATGAGTAACAAAAGATCCTTTAGCCACAGTAAGTCCAGTAGTTAAAGTGGAATAACAAACTTAAAATTTCATGTGTGGGCTGGGTTCCCCTGCTCTGCCGTGCTGGGGTCCATTGCAGACCAGTGGAAAGGTCCTAATATATTTCCCTTCCCCCACCCCCCCAAGCAGTTTTTTTGGCTTTAGCTTCACCCTTTGCTGTGGTTTTTGACCCCGCCCAGGGTGGAGGTTATGAGGATAGATCCGGAAACATCCCAAACCACTTGGAATCGCAATGATCTACTCTGGGTCCTCTCTGTAAAGCAAGTTCTTTCCATCCTGAAGTGTTTTTTTCGGAGATCCCTGGTCTCCTGGAATTTCTTTCTAGCTAGTCACTCCAGACACCTTCCTCAGCTTTATGTATCTGATGGAGACTTGGCATGTACTCTGCCTTGGTTGTTTGCTCCATCAGGTAGAGCCTTCTTGGACAGAGTATCAAATGCCTGATGCCACCTTTCTCACTGTAGTGGCCCAAGCCTGGCCCTTGGGAAATGGTTCTGCATCCCCTCTGCCTCTGCAAACTGTGGGAGCGCAGGGCCCCACCGTGCAGCCGCCCCTCCTTCCTCCTTGCACAGCAGAGGCCAGGAACCAGTGTCCCAGCAATGCTCTCCAAAATTCGTTCTCATCTCCAGCCTTTTAAACCTCTTTTCTAAGCCAGAGATGAGAGATCAGCTAGCTTCACAAAAGCAGTTTTTGGAAACCTTGTAAGGTCATCTTGAACAGGACTTGGGAATGGAACACCGGTCATCCCGCCCCAACTGAGACAACTATAGTTCCATTTTAAGTCCTGTCATGCCTGGGTGGATATACTATAAACAAAGTGTTTACCCCTTCATGGCTGCTGTTGATCTAGAGCAGAAAGGCAGTGAAAAGCCAGAAAACATATGCCCTAAAGCTGAACATCAGCAAAGGTTCCGCTCTTCCCTCAGTGAAGGTCATGGGGCCTTGAAGGAACAAAACAGGATGCCAGTGGCACAGAAGGAAGGAAAACAGAAAGTGTTAGATGAATTTGAAAGAGATGTTCAGGGGTTTAAAGAAGAGAGGAAACCTGGGAATTAGCCCAGTGTTGGAAGCAAATTTGGTTAAGAAACCTTCACATTTTTCATGATCTTCTTGAAAAGAAGATTTTCCAGACTTCTTGTGTGCTATTTCCTATGTTCCCACAGCCTCCCTCGGCCCTCAGTGCCCCATAATTTATTGCCCCATGTGAGTCTCTCCCATCCTCACGGCCTCATCCAGATGCCCCGTTGCCATTACCACCAGGTACATCCCTCAGGCCATCCCCACCCCCGTCCCCACCACCACACTTCCCATCTCTGTAGGAACACGCCCAACTCATTATTTATGGGACTCCTTAGGCCCTTAGCACATGCTCCAAATGTATCAATCACATTGTGAGTGCTTTGAGTTATATCTTATTGCACTTAGTGTCCCTTGTTTAGCGCCCTGGGCCTAAAGATGATTATTTAGATATTAATACCAATTTGTCAACTCTACCATAAAGAAAAATAGGTCTTCCTCTGCTGGAGCCAAAAACAATCCAGTTGAAAACCACATTCACCTTGTGCCCTCTTGTGGAGAAGAGAGCAAAGAACACTATCCTACTACCTTGGAAGATGAGGGTTTATTTACTTCCCTAACTCCTCCTCTACATATAATTATACTGTAATATTAATGATCGTCTTTACCTTATGATTTTGTAAATATTGTTCAAACAGACGAACCAGGAGGTATTGTTTAATAATGTTTCTTTTCTGGTAACATTGTGTATATTTTTGCTCCTGAATTTACAATGCTTCATTTTTTATTTGCTTTGTTTTCTAGGTACTTACCAAAACGAATTCCCAAACTCTCTGCTGAAGCTGTAAACCCTCTCAATAGTGCCAAACAAATTGGGATTCTCCAACAATTCTACTTTCTAAAAATTATCAGAACTATCCACAGTGTTACTGCTCTAACTGGGACTACTCGGTTGCCCTCTCATTTACTGCACAGAGGTCATCCCGGGATGCCACACTTGCTTGCTTTTTCAGTCTTTTGATAAATAGAAGTTCAACATTTTAATAAGTAAACTCTATTATTTTTCCCTTCATGGTTAGTGCTTTAAGTGTCCTACTTAAAAAATCTTTCCCAACTGCAATATTTTAAAGAGGTTTTCCTATGTTCTATTCCTAAACCTTTATTGTTTTGCTTTTCACATTTCGGTCTACAACCCACCTGGGAATGACTTTTTGTGCATGGTATGAGTTAGGGGCCAAATTTTACAGTTCTTTTTCTGTATGGATATTTAATTGACCCAGCATCATTTAGTGAAAAGACCATCTTTCTTACATTGGTCGGCAGTGCTATTTGTATCAGACGTCAAGTGTCCATACATAAGTGAATCTACTCCTGGGATCTCTGTTCTGTTCTGTTGATTTGTTTGTTTACCCATTGTCTTAGTTACTGCAGATTTTAAATAAACCTGACAGTCAATAGAGCAAATCCTCCCACCTCATTTTTCTCCTTCAAGCAAGTCCTGGCTCTTAACATATTGCATTTCCATAAAACGTCAGTGTCGTTTTTCAATTTCCATGAAAAGTTTTAAAATTTTTCTCGGTATTATAGTAAATCTACAGATTAATTTGGGAAGAATTGTCATATCATGAACATAGTGATATTAATATCACTCCACTTATTTAGTTCTTTAATTTCTCTTAATATTTTCTAATTTTTTGTTTAGGAGTCATGTTATGTATCTTCTAAGATGTTTAACTTTAAAAAGATTATTTAGGGTGCACAGATGGTTCAGTGGTAGAATCCTCCTCACTTTCCATGTGAGAGACCCAGGTTCGATTCCCGAACCATGCACCCCCCCCCCAAAAAAGAGACTATTTAAAGGATTTTTTAAAAATTATTTTCTAATCTATTACTGATATGTGGAAACAAAATTGCGTTTTGTATTTTGACCTGGTATTCAACAACCTTGCTAAATTCACTTAATGCTCATTTTTAGATTATCTAAAGGTAATTTTGGATTTTCTAAAACTATAACCACTTCTTACAAAAATAATGAGTTTTATGTCTTCCTTCTCAATCCTTAGCTTTTCATTTCTTTTCCTTGCTTAGTGTTCTGCCTGAGACCTCCAGGGCAGTGCTGAATAGAAACAGTGACAATGGGCATCCTTGTCTTATCCATCTCTAGAAGAAAGCTTTGATTATTTCTTTATCAAATGTGATGTTTGCTGTGGGGTTTCTGCTAGTACCCTTTATTAAATCAAGGAAGTTCTCTTCTATATCTAGTTTGCTAAGAGGTTCTTTAAAAAATACATATGGATGGATATTTGATTTTTATCAAACACTTTTTCTGCATCTATTGAGATAATTATATGATTTTCTCCCTTGTTCTGTTAATGCAGTGGATTAAAATAAATGGTTTTCCAATATGTTAAGTCAACTTTGCATTCTTGGAAGAACCCTTCTTCACCATAGCATATATATGGCTGAATTTTGTTGGTTAATATTTTGTTTAGATTTTTTTCATCTATATCCATAAGTGGTATCTTGCAACTTTTCCTCTTTTTTTTATAATGACTTTGTTAGGTTTTTTTGTTTTGTTTTGTTTTCTGGCCTCATAAAATTATAATGGGAGTATTTTCTCAGTTTTTTTTAATTCTCTGGAAGAATTTTTTAGGTTGGCATTATTTCTTCCTTACATGTCTGAGTAGAACTCATTAGTAAAGCCATTGGGCTTGGAATTTTCTTTAGGGGAAAATTTTAAATTACAGATTAAATTTCTGTAACACTATTGAACTCCTCATATTTCCTATTTCTACTTGTATCAGTTTTGGTAAATTTTATTTCTAGGAATTTGTCCAGGAATTTGTCTAGGAATTTCAACTAAAATTTCAGATTACCATTCTTTTAATTTCTGCAGATCTGTGGCGATGCCCTTTTTCTCATTTGTTATGTCAATCATTGTTAGAATACCATATATCTTACAGTTGTCTGGAATGCGGTTGATATATTTGAGATCTACCCAGTTTATATCTGTCATTCCAGCATCCTATTAGTATTGTCCTCTAATTCTTAAAAACAGTTTAAACTATTATCAATAATTGCATTAAAATGAACCATAATGGCTTTGTTAGATCTCCATTTTGTAATTTAAATTCAGCCCAATGTTGCCCAATAGTGTGAGACACCAGTGCAATGAAAAGCTTTCTCACTTTCATTCTTTTCTCTTTTTCTGACCCTATCCAGATGCAAAGTAATTAGCCTCACCTTTTCTAGAAAAGCATGTAGGGTACTCACTGAGATGGGAAGTACTGGACAGATGTGTGGCAAGGGACAGCTGACTCCAGATCTCAGGGAGTGTTGGGAGAAATAGCTAGGTGCTGCTGGCTCGGTCAGCCCCTGGGTGTATCAGCTGACTGGTTCATGGCTCAAGTCATGGCCTGCGAGAGGTATAAAGCCATTAAGCTCCACTTCAGTTCCTTGGGGAATGTGGGAAATTAGTTTCAGTGTTTGTTAAGTGTGTGTGGGAAACAGCAGCTGAACCGTCCTATTATAAAACTTATGGGGAAGTCAGGTTTTTAAATTTATTATATCAGGAAATCTACAATCATGTTTTTGATTATTTGGTAATGTTTTTAAATTTTTCAACAAATCCTTTCAGCAACATGAGCTCAAAAACAAAAATGCATGTATAATGAAGACTGAGTTCTGAGTCTCCAGTTCTCAGGAAAGCCGAGAAAAATCATGTAACTTGATAAAGTGTTTCTCGACATTTACCAGCCACCAAGAGGGTAATGATATAAAAACCAGAATACACAAACTCACTAAAGAAGCATTAACATTGACTTCAAAGTTAGAAGGTGTTTTGAAAAGAATGTGCCAAAGAAGCTAGTGTAACACATATAGTTTTTACTTAGCGCTCAGTAAATTATGACTTTTCATCTAGATAAAATGGTTCTTCTGATTTAATTTCGCCTAAAAAGTAAAATAATAGTTATTAATAATAGTTATTAACGTATTCACTCCATTAGCTGAAGAATTTATCAGTAAATCAATTACTTGAACTAGAAAACCTATGAGTTCCCAAATAGTTTGATTTTTTTTTAATCCAGTTGATAGACTCAAACAAAAGCTTTTGGAGTTCATTCTATTGAAAGCAAAACATCTGATGCTATTATGAATGCAATTGTAAATTCAGTTTATAATTCAATATTGAAGATAACATTTTTTGTGGTGATAATACAAATACAAATTTTAGTGGAGCACAGCATCATGGTAAAAACAATGTTTTTAGTGAATTAAGTAACCTGTGGGGCAGAAATATATTTGGAATTAGCTGTGCACACTCAACCCCAAATTGTGCTGAAATGAGGTATGATATTCCATTGAAATCACTATTTTAGGTTAACTGATTTACAAAATTTTCATTGCAACAGATCTTGAATAAAATACTTCAGGTTGGCAGTACTTTTGTCAACTGGATTTTAGAAATGTTTGTACCTTTGAAGGACTACTGTGTAAATCCACCTAAATATCCCATGTATTAAACTTTTTGTAAACAAACTTCCTAAATTTTTGTTGTATTTGTTCATTATCAACTGGTATCTTTAATCAAAGTATTCAACAAGTGGAGTGGCAAAAGTTTAGTTTTCATACTTTATTGTGTTCCACAGATAATGCATTTTTCACCAATTGAAGGTTTGTGGCAATCAAGCAAGTCTGTTGGTGCCATTTTTCCAACAGCATGTGCTCAGTTCATGTTTCTGTATCACATTTTGGTAATTCTTGCAATATTTCAAACTTTTTCATTATTATTCTATCTGTTATAGTGATCTATAATCAGTGATCTTTGATGTTACAATTATAATTGTTTTGGGGTACCATGAACCATGCCCAAAGAAGGCAAACTTAATCAATAAATGTGTGTGTTCTTACTGTTCCACCCACCTGCTTTCCCCATCTCTCTCCCTCTCCTCTTGCCTCAGGTCTCCTTATTCTCTGAGACATAACAATTTTGAAATTAGGACAATTACTATAATAGCCTGTTTTGGTCTGCTACACCTGCAAAATGCAATATACCAGAAATGGGTTGGGTTTTAACGATGGGGATTTATTAACTTACAATTCATAGCTCTAAGGCCATGGGGATGTCCAAAATAAGGCATAAACAGAATGATACCCTCTCTGAAGAAAGGCTGCTGGCAATCCAGACTCCTCTGTCACATTGCCAGGCACACGGCAATGTCTGCTGGCCCTTTTCTCCTGGGTTTCGTTGCTTCAGCTTCTGGCTTCTCCAGCTGTGGCTTCTTTTCTCAACTTCTGAGTCTTTTTCTGTGTGCTTCCCTGAATTTCATCTCTTTTAAAGGACTCTAGTAAGAGGATTAAATCCCACTTTGTGCTGGTTTGAGACCACTGTGTACCCCAGAAAAGCCATGTTCTCTCCACCCTAATTCACACTTGGGAGAGCAGACCTTTTGTTGGGGTGGGATCTTTTTGATTAAGTTGTTTCCATGGAGAAGTCACCCACCCAATTGGTGGTATGACCTTTTAATTAGGTCATTTCCATGGTGATATGTCTTCACCCATTCAAGGTGAATCTTAATCTGCTTACTGGAGTCCTTTAAGAGGGAACCATTTTGGAAAAAGCTCAAAGCCGACACAGACAGAGATGTGTGGAAATTCAGGAAGAAAACACCCTTGGGGAAGCTGTTTGAAACCAGAAACCAAAGGACCAGCAGATACAAGCCACGTGCCTTCCCAGCTGACAGAGGTGTTCCGGACCCCATTGGCCTCTCTAGAGTCAAGGTATCTTTATCTGGATGCCTTAGTTTGACATTTTTATGGCCTTAGAACTATAAACTTGCAATTTAATGAATTCCCTTTATCAAAGCCAGGCCATTTCTGGTATATTGCATTTCAGCAACGTTAGCGAACTAAAACACTCCTTGAATGAGGTGGGTCACATGTTAATTGAAATAATCTAATCAAAAGGTCCTACTTATAACAGGTTTATTCTCTGAGGAATGGATTGAAAGAACATGATCTTTTCTGGGGTACATATAGCTTCAAATCATCACAAAATCCTATAATGGCCTCTAATTATTCAAGTAAAAGCAACAGTCCCATGCTTCTCACTTTAAATTAAAAGCTAGACATGATTATGTTTAGTCGAGGAAGACATGTAAAAAGCCAAGACAGGCCAAAAGCTAGGCTTCCTGTGGCAATTAGCCAAGTTGTGAATGCAAAGGAAAAGTTCTTAAGGAAATTAAAAGTGCTGCAACAGAAGAGTAGAACATATGGAATAAAAATAAATAATAGGGGGAACAAATGTTAAAATAAATTTAGTTTGAAATGCTAGTGGTAAATGAAAGCGAGGGGTAAGGGGTATGGTATGTATAATCTTTTTTTTCTCTGTTATCATTTTATTTCTTTTTCTGTTGTCTTTTTATTTCTTTTTCTAAATCGATGCAAATATTCTAAGAAATGATGAATATGCAACTATGTGATGATATTAAGAATTACTGATTGTATATGTAGAATGGAATGATATCTTAATGTTTTGTTTGTTAATTTTTTTTAATTAATAAAAAAGTTTAAAAAAAAAAGTGCTGCTCTAATGAACACACAAATGATAAGAAAGAAAAACAGCCTTACTGCTGGTGTGGAGACACTTTAAAGGTCAAGATGGAAGATTAAACCAGCCACAGCATTTTTTTAAGCCAAAACCTAATCCATAGGTCATATATCTCAGAGGTAAGGAAGCTGAAGAAGAAAAGTTTGAAGCTAGCAGAGATTGGTTCATGAGGTTTAAAGATAAAAGCTAAATCCATATCATAAAAGTACAAGGTGAAGCAGAAAGTGCTGATGTAGTAGCTGCTGTGAGTTATCCAGAAGATCTAAGAGAATTGGTGAAGGTAGCTACATTAAACAACCAATTTCCAATGTAGATGAAACAGCCTTCTATTGGAAGAAGATGCCATGTAAGACTTCCATAGCTAGAGAGAAGTCAATGCCTGGCTTCAAAGCTTAAAAGGACAGGTTGACTCTTAATAGGAATTAATGCAATTGGTGACTTTAAATTGAAGCTAATATCATTCTGAAAATCCCAGCACCCTTTAAAATTATGCTAAATCTACTCTGTTTATGCTCTGTAAATGGAACAACAAAACCTGAAGACATCACATCTGTTAAGAATGTGATTTACTGAACATTTTAAGCCCACTGTTGAGACTTACATCCCAGAAACAAAGATCCCTTTCAAGATATTACTGTGGGCAGTACGCCGGTGGTGCAGTGGCAGAGTTCTTGCCTGCCACATGGGAGATTTGGGTTCGATTCCGGTGCCTGCCCATGTGGAAGAAAAATATTTCTGCTCGTTGACAAAGCACATGGTCACCCAAGAGCTCTGATGAAGACGTACGATGAGATAAATGTTGTTTTCATGCATCCTAACAAACATCCATTTTGAAGCCCATGGATCAAGGAATCATTTCAACCTCCAAGTCTTATTATTTAAGAAATACATTTCATAAGGCTATAGCTGCTGTAGATAGTAATTCCTCTGATGGGCCTGGGCATTGTTGGTGCCAAAGAGGCAGAGTTTGTTCTGGTGGCCACTTTCTCTCTTGTGACTTCCAAAAGGTTTTAGGGTCCCTTAACTGTAAAGCTCTCTGGCGGCTCCAAATCCACAAGCCTCGACCCTTCCTGCCTCTCTAGTCGCTCCCTAGACTGTGTCCCGGGCCCAGGCTCTTCTGGCCACTTCCTTTTCTGTGCTGGGACTCCATGCCAGGATCAACGCCCAGAGGTCTCTCAGGTCTGACCTTTTGACGGAGCAGCACCATAGATAAGTATAGACGGCGTGGATTCAGACCAGCCCCGCCACCTTGCCCCTGGTCACCTTATCTGACCTTGCTGTGTCAGGATCCTCATCCACAAAATGGGGGTAACAATAACCTCATAGCGCCTTTGTGAGGATTAAATGAGTTTATATTTACTAAGATGCTGAGAACAATGCTTGGCACATTTCATTTGCATCATAGCACATCCCTGTATAAAGTTGCATCTCTGCCCCGCCTGCTAGCTTTATGAAGCCACAGATTTTGTCCAGATCACCATTCTGTCTTTAGGGCCTAGGACAGCACTGAGGGGGGTGGGGGTGGGGAAGGGCCGTCGGGGAGAGTGCAAATTTTTGAAGAAGAAAAATAAAAATAAGGTTGAGCACATGATTTAAAAATTAGCCTTATTTGCTGAACTTGAACATAACATTATCACATACCCACAGCATAATATTAAATATTTGATTAGTTTTTGGTGATACATAGGCTTCATTGGTACTAAGAAGAATATCTTCTCACCTTCCAAGCTAATAATTATTGGGAAAATTGTTACCTTCATACATCATCCTATTGCTGGTGGCATTGGGAATTGATAGTCTTTTTGGCAATTTATTTGCTAACATATGGACAGAATTTGCCATTTTCCTCTGACCCCATGAAAAATTATTTGAAAGGAGAAAAATTCATGAATATGTATACATTATATTTATAATAGAAAAATTCAAATAAAGAGATAAGTAAAATAGATGTTATGGACTGGGAGTAGAAATGGTATGAAAATACAAAAAGATGGAGGAGTATACAATGGCGTTTTCTTTTTTTTTTTTCCATGGGGAATCAAACCTGGGTCTCTGGCATGGCAGGTAAGAATTCTGCCTGCTGAGCCATCGTCGCACTGCCCATTGGCTTTTTCTTTTTGAATGGTTCCTTTAATATTGAAATAATATTGTTATTTTATACTATTAGTAAAGGTTGAAAAAAAATCCACTCCAAAATGCTTCTATCATGAGACTGTTTTTTGTTTTTTTTAGATTTCTTTGCAGCAGACTAGATAAAATTAATTGGCTACTTTGAACCTGCTCCAGAATCATAACTTATCGAAAAGCTTCTCTTATTTCTACTCTGGAAGCTTTTATGCAATTTGAGCCGAGCTCTTCTTGCAATTTTTAGTCAGCCTTCTGGGCATGGTTTTCAAAATAAATTGGGAATTACTTATACATATGAATTAATCCATTTTAGTTCTTTGACTCTCTTAAAGAAGTATTCCTTTAAATCATGGTATATGTTAAGATTAAGGGCAGTACTTTCTATACATTCCTATGTTTCTATTTTTAGTTTTATTGTTGTTCTTAGAAGTATTTGTATTTATCTTTGTTTCCACTTATTTCTTTAATCATATTTGAAGAGTGTCCATAAGGCAAGCTTTACCTCCTCGTAGATTAAAGCTAACTGTCCTGGGCACGAACAAATCAAAATGTCTGCAGGACTGAGAAAGACATCAACACTCTTTCTACAAATTTCAGAAGAGCCAGACAGAATTCTGATAGTGATAATGGAAGAGGAAGACCAGGCTTGTGATCAGGACTCCAACCTCCACTTGAGCAGCTGCTACAGCCCCGCCAGAGGTTCAGGCAATTTGGCTACCAGGATTCACCTGGGCCCCAGGAGGCCCTGAGCTCGTTCCGGGAACTTTGTCAGCTTTGGCTAAGGCCAGAGGTGCGCCCCAAAGAGGAGATCCTGGAGCTGTTAGTGCTGGAGCAGTTCCTGGCCATCCTGCCTGAGGAGCTACAGGTCTGGGTGTGAGAGCACTGACCAGAGAATGGAGAAGAAGCTGTGAATGTGCTGGAGGATGTGGAGAGAGAGCTTGATGGACCGGCCAAGCAGGTAAGAAGGGATGAATGGCCAGGCTGACTCAGGGGCACCAGCACATCATTGGGGATAGGGCTATCAAATTGTGTTACCATTCAGCATTCCTGGTGGTATAGGGTGATTGCATTCACAGGTGTCCCCCAAAAATAGAATATTGCTCTACTTATTCCCTATCTTCTACATAGTTTCTTCTCTGTTTTATCCTCAAGCCCTAACATGAGTTCCTTGGGCCCAGTAACACCTAATTGTTGCCAGGTCTTATTTCCTGAACAAAGAGAGGGTGGGCTTGCAGAGATGCTGTCACCTTGGAGAATATCTCAGGTCACCAAGTAGCTGGCTCAAGCCCATCAGGAAGCAACTCCAGTGGGCATCATGGAAGCTCCACCCAAGTCAAAAGAGTAAGGGTCAGGATTCACTTCACAGTGGAGGGCAAAGGTGACTTCTCTGCCCACCACACACATCTTGGCTGTTTTCTTTTCTTTACATTTTTATTGAGAAATTTTCACACACATATGTTCCATACATGGTGTACAATCAGTTCACAATATCATTACATAGTTGTGTATTCATCATCTTGGCTGTTTTTTGAATAAAAGTTCTCAAGCCTCCTCTTCCATCTTCTCAATGCAGGAAATTCTGCTGTTGTTTCACCAAATGAACATTCTCAGCATTTTTTTTTGTTCTTTTTTTCTTCATAAACTTAAAAAAAAATCTTTATTAATAAAACCAATCAACATACAATACGAACATTCTTTTTTTAATCACATAGTTGTATATTCATCATCATGATCATTTCTAAGAACATTTGCATCAATTCAGAAAAAGAAATAAAAAGAAAACAGAAAAAAATTCATATATACCATACCCCTCACCCCTCCCTTTCATTGCTCACTAGCATTTTAATCTACTAATCTTATTTTAGCATTTGTTCTCCCATCTTATTATTTATTTATTTTTAATCCATATGTTTTACTTATCTGTCCATAGCGTAGATAAAAGAAGCATCAGGCACAAGGTTTTCACAATCACACAGTCACACTGTGAAAGCTATATCATTATACAATCATCTTCCAGAAACATGGCTACTGGAACACAGCTCTACATTTATAGGCAGTTCCCTCCAGCCTCTCTGTTATGCCTTAATTAAAAAACTGATATCTATTTAATGCGTAAGAATAACCTCCAGGATAACCTCTTGACTGTGTTTGGAATCTCTCAGCCATTGACACTTTATTTTGTCTCATTTCTCTTTCTCCTTTTGGTCGAGAAGGTTTTCTCAATCCCTTGGTGCTGAGTAATGAACTAGAATATTCCATTTTTTTCCTGTCGAAAAGGAATGTGTGGGCTACTTAGTACAAAAATGTATATTCCTCCATATCATAATTTGAGCATTAGAATTCTAAAGACCAAAGATTAAAACATTTTTTTTTACTTTCCCATTTTGTTTTCGGTTACCAGATTCCAAATATGAGGATAGGATTGAGGAGACCCCCCCAAAAATGCACCTGAAGACCTCAGCTGAAATGTTCAGGGTCATTGTTAGGAGGTGGATGGATAGAGGGACTTAATCATTTCTGAGAGCTCACAAGAACCTACACATACTGATGATACTAAATATGTCATCCATGTAGGGAAAAAAAAAACAATCTCTTTCACGATGTAATTTGGAAAGAACTCAATGAAAACTTTAAGATGACATTCTATGACTTCAAGGAGAAGCCTGAACTTAAGGAATATTTTATAATAAACAGGGCTGTTCAGTGGATATATATAGGTTAACGATTGTGCCAGTTTGAAAGGATGTATTTTCCCTGGAAAAGCCATGTTTTAATCCTAATCCCATTTTTTAAAGGCAGCTGTTTCTTCTAATCCCTATTCAGTACTGTATGTTGGAATCTTTCATTTGAGTATCTCCCTGGAGATGTGACTCAATCAAGAGTGGTTATTAAACTGGATTAGGTGGAGAGGTGTCTCCATGCATTCTAGATAGGTCTTGATTAGTTTATTGGAATCCTATAAAAGAGGAAACATTTTGGAGAAAGTGGGAGATTTGGAGAGAGCAGAGAAGAATGACAAAGCCACGAGAAAGGCACAACAGAGAAGCCACCGAACCACATAGCAGAGAGTCCACCAGCCAGTGACTTTTGGCAATAAGGAAGGAAAAGACCTCTCGAGGAGCTGGAGAGAAAGCTAGCAGATGATGCCGTGCTTGCCATGTGCCCTTCCAGCTGAGAGAGAAACCCTGACCATGTTTGCCATGTGCCTTTCCACTTAAGAGAGAAACCCTGAACTTCATCAGTCTTCTTAAATCAAGGTATCTTTTCCTGGATGCCTTAGATTGGACATTTCTATAGACTTGTTTTAATTGGGACATTTTCTTGGTCTTAAATTGTAAGCTAGCAAACTAAAACAGTGGTCATCTTAATATAAAGAAAAAAGGGAGGTGAAGAATATGACTGTCCAAACAAGACTGATAGAACACAAATATTATCAAGTGCAGTGCATGATGGGGAAGTGCACCACTATTGGAAAAGGAAGCCCTTAGCAGCTGTGCTGGTCTGAAAGATATATTTCCCCTAGAAAAGCCGTGTTTTAATCTAAATCCCATTTCATAAAGGCATAATAATCCCTATTCAATACTGTATGTTTGAAACTGTAATCAGATCATCTCCCTAGAGATGTGATTTAATCAAGAGTGGTTGTTAAGCTGGATTAGATGATGATGTGTCTCCACCCATTTGGGTGGGTCTTGATAAGTTTCTGGAGTCCTATCAAAGAGGAAACATTTTGGAGAATGAGAGATTTGGAGAGAGCAGAGAATGCTGCAGCACCATGAAGCAGAGAGTCCACGAGCCAGTAACCTTTGGAGATGAAGAAGGAAAATGCTTCCCAGGGAGCTTCATGAAACCGGAAGCCAGGAGAGAAAGCTAGTGGATACACCTTGCTTGCCATGTGCCCTTCCAGCCAAGAGAGAAACTGTAACTGTGTTCGCCCTGTGCCTTCTCACTTGAGAAAAAAGCCCTGAACTTCATCGGCATTCTTGAACCAAGTTATCTACCCCTGGATGCCTTAGATTGGACATTTCTATAGACTTGTTTTAATTGGGACATTTTCTTGGCCTTAGAACTGTAAACCAGCAACTTATTAAATTCCCCTTTTTTAAAAGCCATTCTGTTTCTGGTATATTCCATTCAGGCAGTTAGCAAACTAGAACAGCAGCCAACAACTGTCTTTCAGGATTCTTCATGGCCCCTTTTCTGGCATGAATCTGGCATCACAAAGGCTTTTTTGTTGTGCTTACTTATTAACATAAATTTCTAGACAAGCCATCAGAAAATGAAAAACTGGATTCTGATGCTCTTGGGCAAATGAGGAAATCACTTAAGTTCAATTTAAAAGTCTATGGCAAAAAAAAAAAAAAGTCTACAGTAGTCTCTTATAAACAGTGATTGACCTAACCATTATAGTTTATAAGTTTAAAGACAACAGTTTTAGAATTGCTTATTTGTCCTGTCATCTGTAGGATATGAGGGACAGAAGTTTCATCCATGTTTAATTCAATTACATTGTCAACTTAAAAATAAAATGATTGATTTGCATGTTATTTATTACTTTATTGATCCTTGAAATTTTACCCAATGAATTGTACCTTATTCTCTGGGTCTCTTAATCTTAGTTGGGTTTAATTTAGCTGAGATTAACTGGCTTGTCTTCAACTAAAGGGATGTTTTTATTCAAAGGCTACAGACACATTGAGAGACAGATTACATAGAGTATAGAAATTTAGTGTCAGGGCTAATTATCAGCCAGTTAAACATCTGCTGTCATTTCCTACACAATTTTACTGACTTCATTCTATTGTTGCAGAAGAAGTTGTCAGGATTTTAGACAGAATAATTCCAGTTGAACATGTCAGTGAGGCTGTATCAGAATTCGATCGGCCTGTTAAGCTTTCTTTCAAATAACTATTAAGTTGAAATGATTCAAGATACAGTAAATTAAAGCTGACTCCGATATAACGTCAAATGGATAATGCAGTGTATTAAAATGTGATTATTTTGTATATTCTCTGACCACAGTGGAATAACGCTAGAAAATAATAACAGAGGGAGAAATGGAAAATTCACAAATATATGGAAACAAAGAACATATTTACTTGGGTTAAAGAGGAAATCAAGCTAAATTAGGAAATATCTGGAGGTGAATGAAAATGAAAATACAATATACCAAAACTTATGGGATGCAACAAAGGCAGTGCTGAGAGGGAAATTTATGGCTCTTAATGCTTGCATTCAAAAAGAAGAAAGATTTATTCAAGGTATGGACAGATGAGTAAAAAAAATAAGGATAAAAAATAATAGTAATTAATCTAGCTTTATGGAAAAATACTTAGACAACATCCAGGGATGAAAGTCTCCCTGGCAGCGTGAGAGATGACCCCCAGGGATGAGCCTGGCCCTGGCACAGAGGGATCAACAATGCCTATATATTGTATGATTTCAACATTTTTTAAAATAATTGAGACTTGCTTTGTGACCCAACATATGGTTTATCCTGGAGTATGGTCTATGTGCCTCAAGAAAGTGCATTCTGTTTTTATTGGGTTCAGTGTTCTGTATATGTCTATGTCTAGTTGGCTTATTATACCATTCAAGTCTTGTACTTCCTTCTTGATATTCTGACTAGATGTTCTGTCCATTATTGGAAGTGGTGTGTTAAAGTCTCCTACTATTAATATAGAACCATCAGTTTCTCCCAACAAAGCTGTCAATATTTGCTTCATATATTTTGGGGCTCTGCTGTTATATGCATATTAATTCATAATTGTTGCATCTTCCTGTTGAACTGTCCACTTTATCAGTATATAATGACCATCTTTGTCATTCATAACTGTTTATGAATTAAAGTTCATTTTATCTGATATTAGTATAGCCATCACAGCTCTCTTTTAGTTACAACTTGAGTGGTATATTTTTTCCCCAACTGTTCAGCCTCAAACTACTTGTATCTTTTACTTTAAGGTGAGCCTTTTGCAAACAGTATATATGTGATAATAATGGATTTTCTTCTGCCATTTTGGATTTAGCCTTTGTAAATCTTTGTTTTAGTTTGTTAAAGTTGTCAGTATGCAATATACCAGAAACGGAATGGCTTTTAAAAAGGGACTTTATTAAGTTGCAAGTTTACAGTTCTAAGACCATGAAAATGTCCAAACTAATGCATCCAGAGAAAGATACCTTAACTCCAAAGAAAGAAACAATGATGTTCAGGGTTTCTCTCCCAGCTAGTAAGGCACATGGTGATATCTGGTAGCTTTCTTTCCTCGTTTCACAAGGCTTCCCTGGGGGTGTTTTCTTTCTGCATCTTCAAAGGTCTCTGGCTGTGTAGATGTTGTAGTTTGCTAGCTGCTGGAATGCAACACAGCAGAGATGGATTGGCTTTCAATAAAAGGGGATTTATTTAGTTAATGTATAGTTCTTCAGAGGAAAGGCAGCTAACTTTCAACTGAGGTTCTTTCTTATGTGGGAAGGCACAGGGTGATCTCTGCTGGCCTTCTCTCTAGGCCTCTGGGTTCCAACAACTTTCCCTGGGGTGATTCCTTTCTGCATCTCCAAAGGCCTGGGCTGAGCTGTGAGTGCTGAGATGAGGTATGTTGACCTGCTTGGGCTGTGTTACATTGCGCTCTCTCATTTAAGCACCAGATAATTAAATCAAACATCATTCATTGCAGGAGGCACATCTCCTAGCTGACTGCAGATGTAATCAGCAACAGATGAGGTTCACATGCCATTGGCTCATGTCCACAGCAATAGAATTAGGCACCTTCACCTGGCCAAGTTGACACCTGAGCCTAACTACCACAGTGGGCTCTGTTGGCATGAAGCTTTTTCCAAAATGGTCCCCTCTTAAAGGGGTCCAGTAAGCAACTCCACCTTGAATAGGTGAAGACACATCTCCATGGAGACTACCTAAACAAAAGTGGGTGGGCCACATGTCCATAGAAATGATAAAAAAGATCCCACCTAGAAATATTGAATGAGGGTTAAAAAACATGGCTTTTCTGGGGTACACAACAGTTTCAAACCATCACAGTCTTACATCTTTTTTGTCCCTCACTTCTGTTATAGTGTACTTTTATATTTATTTGCTTTTATGTGTTGTACCATATAGAGTGTCTTCTCACTTCTATATGGAATTATTTTTCTTCCATTTTCCTTGTATGGTTACCATGGGGGTTTACATCCTAACTATATATCAATCATATTTAGTTTGATACAAATTTAACTTCAATAGCATGTACATACACTTTTCCTATGCTCCTCTCTTCTCCCACCTTTTTTTTGTACTTGTTACCATTTATGTCTTTGTAATTATGTCAAAAGATCTAGATTTATCATTACTTTTTTATGCTTTTGCATTTGATTTTGCATTTTATGCTTAGCACTTGAAGGAAGAAAGAAGTGGAGTTATATACCAAACAGTACGATGCAACAATACTCGCATTTATAATTACCTAATGGTTACCTTTACTGCAGGTCTTTATTTCATTATGCTGCATCGTAATGTGGACATGCCATTGTCTAGCGTCCTTTCTTTTCAGTCTGAAGAATTCCCTTTAGCATTACTTTTAGAGCCGGTCTAGTGGTGACGAACTCCCTCAGCTTTTGTATATCTGAGGAAGTCTTCATCTCTCCCCCATTTTTATTTCTTGAGAATAATTTCTTCCTTTTTTTTTTGAGGTAAAATTTAACTATTTTAAACTATGAATCAGTGTTTTCCAAAACATTCTCAATGTTGTACAACCATTACTATCTAATTAGAGAATATTTTCATCACCCCAAAAAGGAAGCCCATGCTCATCAAGCAGCCCCTGACAACTGATAATCTGCTTTCAGTGGCTGTGGATTTGCTTACTCTGGACACTTCATATAAGTGGAATCCTACAACACATGGCCTTTTTTTTTTTTTTTTTTTTTTTTTACTTTTTTTGTATAGTTTTAACATATATACAAAACAAAGAAGCAAAAAAGCAATAGTTTTCAAAGTACTCTTCATCAAGTAGTTACAGGACAGATCCCAGAGCTTGCCATGGGCTACCATAAAATCCTATGATATTTTCTTTCTAGCTGTTCCAGATTATAGGAGGTTAGAGGGCTTAATTTTTTTTCATCATCATAATCGACTTTTCTCTTTCTTTTTTTGGTGAAAAATAACATATATACAAAAAAGCCATAAATTTCAAAGCACAGCACCACAATTAGTTGTAGAACATATTTCAGAGTTTGACATGGGATACAATTTCACAATTTTAGGTTTTTACTTCTAGCTGCTCTAAGATACTGGAGACTAAAAGAGACATCAATTTAATGATTCAGCATTCATATTCATTTGTTAAATCCTGTCTTCTCTGTATAACTCCACCATCACATTTGACCTTTCCATCACTCTCTTTAGGGGTGTCTGAGCTATGGCCATCCTAAATTTTTCATATTAGAAGGGCCTATTATTGATATGGAGTAGGGAGATGGAACTATCTGATATTCTGGAGAGGTTGGGCTAGGTTTCAGGACTTATCTGGATAAGGGATCCATCTGGAGGTTGTAGGTTTCTGGAAAGTTACTCTAGTGCATGGAACCCTTGTGAAATCTTATATATTGTCATAGGTGTTCTTTAGTATTGGCTGGAATGGTCCTGCTTGGGGGTGGACAGGTTATGATAGGTAGCAGGGTCTAACTGAAGCTTGCATAACAGCAGAGTATCCTCTCAACTCTATTTGAACTCTCTCTGCCATGGATACTTTATTAATTACACTTCCTTTCCCCTTTTTGGTCAAGATGTAATTGTTGATCCCATGGTGCCAGCTCTGGATTCATACATGGGAGTCATCTCCCATGTCGCCAGGGAGACTTTCACCCTTGGATGTCATATCTCATGTAGGGGGGAAGGCAATGTTTTCACTTGCAGAGTTTGGCTTACAGAACAAAGTCCACATCTGAGCAACAAAAGAGGTCCTCCAGAGGTAATGCTTAGGCATGCTTATAGGTAGTCTAAACTTCTCTGCTACCTACATAAGTGGTCTAGTTTGCTAGCTGCCAGAATGCAAAATACCAGAAATAGAATGGCTTTTAAAAAGGGGAATCTAATAAATTGCTAGTTTACAGTTCTAAGGCCAAGAAAATGTCCCAATTAAAACAAGTCTATAGAAATGTCCAATCTAAGACATCCAGGGAAAGAATCCTTGGTTCGAGAAGGCCAATGAAGTTCAGGGTTTCTCTATCAAGTGAGAAGGCACATAGTGAACACAGTCAGGGCTTCATCTTAGCTGGAAGAGCACATGGTGAACATGGCATCTTATACTAGCTTTCTCTCCTGGCTTCCAATTTCATGAAGCTCCCTGGGAGGCATTTTCCTTCTTCATTTCCAAAGGTTACTGGCTCGTGGACTCTCAGTGTTGCAGCATTCTCTGCTCTCTCTGAATCTCTCATTCTCCAAAATGTTTCCTCTTTAATAGGCCTTCAGAAACTAATT
This sequence comes from Tamandua tetradactyla, assembly GCF_023851605.1. NCBI lineage: Eukaryota > Metazoa > Chordata > Mammalia > Pilosa > Myrmecophagidae > Tamandua > Tamandua tetradactyla. The sequence goes on from NC_135344.1 coordinate 47,927,742, forward strand.
GAGACCCACCCAAATGGGTGGAGACATACCTCTACTTAACCCGGCTTAACAACCACTCTTGATTAAATCACATCTCTAGGGAGATGATCTGATTACAGTTTGAAACATACAGTATTGAATAGGGATTATTCTGCCTTTATGAAATGGGATTTTGATTAAAACACGGCTTTTCTAGGGGACAAGCATCCTTTCAAACCAGCATAATAAGCTTCTCAAGAGTAAGCCTCATGATTGCGGGCATGGCCTATTGAGTTGGGTGTCCCTAAAGTTTGAGACCGTATCAGGGGACTCCTTGATGATAAGATTTAATAGCTATATATTCTTTCTTCCATCCCTCAAAGGACTTTGCCAATACTTTTTGATTATCTGATAATATACTCTAGGATGTATGCAGGCATTACAATAATCTATACCGATTAAAGGACCTCTTTCTTATTCTGTGCTCCCTGTGTTTCAGTTGTTCAAATGAGCTATACAGATAGGTTGAATTAGATTATGCACTACAGAAAATTTCAGTTCCAGATCAAATAAAACTTTCTTCCATTGGTCTCAAAGAGTATGCGTGGTTTTAAAACACAGGCATTGTCTTCTTTACTCCTATGTTCTGAATTACTTTAACCCCAACCTGTTTGGCTTCATTCTTATCTCTAAATATCAGGTTATATATATATAACAGCCTCTCGAAGTCCAGAAATAATAATCACCACTCCAGACTTAATGTGTTTGCTCTTAAAGCATACAATCTAGGCCCCTGTTTTCTTATAAACATTTTCTAAAGGTGACCATACCATTCTTGTTCTTTTATTTCTGGCTTATTTTGTCTCACCAAATGTCCCACATGTTCATTCATATCGTTTCATGCCTCACGACATTGTTCCTTTTTGTAGCATCACAACCTTCGTTCACATGTATACACCATTGATAGCCAATCTACTTCTCAGTTAGTGCATCCTTCAGCCACCTGCATTCATCGGGCATCATGTAGAGGGCCCAAAGTCAACAGTCCATTAACATTCTGAATTTTAGATAATTTTATTGTTCCCAAGAGAAAGAAAAACCAATAAACACACCCTTGCCAAATAGGAAATCTAAACCTCCTCTTAACTCTTTTCCCATCCCCATTAATTACCTCTGCTGTTGCTGTGGTACTGCTGATGGTTTCCTTTTGGACATAGCTCATAGCATGCAATAGCAGCTTTTCTCCTGTACCCTGGACTTATACCCTCTTTGTACAAGAATCATATCTTTGAAATAATTCTTGTGAGAACCAATTAATATTTCTAGTGTTAATCAGTGGGACATGTAGGTCTATACAACCCATTTCAATCTTGTTCACCTTCAGTATGGTAATATTACTTATAGACCCACTTGTGAACTGTCTTCACTTTTATCCATTCCTTTCCATTTATGTTCAATCTCATTAGCTAACTGTTCACCCATGTCTAGCTTCTGCGTGTCTTTAGGTTCCCTATATTCTTTATTATAAGCAACTGAGTTTACCTTTACCAGGGTCATAACAGCAAAATCATACAGTGTCTATTCTTTCATCTCTGCCTTATTTCACTCAGCATTATGTCTTCAGGGTTCATCCATGCTGTCATATGCTTCATGACATCATTTCATCTTAGTGCTGCATAATATTCCATCATATGTATATACTACATTTTATTTATCCATTCTTCTGTTGATGGGCACTTGGATTGCTTCCATCTTTTGGCAATTGTGAATGATGCTGCTATGAATATAGGTGTGCAAATGTTTGTTTGTGTCACTGCTTTCAGCTCTTCTGGGTATATACCAAGTAGTTACTATTGCTGGGTCATAGGGCAATTCGATATTTAGTTTCCTAAGGATCCACGAGTCTTCCACTGTGGATGCACCATTATATGTTCCCATCATCAGTGCATAAGTGTTCCAGTTTCTCCACATCCTCTCCAACAGTTATACTTTCTTGTTAGTTCCATAGTAGCCATTCTTATAGGTGTGAGATGGTCTCTCATTGTAGTCTTAATCTGCATTTATTTCCCTTATAGGTGATGAAAATGAGCATCTCTTCATGTGCTTTTGAGACATTTGTATTTGCTCTTCAGAAAAATGCCTATTCATACCTTTAGCCCATTTGATAATTGGGTTGTTTGTTCTTTTGCTGTGGAGTTGTATGATTTCTTCATATCAATATACAGGAAATTGAACCTTTGTCTGATATGTGATTTCCAAATATTTTCTCCCATTGAGTTGGCTGCCTCTTCAACTTTTTGACAAAGTCTTTTGAGGTGAAGAAGCATCTGATTTTGAGGAGTTCCCATTTATCTATTTTTTCCTTTGTTGCTTGTGCTTTGGGTGTAAAGTTTAGGAAGCTACCTCCTATTACTAGGCCTTGAAGATGTTCCCCTACATGTTCTTCTACAAGCTTTATGGTGTTAGTTCTTATATTCAGGTGTTTGATCCACTTTGAGTTAATTTTTGTGTAGGGTGCAAGATAGGGGTCCTCTTTCATTCTCTTGGCTATTGATATCCAGTTCTTCCATGCCCAATTATTGAAAATGACTATTTTGTCCCAGTTCAGAGAATTTGAGAGTCTTGTCAAAAATCAGTTGACCATAGATTTGGTGGTCTATTTCTGGACTCTGGATTTTATTCCATTGGTGAATGCTTCTATCTTTGTGCCAGTACCTTGCTGTTTGAACCACTGTGGCTTTATAATAGGTTTTAAAGTCAGAGAGTGTTATTTCTCCCACTTTGTTCTTCTTTTTTTAGGATGCTTTTAGCTATTCAGGGTCTCTTTCCCTTCCAGATGAATTTGGTAATTAGCTTTTCCATATCTTCAAAATAGGTTGTTGGAATTTTGATTGATGCTGTGTTGAATCTGTAGATCAATTTGGGGAGTATTGAGATCTTAACTACATTTAGCTTTCCTATCCATGAACAGGGAATGTCTTTCCACCTATTTAGATCTCCTTTGATTTCTTTTAGCACTGTTACATAGTTTTCTGTGTACAAGTCTGTTATGTCCCTAGTTAAGTTCATTCCTAAGTACTTGATTCTTTTAGTTGCTATTTTGAATGGAGTTTTTTCCTTAACTGACTTCTCAGCTATCTCATTGCTTGTGTACAGAAATGTTACTGATTTTTGCACATTGATTTTATACCCTGCCACCTTGCTGAATTTGTCTATTAGCTATAGTAACTTTGCTCTAGACTTCTCAGGATCTTATAAATATAGTATCATATCATCTGCAAATAATGAGAGTTTTACTTCTTCCTTTCCAATTTGGATGCATTTTATTTCTTTGTCCTGCCTGATTGCTCTAGCTAGAACTTCTAGCACAATGTTGAATAAGAGTTGCGATAGTGGGCATCCTTGTCTTGTTCCTGATCTTAGGGGGAAGGCTTTTTCTCTCTCTCCATTGAGTGTGATGCTGGCTATCAGTTTTTCATATATTTCCTTTATCATATTGAGATAGCTACCTTTGATTTCTATCTTTTGGAATGTTTTTATCAGAAGAGGATGCTAAATTTTGTAGAATGCTTTTTCAGCATCATCATTCGAGATGATCATGTGATTTTTCCCCTTTTATTTGTTAATGTGCTGTATTACATTAATTGATTTTCTTGTGTTGAACCATCCTTGCATTCCTGGTATAAACCACACTTGGTCATGGTATATAATTCTTTTAATGTGTTGTTGGATTCAATGTGCTAATATTTTATTGAGAATTTTTGCATCTATGTTCATTAGGGAGATTGGCCTGTAGTTTTCCTTTCTTATCCGGTTTTGGTTTTAAAATGATATTAGCTTCATAAAATGAGTTTGGTAGAGTTCCTGTCTCCTTATTTTTTTGAAAAGTTTGTGCAGGATTAGTTTTAGTTGTTTTTGTTTCTGTAAAGTTTGATAAAATTCCCCTGTGAGGTCATCAGGCCCTGGGCTTTTCATTGTAGGAAGATTTTTGATGACTGATTGAATCTCTTTACTTATGATTGGTTTGTTGAGATCTTCTATTCTTCCTGATTCAGTGTAACTTGCTTGTGCATCTCCAGGAATTTATTCATTTCATTTAAGTTTTCTAGTTTGTTGGCATATAGGTGCTCATAGTATCCTCTTATGATTTCTTTTATTTCTTCAGGGTCTGTGGTAACACACCCCTTCTCATTTCTGATTTTGCTTATTTGCATCCTCTCTCTTTTCCTTTTTCAATCTTGCTAGTGGCCCATCAATTTTATTGATTTTCTCAAAGAACCAATTTTTTGTTTTATTGATTCTTTCTGTTGTCTTTTGTTCTTCCATTCATTTATCTCTGCTTTAATCTTTGTTATTTCTCTTCTTCTATTTGCTTTGTGGTTAGTTTGCTGTTCTTTCTTGAGTTCCACCAAGTTTGCTGTTATGGCCTTGATTTTTGCTCTTTTTGCTTTTTAATATAGTATTTAGGGCAATAAATTTCCCACTCAGCAGAGCCTTTGCCACATCCTATAAGTTCTGATATGTTTTATTCTCATTTTCCTTCATCTCCATATAGCTACTAATTTCTCTAGCAATTTCTTCTTTGACCCACTGGTTGTTTAAGAGTGTGCCATTTAATCTCCATAGATTTGTGAATGTTTTCTTTCTTTTGTGGTTGTTGAGATGCAACTTCATCCCATTGTGATCAGAGAAAGTGCTTCGAATAATTTCAATGTTTTTAAATTTATAAAGACCTGTTTTGTGCCCCAGCATATGCTCTGTCATGGAGAATGTTCCATGAGCACTAGAGAATAATATATATCCTTGCGCTTTGGGGTGCAACAACCTATATATGTCTATTAGGTTTAATTCATCTATCAAGTTATTCATCTTCCGTATTTCCTTGTTGATATTGTGTCTGGTAGTTCTATCTATAGAGGAGAGTGGTGTATTGAAGTCTCCTACTATTATTGTTGAAACATCTATAGCTCCCTTCAGTTTTGCCAATATCCGTCTCATGTACCTTGGAGCTCCTTGATTGGGAGCATAAACATTTATGATTGTCATATCTTCTTGGTGAATGGACCCTTTAATTAGTATGTAGTATCCTTCTTTGCCTCTTACAATGCCCTTACATTTAAAGTATATTTTGTCTCATATTAGTATAGCTACTTCTGCTTTCTTTTGGTTACAACTTGCATGGAAAATCTTTTCCTGTCCTTTCATTTTCAATCTATTTGTATCCTTGTGTCTGAGATGAGTCTCTTTTAAACAACATATAGTTGGATTATGTTTCTTAATCATTCTGCCAATCTGTAACTTTGGATTGGTAAGTTTAGTCTTTTAACATTCAAAGTTATTACTGATAAGCCATTTCTTGATTCCACATCTCATTTTTTTATTTTACTTGTCAGATTTATATATTCTTTTCCCTCTTTCCTTTTGTATTCTTTAAATTATTGTTAGTGGTTCTCTTCAATTCTGTGCCCTCCTCCAGACGTCACTCTCTTGTCTTTATTTTTTTTTTTTCCAGTGGGCAGAACTCTTTTTAATATTTCTTGTAGGGCTGGTTTCTTGTTGACAAATTCTTTCAGGACTTCTTTGTCTGTAAAAATTTATTCTCTCCCTCAGTTTTGAAGGATAATTTGGCTGGGTACAAAATCCTTGGTTGGAAGTCTTTCTCTTTCAGATTCTTGAATATATCATGCCACTGCTTTTTCACTTCCAGGGTGCTAGTTGAGTAGTCTGAAGTGTCTTATTTGGTTTCCCTTTTGTGTAGTAGAATATTTTTCTCTTGTCGCTTTTGGGATTTTCTGCTTCTCTTCAACATTTGACAGACTGATTAGTGTGTGTCTTGGGAAAGGCCTATTTGGATTTATTCTGTTTGGAGTTTGTTGGGCTTCTTTGACTTGTGTAATTATGTCTTTTACGAAGTTTGAGAAATTTTCCTCCATTATATCCCCAACTACTTTTCCTCCATTATATCCCCAACTACTTTTCCTAGCCCTTTACTCCTCCTTCTTCTTCTGGGACACCAATGATTCTTATATTTGTGCACTTTGTTTTATCCATCATTTCACTGAGATACAATTCAATTTTTTCCATTTTTCTTTTTTTCTATTTGCTGCTTGAGTTTTCATAGTCAATTATCCTGTCCTCTATATCACTCATTCTTTCTTCTGTATCTTCATATCTGGTGTTGTGTGCCTCTAGTATATTTTTTGCTTGATCTACAGAGTCTTTAATCTCTGTGATACCTGCTATTTTTCTATTTATTCTTTCAAATTCCTTTTTATGCTTTTCTACTGTCTTCTTGATCTCCTTTACATCATTCGCTATCCCACTTATTTTATTAAATAATGTTATATGAACATCTTTGATTAGTTGTTTCAATATCTCTGTCTCCTCTGGTTTTAATCTGGTCATTAGGCAGGGCTATATTTGTCTGCATTGTGATATGCTTAGTGATCTTCTGCTGTCTTCATGGCACGTAAATATCTTGATTGATTTACTTTGGAGTTGATTTATTTCAGTAGTCTAAGGCTTTGTGTTTGCAGGATGGTTGAACAGCAGTGAGCTGAGTAGAGGTTGGAGCACTCAGTGTGGTGATTTGTTTCAGGGTAAGCATGGGTGCAGGTTGGGGATGTTATGCTGATGCTTGTAAACGTGAGTGCCCAGTGGCCAGGGAGGATGTAGCTGTGTGGGAGCAGCAGTCTGGGGTGCATAACTCTGGTGTGTGCTGGTCTAAGTCATGGATCCCTTTGTACATATCCACAGAGCTATGGCAGCAGGTTGGCATTATGCCTTCATGGACTGGGGGGAAGATGTGACCAGCTGTGCAGGTCAGCACTTTCTCAGAGTTGGGAGGTATGGCTGAGAGCTGTGCACATGCTTGGTTCTAGGTCTGCTGTAAAGTGCAGGTCCCAGAGCTGAATGACGTGACTGGGGGCCCGTGCACATGTGTGGGCCAAGGAGTGCAGTAAACTGATGCATAGAGCTCGGGGGTGTGGGGTAAGATTGTGGGACACTATGTGCAGGGGTCAGGGGTAGCCTGTGTATAGAGGTTAGTGCTTACAGCCTTTGTGCACTGCCAACAACCTGCAGAGAACAGGGAGGTGGGGGGTAGTGCTCGGGAGGGGTGCAGGAGAGGTGGATTGGGCTGCACTTGGGGTGGTGGTGTGGAGTAGGTATGTGCACTGGGGGCTGGTGGGGTGGGGGTGCCTGGAGCATGGGGAAGGGGAGCGGGTGATGGGGTTCAGGTGCATGGGGTGTGGGCTGAATCGCTGGTCACAGGGCTGCGCTGGTGAGGGTAGTGTGCCCAAGGAACATGGCCTGGCTTGCTTCCTAGTCCCTGGCTCCTGTCTGTGCACTCCCATGGGCTCTGCACCTCCACACCAGGCTCCAGCTTTCTGTCTCTCAGTTCCTCAACCTCTGTAACCAGGATGCCCTATGAGGTACAGAAGGCTCTCCCAGGTCAGCCACACTCCCAAATCGCCACCTCAGTAATACTCCTGTCCCTTCTCTAACTTTTCCCTGGAGCAGGACTAATCTTGAGCTACTCTATTAGCCATCTTTCCAGAAGTCCTCCCACATGTGGCCTTTTATAACTGGTTTGTCAGTGGATTCTAAGTATTTTTAAACTTTTTTAAATTGTGAAATATATGAACAAAAAAGCAATAAATTTCCAAGTACATTTTATTGAAAGGTTATAGAAAAAATTTTAAAGTTTGGTATGGGTGACAGTTGCGTGGTTTTTCATTTTTCCTTCTAGAAGTTCTAAGACACTGGAGACCAACAGAAATATCAGTATAATGATTCAGCAGTTGTACTCATTTGTTAAATCCTATCTCCTCAGTTATACTCCTCCTTCTCTTTAAATAACAAATATACATAAAAACAATAAATTTCAAAGTAAATTGCAGCAATTAGTTGCAGAACAGATTTCAGAGTTTGGTATAGGTTACAATTCCACAATTTGAAGTTTTTATTTCTAGCTGCTCTAAGGTACCGGAGGGCGAAAGAAATATCAGTATAACGATTCAGCAGTCATACTCATTTGTTAAACCCTACCGTCTCTGTGTAACTCCACCATCATCTTTGATCTTTCTCCCACTCTTGAGGGGTATTTGGGCTATGCCCATGCTAACTTTTTCATGTTGTTTAGCCATTCATTAGTTAACAGACATCTTAGTTGTTTCCACTTTCTAGCTATTGTGAAAAATGCTGCTATAAATATATGTATACAATTTTGTTTTCAATTCTCTTGGGTATACATTTCAGATTGGAATTATGTAATCATAGTGTATAATAATCCTTTTATGTGCTGCTGCATTGAATTTCCTAGCGTTTTGTTGAGGATTTTTGTATTTGTACTTGTTAGGAACACTAGTCTGTAGTTTTCCTTTTGGGTGCTGTCTTTGGTATTAGGGTAATGTGGGCCTTATGGAACAAGTTAGGAAGCATTCTGTTCTCTATCTTTTTGGCAGAGTTTGAGAAGGACTGATGTATTTTATGATAGATTCACCAGAGAAGCCATTTGGTCCTGGACCTTTTTGTTGTAGGAAAGTTTTTTTTTTATTTGTTATAGACCGAATCAAATTTTCTAATTCTTCTTGAGTCAGTTTTGGCAGTTTCTTTATAGGGCTTTATCCATTTCCACTAAGTATCTAATTTTATGGCATGTAATTGCTCATATTGTTCTCATATTCCTGTAAATGTCGCTATTAATGTTCCTACTTTATTGCTGATTTTAGTAATTTGTGTGTTCTTTTGTTCTTGGTCAGTCTAGCTAAAAGTTTGTGAATTTTGTTGATCTTATCAAAGAAACAATTTTTCCCTTTTTTGTTGTGAAAAATAACACACATATATATAAAAGCAACAAATCTCAAAGCACACCTCAACAGTTAGTTGTAGAACAGATTTCAGATTTGGTATGGGTTACAGTTCCACAATTTCAGGTTTTTCCTTCTAGCTGCTCCAAGGCACTGAAGACTAAAAGAAATATCAATTTAATGATTCAGCAGTCATACTCATTTATTAAATCCTATCTTCTATGTTATAACTTCAACTTCACCTTTTATCTTTCTGCCAATCTTTAGGGGTATTTGGGCTATGCCCATTTTAACTTTTTCACGTTGGAAAGGGGTGTCAATAATACGGGATGGGGGATAGAACTAGTTGGTGTTCTGGAGAGGCTTGCTTCCCGGGTTTCAGGACTTATCTGGCCTGGGAACCCATCTGGAGACAAAGAACCAATGTCTGGTTTCATTGATTCTACTGTTTTCCTATTTCACTTAGCTCCACTCCAATTTTTATTTCCTTCCTTCTCCTGGCTTTAGGTTTGCTCTTCTTTTTCTAGTTCATCAAGGTGGAAGGTCAGATTATTGATTTGCGATCCTTCTTTAATGTAGGCATAGGTATGAATTTCCCTGAGCATTGTTTTTGCTTCCTTCCATCAGTTTTTTAGAAATTATTCAAACTGAACAAAAATGGACACACAATATATCAAAATTTGTGGGGTGGAGCTAAAGCAGTATATAGAGGGACATTTATAGCATTAAATGTTTGTATTATAAAAGAAGAAAAGTCTGAAATCAATGATCTTATCTTCCCACTTACAAAAAGATGGCTAAGTAAAGCTAAAGAAAGCAATTCAAAGGAAATAATAACATTAAGAGAAGAAATCAATGATATTGAAAACAGAACAATAGCCAAAAAAAAAAAAAAGCATTGAAACCAAAGGGTTGGCTTCTGAATTAGTTAGGGTTCTCTAGAGAAACAGAATCAATAGGGAACACTCGCAAATATAAAATTTACAATAGTGTCTCACATGACCGTGGGAATGCAGAGTCCAGAATCAACAGGGCAGGCTGTGAAGCCAATGAATCCAATGGAGGGTCTGGACAAACTCCACAGGAGAGGCTGGCCAGCTGAAGCAGGAAGAGAGCCTGTCTCTTCTGAATCCTCCTTAAAAGATTTCCAGTGATTAGATTAAGCATCACTCATTGCAGAAGACACTTCCTTTGGCTGATTACAAATGGAATCAGCTATGGATACAGCCGATGTGATCATGATTTAATTCTATGAGATGTCCTCATTGCAATAGATAAGCCAGCACTTGCCCAACCAGATGAACAGGTTCCACCACTTGGCCAAGTTGACACATGAACCTGACCATGACAGCTTCTTTAAAACAAACTGACACAATGACAAAACTAAAAAGATAAAAAAAAAAAAAAAAGAGTATTGAATAACATGAAAAAAAAACACCTTTCTAAAAAGAAATCTGCACAACAAAATGCTTCACTGGCACATTATAACAAACATTTAAGGAAGACATAACATTTCACAAAGACAGCACAAGAAAATGAAAACTACAAACCACTATCCTTCATGAACATAGGTGCAAAAATCCTCAAGAAAATGTTAACAAATTGATCCAAGATTAAGACACCAGGACCAAGTGGGGTTCTCCAAGGACTATGAAATTGGTTCAGTATTCAAAAATCAATCATAATAATCCACTATAGTAATATTCTAAAGAAAAATCTCACATATCAATTGATGCAGAAAAGTATTTGAAAAATTCAGCATCCATTCATGATAAGAACAGAAAGGAACTTCCAAAAACTGATAAACAGACAACTAATGAAAACTAGAGTTAACATCCTACTTAATGATGAAAGCCTGAATATGTTACCCCCTAAGACTGAGAACAAAGAAAGGATGTGCACTTCTATTTAAAATTGTATTGGAAGCTCTAGCCAGTGTAATAAGGCAAGAAAAAGAAATAGGGTATACAGATTGAAAATTTTAAAATAAACTTTACTTATTTACACACAACCTTATCATCTATGTAGAAAATCCTACTGAATCTACAAAAATGCTTGAAGTACTAATAAAGGAGTTTAGCAGGTTTACAGGATACAAAACCAATATACAAAAATCAATTGTATTTATATATTCTGACAATGAACAACTGGAAGCCAAAGTTTTAAAACAATGCCATCTATAATAGCTCCCCCAAACCCCTAAATATTTATTGATAAATCAAAACATGGGCAGGATCTTATATGTTGAAATCTACATGATATTGATGAAGTAAATCAAAGCAGACACAAATAAATGGAAAGATGTGGTGTGATCAGGGATTAGAAGTTTCAATATGATTAAAATGTCAATAGTCTCTAAATTGAGACAATACAATTCCAGTCGAAATCCTAGCAGGATATTTTTTTGTAGGCAAACTAATTATAAAAGTTACGTGGAATGATAAATGAACTAGAATATCTAAAGCAATTTTGAAAAAAATTTTGGAGGACTCAAACTACAAGATATTAGCAATTATTATAATACTACAGTAATCAAAGGTGTAGCATTGGGAAAGGGATAGACACACAGTTCAGTAGAACAGATTAGGGTCTAGAAATAGACCCAAGTGACTATAGCCAATTGATATTTTTAAGCAAACTTTTACTGAGATTTTTTACCTACTTGTTTTTCTTTCCTACAAAATGAAGATGATAATTGATCTGTGACTGTGTTGTATACTCCTTGAGAGGGGCCAATTGACTTTTTATAAAGGTACAAAGCAATTCAATAGAAACAGGACAAACTTTTTATCAAATGGAACAACTGGGATCTATTTGTGAAAAAAATCCTCAACCTATAATTAGCACTTTATATAAAAAATTAATGCAAAATAAGCCATACACCTAAATATAAGATGTAAAACTGTAAAAGTTTTAGGAAAAAATAAGAAAGAAACTTCATGTCCTGTAGTTTGGTAAAGCATTTTCAGTTATGACACCCAAAGTACCATCAATAAAGGTTTTTGAAAATTGATAAAATGGAGTTCATCAAAATTTAATGCTTTTGCTCTAAAAAAGGCACAATTATGAGAATAAAATACAAGCTACAGACTGAGAGAAATATTTGCAAATCACAAATAGAACAAAATACTTGTATGCAAAACACATAAAGAACTTTTAAAACTCAACAGTAATTTGTCAAGAAAATGATGAAGTAGGAAACTCCAGGGATCCATCCCTCCACAAAAACAACCAAGAGGCTGGCAAAATCTATCAGAATCAAAATTTGCAGAACTCTGGAATCTAGTAAGAAAAAAACTTATGAGAATCATGAGAAGGCTTGGTGGGAAAAGAAGATTCTCCTTTCAAGTAAGAGGACACTGTTAGATTTTTAAATGTCTGCCTACTATTCCCCACAACACAGATTGGTAGATGCCATGAGGATGCGGTCTATATTGTGATGCAATTTGCTAGGGCCAGAAGGAGAATAGGAACCTTATTTTCAAGGAATTGTGGTTGTGGTTAACCTGTCAGGCACCATCTGGAGGGCCTACAGAAGGGGATGGCTTTATTTCGCCTGACTCAGAGTATTACCAGGGTTGGGGCTGGCTACCAGGTACCCTTTGTAGAAGCAATTAAAGGTCAGAATATGGATCACAACAGCCTGGAAGAAGGAACAATAGTTGAGACAACCAACAGATACACTGAAAAGCTTGGGAAGGAAAAGGTTAAAAGAGGAGCTATGTGAAGGAATAATGACTTTTAAGAGCTCATGCATACACCAGGGAATAGAAAAGCCCAGGGCTGAATATATGCCCAGATGGTCTGAGAGACCCTAAGCTTTAATCTCTTTCTAACCTTCAGGACCACATAAGCAAGGAGTAAAACTCAAAGCCAAGTTATAAAGGACCTGACCAGATGTTGAAGGGATGCACAAACAGAAAGCCTATCTGCAAAGACTTGGAGAGATTTATTTCTTTTATTAATTTTTCTCCCTTCCCCTTTAACTCTGGGCATTTGAGGAATTTCTGCCAAAGCATGAGCTGACCACTATGTTAATGAAACACAGAGTTCAGTGGGCACCTATGGCACTAGCCACAAAAGGAAATAAAGAACAACAGTAAAAGTAGCTACTTATGGTGGGCAACTGTTGCTCAGTGGCAGAGTTCTTGCCTGCCATGTCAGAGACCCGGGTTTGATTCTTGGTTCCTGCCCCTGTAAAAAAAATGGCTATAAAAGTAGCTACTTAAGGTAACCACTGAAGAAACAACTAAAAACAATACAGGAAAAAAATGAGATATGAACCAAAGGGTACACTAAAGAAAGAAAGAAATCAGTAATCTAAACTCAAAACTGGAGGATCTAGAAAAAGGAACAAACGAAACTGAAAACTAGCAGCAGAGGGGAAATAATAAGGGTGGGAGTGCAGACGAATGAAATGGAGAACATAAAAAACTGAGAAGAAAACAATGAAACCAAAAGTCAGTTATTTGAAAAGGTCAACAAAGTTGACAAATCTTTAGCTTGACTGACCATGTTAAAAACAGAGAACACAGATTACTAAAATCAGAAATGAAGGGGGGTGGGGGACATTACTACCAAACTTACAGAAATAAAAAAGGGTTATAAACAAATACTATGAAGAGTTGTATGACAGCGAATTGGATAATCTGCATGAAATGGAAGAATTCCTAGGAAATGACAACTACCAAACTGACTCAAGGAGAAGCAGAAAAATCTCAAAAGACCAATAATAAGTAAAGAAATTGAATCAATAATTAAAACTTCCCAAAAGAGAGAAATTGCATTACTAGTGAATTCTACCAAATATCTAAAGGAGAATTAGCAACAATCCTCAAATTTTTCAAATATTTGAAGAGGAGGGAGCACTTCCTAACTCCTTCTATGAGGCCACCATTATCCTGGGACTAAAGCGATATGAAGATATTACAAAAAAAACACTATAGTCCAATATCTCTTTTGAATATAGATGTGGAAATTCTCAACTTAATACTAGCAAACTGAATTCAGCTTCATATTAAGAGAACTATATACATCATGACCAACTTGCATTCCAGGAATGCAAGGTTGGGTTCAACATCCCACAATCAATCAGTTTAATACACCACATTAATAGAATGAAGGAAAAATATCACATGATCATCTAAATTGGTACAGAAACAGAATTTGACATCCTTTCTAACACCATTTCATGACAAAAACATTCAATGCCCGCAGAATAGAAGGTGACAGCCATAACATGTGTGAGGGCATTTATGCAAAACTTATAGCTAAATTATAGTTACTGGTGAAAGACTGAAACTTTTCTTTCTAGGATCAGAGAAAAGACAAGGACACACTGTTTCACCACTTCTATTCAACATAATATGGAAATCCTGATCCATGCAATTAGGTAGGAAAAATAAGTAAAAGTCATCCAATTAGGAAAGAGAGAAATAAAATGATCTCTATTCACAAATGACAATTTTATATAGAGGAAAATCCTAACTAATACACACACAAAAAAACTATTAGCTCATAAATGAATTCAGCAGAGTTGCAGGACACAAGTCAAACACATGAAAATAATTTGTATTTCTACACACCAGCAATGAACAATCCAAAGATGAAATTAAGAAAACAATTCCCTTACAATAGCATAAAAAAGAATGAAATACTCAGGAACAAATGTAATAAAAGATTTTTACACTGAAAACTACAAAGCATTGCTGAAAGAAATGAAAGAGTATTTAATTAATTGGAAAGACATATCATGTTCCTGGACTGGGAAACTTAATATTGTTAAGATTAACATTATACAATATGTCAAAAATCCTGAAAATTCTACAACAAAGCTACTAGAGCTAATAAATGAGTACAGCAAAGTAGTAGACTACAATATCAGCATCCCAAATCAGCAGTGTTTCTAAATGCTAGCTGTGATGGTTAGGTTCTTGTGTTAACTTGGCAAATGATAATGCCCAGCTGTCTGGTCAGGCAAGCACAAGCCTGACTGTTCCTGAAAGGTTATTTCAAGGTGGGTTGATAAACTAGAACACTACCGTATTAAATCATCAGTCGTTGGTTTCATCTGTGGCTGATTACATCTATAATCAACCAAGACATATCTCTTACAATCAGATATTCCAATCATTTAAAGGCTTTTAAGGAAGAAGAATGACACTTTCACTGTGTATTTATTCAGTAAGCCTCTTCTGTGGAGTTCACCCAGACCCTTCATTGGAGCTGTCAGCTTCACAGCCTGCCCTGCAGATTTTGGACTCTTCCATTTCCACAGTTGCATGAGACACCCTTATAAATCTCATATTTACAGATATCTCCCGTTGGTTTTGTTTCTCTAGAGAACACTGACTAACACAGCTTGGTACCAGGAGTGGTTTTTGAGAAACAGAGTCTTTTTTTTTTTTTTTTTACTTTTTTTATTGTATAATATAACATATATACAAAACAAAGAAAGAAAAAAGTGATATTTTCAAAGCACTCTTCAACAAGTAGTTACAGGACAGGTCCCAGAATTTTTCATGGGCTACCATAGCATCATCTCAGATTTTTCCTTTTAGCTGCTCCAGAGCATTGGAGACTAGAAAGAATACATCTTTTTTTATCATCACTTTTTTTTTCTTCTTTGTGAAAAATAACATATACAAAAAAAGCAATAAATTTCAAAGCACAGTGCAACAATTAGTTGTAGAACAGATTTCAGAGTTTGGTATAGGTTACAATTCTACAATTTAAGTTTTTACTTCTAGAAGCTCTGAAATACTGGAGACTAAAAGAAATATCAATTTAATGATTTAGCAATCATATTCAGTTAAACCGTTCATTCTCTGTGTAACTCCACCATCACTTTTGATCTTTCTGTCCCACTCTTTAGGGGTACTTAGGCTACAGCCAGTCTAATTTTTTCATGTAGGATGGTGGGTTCAATAATATGGGGTAGGGAGATGGAACTAGCTGATGTTCTGGAGAGGCTGGGCCCTCTAGGTTTCAGGACTTATCTGGTCCAGGGACCCATAGAAGGTTGTAGGTTTCTGGAAAGTGATCTTACTACATGGAACATTTGCAGAATCTTATATATTGCCCTAGGTGTTCTTTAGGATTGGCTGGAATGGTTTTGGTTGACGTTTGGCAAGTTAGGATAGGTAGCAATGTCTAACTGAAGCTTGCTTAAGAGTGATCTTCAGAGTAACCTCTCGACTCTACCTGAACTCTCTCAACCACTGATACCTTATTTGTTACACTTCTTTCCCTCCTTCTGGTTAGGATGGTATTGTTGATCCCACATGGCCAGGGTCAGACTCATCCTTGGGAGTTGTCTCCCATGCTGCTAGGAAGACTTTCACCCCTGGATGTCATGTCCCTTGTAGGGGAGAGGGCAATGATTTCACTTGTAGAGTTAGGCTTAGAGAGAGTGAGGCCACATCTGAGCAACAAAAGAGATCCTCCAGAAGTAACTCTTAGGCACTGCTATAGGTAGGCTAAGCTTCTCTGCTACATACATTAGCTTCCCAACAGCAAGCCTCAAGAGAAACAGAATCTTAAAAATGGGTTTTTACAGTTGGTTTTCTACTCTGACTAGACTCAGAGGCACTAATGACGCTGTTTTCAATAATCAAGATGGTACTGACAGTACCTGTGGTGAGTTGGCAGAGATACTCAAAATATCACCATTTGATTCTGTCAATTGTACACTTAACTGAGGCAAGGCTCTGGGTGAGAATGTTTTTTAAATCTGTATGGAGTTTTGTGGAATGAAGTGATACAATGATGATGGCTGGTTATTGTTAGATATGCTGGATACAGTGAAGGAAAGAGATGAGCTGAAGTTTCAAATTTGCACCTTAAGTGCATATGAATGATGTAAAAATTTCCACGTTGCACTGAAATAAAATCTTATTTCCTGTGGTCCCAGATTTGAGATCACTGGAAACCAGACACAGAGCCTCATTGTGTATGTAGCAGATTTACAACGTAAACTAAAATCTCCACCTTGCAGGGTGTCTGCTGTTAAAGTAAGGGCTTTGATTGGAATAGACTGGGATCCTAAAACATGGGATGGGATATATGGCTTGATAATGATGGTGATGGGAAGATGGACCCCTGAAATCTGCCAAGCCTTTGCTAAATAGACGTGTAATGGATTGCCCTGAGAAAGAGCTTCCTGACCTCCAGCCTGCCTTGAGGAGACAGTTTCCCAGCCTCCAGTCTGCCCAGAGGACTCTGCCATGCAACTTCCACCTAAAGAGATTAACCCTTCAGTACCTGCTAACCTTGTAACCACCTCCCCTGGGGAAACAGCCCTCACTCCTCTGTCAGGAGCACCTAATCCTGTTTCACCAAATGAAACTGCAATGGAATGCCCTGAGGTAATTGGCTTAAAAGACACTTCTATTTCTTTTCATAACCCATCCCCATCACCCCACTTTTCTTCAAGACCTATAACTTAGACTAAAGTCCCAACAGGCCCAAAAGGTGAGGTACAAGATGTGACCCATGAGAAGGTATGCTATACTCCAAAAGAACTGCATGAGTTTTCCATTCTACATAGGCAGAAATCAGGGGAACATATATGGGAATGGATATTAAGGGTATGGGATAATGGTGAAAGGTATATAAAGTGGATCAAGCTGAATTTATTGATATGGGCCCACTAAGCAAAGATTCTACATTCAATGTTGTAGCTCAAGGGGTTAGAAAGGGCATTAATAGTTACTTTGGATGGTTGGCTGAAACATGGATCCAAAGGTGGCCAACATTACCTGAGGTCACAATGCCAGAACTGCCCTGGTATAATGTAGATGAGGGGATCCAGAGGCTTAGAGAGGTGGGAATGTTAGAATGGATTTATCATGGGAGACCTGCTCACAAACCCCAGGAATGGCCAGGGGTTTCATCTTTCACCAGAACCTTGAGAAATAAACTCAAAATGGATCAAAGACCTAAACATTAGAGTTAAGACCATAAAATTTTTAGAAGAAACTGTAGGGAAATATCCTGTAGGTTTTGTGATAGAAAGTGGTTTCCCAGACCTTACACTCAAAACTCAAGCAATGAAAAAAGAAACAGATAAATCTCCTCAAAATTAAACACTTTTGTTCATCAAAGAACTTTGTCAGGAAAGTAAAAAGGCAGCTTAGTGATAGGAAACAATATTTGGAGACCACAAATCAGATAAATCAACTACAAAAAGACAACTCAATTTTTAAATGGGCAAAAGACATGAACAGACACTTTTCAGAAGAGGAAATACAAATGGCTAAAAGGTACATGAAAAGAAGCACAACTTCATTGATTATTAGGGAAATTCAAATCAAAACCACAGTGAGATATTATCTTACACTCACTAGAATGGCCACTATAAAAAAAAAAACAAACAGAAAATAACAAGTGCTGGAGAGGATGTGGAGAAAGACACACACTTATTCACTGTTAGTGGGAGTTTAGAATGGTGGAACCTCTCGGGGAGGCAATTTGGCAGTTCCTCAGGAAGCTAAGTATAGAATTGCCAGCAATCCTATTACTTGGTAAAAACTCAGAGGAACTGAAGGCAAGGAAACAAACAAACATTTGCACACCAATATTCATAGTGGCATTAATCATGATTGACAAGATTTGGAAACAGTCCAAATGTCCATCAATGGACAAGTTATGGAATATACATATGATGGAATATTATGCAGCTTTAAGACAGAATAAAGTCATGAAGCATGTAACAATGTAGATGAACCTTGAGATATTATGCTGAATGAAATTAGCCAGAAACAAAAGGACAAATATAGGGTCCCACTAATATGAACTAACATTAATGAGTGAACTCTAAGAGTTAATGTTAAGACACAGGTTATCAGGAGAATAGAAAGAGGGTAGAGACTGGATATTTGGAGGTGAAGGAGTACAGACTGTGCAACAGGACTGACTATAAAGATAGTACAATTCTGGAGCAGCTAGAAGGGAAAATCCAGGAGGATAGTATGGTGGCCCATGACAAACTCTAGGATCTGTCCTGCAACTACTTATTGAAGAGTGCTTTGAAAACTATTGCTTTTTTATTTCTTTGCTTTCTGTATATGATATACAATAAAAAAGTAAAAAAAAAAAAAAAAAAGGCTAGCTCTATACTTTCTGATGGTAGCACACTAATACAAGTACACTGAATGAAGCTGACGTGAGCATGGTTAAAGGAGAAGTCTGGGAGCATGTATGACTCCGGAAGGAAAGACCGAGGATAAAGACAAAGATGCTATAACTTAGGAACGCCTAGAGTGGACAATGGTGGTGTTTAAATGTACAAATATAAGAATGTTTTTTTCATGAGGGAGAACAAATGAATATCAATATTGCAAAGTGTTGAAAATGAGATGGTATGTAGAAAAAAATACAATCAATTCAAGCTACGGTCTATAGTTAACTGTAACATTGTACTATGCTTCCATTGACTGTAACAAGGGCAATATGCCAAAACTAAATGACAATAAGTAGGGATCTGGGGAAGGATATGGGATTCTTTGCGGAAGAAAAGGAAATGTCCTCATTTAGATTGTGATGGCACAGGCAGGGCTATGTGATTATACCAGAAACCACTGATGTTTTACTTAGGTTGGATTGTATGATGTGTGAATAAAACTGTTTAAAAATGAAAAAAAAATCAAAGAATAATTCCAGATGAGATATTGATTGAAAGGTGAAAGGGAAATAGTAATATCTTCAATAGCTGAGATGAGCCAGGGAAGAATTTCTCGTTAGAAGACCCTACCACACAAGTTCTGTCTCTCTGACTGCATTGTCTGGCCCTTGAGAGCAAGGCTGTGACCTGGACATTTTGGAGTCTCCCCACAGTACTGTGTACATAGTATGTGAGCCAAAATATTTGTTGAATGAATGGCATTAAATACCATTAAATGATATCTATGTTTTTCCTCTGGGAAAAGTGAAGGACAAGGCCAGGCAAAATAAGAAAGCATGTGTAGGCTACTGATGACAGGGGCTATTTCCTCTCTGCACCAAATCTACTTCTTAACCATCACTCTCCTGTTTACCTAGGGCTCACTTGCTCAGGTTTTTCTCTGCCAAAGTACCTCAGACCCCACTTGCAGTTCCCCAAAACATCTTTCTTCAGACAACATATTCATACTCACAGGTGAATCACCTACCACCCCATCAGGCCTCTAAGGTTTAGAGAGTAGGCAATGGGATATTGAAGAGAAAGTGTGAAATAGTTGCTTCGAACTTCAGAGTAAAACTTCAGAGCAGGGTGAGTGCTCATTTGTGATTTTTAGTCTTTAAGTTAAAGTGAGCCCAGTCAGCACAGCTGGTGAACACAATGCTACTGGAACGGCAAAGTCTAGGGTATGCCCATGGAGTAATGGCTGAGGTAGGGCACTGGAGAAAAACTGAGGGGACTGAAAGCCAGGGTGTAAGAGGATTACTCAATGTACAAATAGAAGTCACCAGGAACAGGAGAAAGATTAGGAAAGGATGATGGTGAGGCAGATGCTAAATTCTTCAATAAATAGGAAGGTGTGGTCAGAAGGTGGTAGATGGCAGCAATTGTGACCACTTTGGCAAAGCCTCTCTGAAAATAGAAGGCGAGATTGTAAAATGAAGAGAGAGGGATGGAAGGCAGAGAATGAACGTGAGATGAGGTGAGCCCTGCTGCCATTGTTAAGCCTTTATCAATTTCATCTGAGGCCAGATGTTTTCCATGCTCCTTACCTTTCAGTTGTAAGAGCCCATTTGGGGCTTGCTCTATTCTATCATCTAGAAATCCTTTTATCTGTAAGCAAAAGAAAGATTGACTAGTGACTTGAGGAGTGTATTTTTCTCACCTAACAAGAAATCTAGAAATCCACAGTCCTAGGATTTGTTCACAGTTCCAATGAGGTCAGGATTCTGGGTTGGCAGGTCAGTAGTTCTCTTGGTCTTTTCCTCATGGTCTTAACATAGCTATTGCCGCTCCTGTAGCATTAGCATTTTTTTTCTTTTTTAGCATGGGCAGGCACCGGGAATCGAATCCAGGTCTCTGGCTTGGCAGGTGAGAACTCTGCCTGCTGAGCCACCA
This sequence comes from Tamandua tetradactyla, assembly GCF_023851605.1. NCBI lineage: Eukaryota > Metazoa > Chordata > Mammalia > Pilosa > Myrmecophagidae > Tamandua > Tamandua tetradactyla. The sequence continues at coordinate 47,948,568 of NC_135344.1, forward strand.
TGGCCTGCCCAATAGTGTTAGCATTTTTAAATGTAATTCTGAAACTGTAAGCAAGCTGTGTGTTTAAGTTAGAGTTTCACAGAGGAGCAATATGTAGAACATGCACCCAGGCAGGAATAGGTACCAATTAAGCTATATATTAATCACATTTGTTTGCGTTCTCTCATCTAACACCCCAGATTTGGAGGCACCATGCACCATGTATCTTAGAGGATGTAATCCTAAAGATGTAATAAATAACTGAGATAAGAAGCTAATGAAGTTCTCCAGACTCTTGTTACATGTTACTCCAGATAATTAACTTTCTTTGTCTCTTATGTGTATAAAAGCCATGGGAAAAGCCAGTACAAGGAGGCAGATTTGGGAAGATCCCTCTGCCCTCCCACTGGTGTAAATAAATCTTCTTTTCCTCCATAGCCCATTCAGTGTGTCTGGGCATTAAAGCCACGTCAAAAGATGAACCCAGATTTTGGGGTAAGGTGGGGGTAAGGGTCCCATATCTTTCACTCCAAGCATTACAACCTCACACCAGCAACTCAGAGAAGAAGAAGGTGACAGAAGCAAAAGACTTTTCCTTTTACCAGGAAAGAAAAAATTTTCAAGAAGCCTCTTGGCAGACTTCCTCTTTCATCCCATTGACCAGAACTGAATCACATGGTTATTCCTAGCAGTGGGACAGGCAGCGCAATTATCCAGCAAAGGGAAACAGAGTAGTTATTGTTGGCTTAGCTCCATCACAATTCATTGCCCACATCTGGTTACACTGTTGCCCCACAAAAACAAAAAAAACTGGGGATGTGTTAGAAGAAAGGAGGGTGAGGCTTTGTGTACACAGCTAATAACGCCTGCCACAGTTGGATTTTCAGTCACTTGCAAGTAAAAGATTCCTGGTGCCGCACTTATTAGCTAAAATGGATTTTTTAAAGCAGTGAATTTAAGTGCCCAAAGGGAGTTTTTGTTTTGTTTTGTTTTTTGTTTTTTTTTAACTGAAGGTATGGTTAATTTAAGAGAGAACTCGGAAATAATTATTAGAGAAATGCCTAAATAAGATTGTCCATAGATGGACCCTGGGATCACTGTATCTGAAGGTCTGTGCTTTCCTCCCAATATGAAAACTTTTCTTATTTCTTTTCCTTCAATTCAGGGTATACCCTTCCCTCCCCTAACCACCTCCATTTCACCAAACTACTTCATTTAGGTGCTCCTGCTAGAATGCCTTACCTCTCCTCTACTGTAGCACTTATACACTGCCTTTGTTAAGTACTTTCTTGTCTCTTTAAAAGGAGGTAATACTAAAAGCAAGAATTATGACTTTATTTTATTCATCTCTGGATCTCTGACACCTAAGTAGTATTTTTACCATTAATAAATGAGATGGCAAGGCAAGGCAAGGCAAGGCAAGGCAAGGCAAGCAAGGCAAGGTAAGGCTGAAAGATGCCCCGGTAAAGAAACACCAAGCCCTTGTTGGATGCAGACAGATTATTACTTGCATAGACAGCGAAGGCAAGAGCAGCCAAATGTGTCAACAAGCTTTTGCCTCACACAGTGAAGTGATGACATCAAAACAAAAGGGGACAGATGACTGCAGCATAAGTTATGGGACACTTTTTGCTGATGGGCCAATGTTATGCTGTAGCTATGTAATTTAATAGCCTGCAGCTGTATTCTAAGCCTGGGTAGGGAAGGGGTGGAAAGCCTCATCAGAACCCAGTAAGCAATGAGAAGTTTCTCTTGATAGTCTCCTTGGAAAACAGGAAGTCAAATGGGAAATGGCCTTGTACAACTCCTCACAAGCTTCCCCTGCTCTGTGTTCTGGGATGATCACACAGCCTTCCACCAAGACCTGGATCAGCTGCACTTCAGGTCTTGCCTAGGTGGCTATGTGCAAAGTGGTCAGGCACTGGTGCAAAGCTGTTCCTTACACTAGGGTTGCCTAGAGGGTCATGCTCTGTCCTAACTAGATATTTAAGATGAAACAGGGGCCACCATTCAGGAAAGAGCCCACATAGTGGGGCTCAGAAGGATGGGGTTTCAAAGGGGTGTTGTTGATCCCTGTCCTCAAAAGAGTATATTAGTAAGGAGAAGCTCATTGTGGTCAATTTAGTTTCTTGGAATTCAGAATAATAAAGTATGAAATCACAGGTGAAGAGGTTTTGTGAAATTCTGGAGTATTTTAACATCCCCAAGTATTTTTGATTAATGATCTCTTTTTGTTTTCCTACAAAACACGACAAGACACGAAAACCCTTAAAGAAAAACAAAACGAAACAGCAAAAATGCCTTAAGCTAGTTAGGAGCTATGAAAGCGGGAGAGATTGGGTAGAGCAGCCAAGATGGTTGGTGAGAATGAGTAAGTTGGATTACTGAAGCTTCCTATAAAGAAAGAAGAGACGCCAGAGTCATCAGGAGTTATGGGAAGATGGAATTCTGGTCGCAGTGAAAAGTAATATTGTATTATCAGTTGCTCATTGGCTTGTTTTCTTTTTCAAAGATCCTGAAGAGGGCACTTTGCAGAGGGAACTTTCCCGAGTGAGGGGGAAAACTCAGGCCCAAGAATGATGGAATGCTCCTGAAAGCTTGGATCTGCATTTCCAACACAGACCTTAAATAACAGGGCTTCTTTTGTGTTTTTTTTCTGATGCCTACCCTTTGACTTAACAAAGACAGCAATGTGGCCAACCCATAATTCATTCATTTATCCAATATTTTTGAGTTTTCTCTGTACCAATCAGTCAGCATCTTGGGACTAGGTGGGAATAGTGTGATGAACTAGACAGATAAGGTCCTTTCCCTTATGAGAATTACAGACAAAAACAAAACAAGACCAAAAACAAATAAACAAGATCACTTGTTCTAGTGCTATGAAGGGCTGGGAGGCTAAAGATCCCGGGCCTCAAATAGCTTAAGAGCTGAGAACAGAAGAGGAGCATCCAGGGGACAGACCAACCTAGCTTTTAGGTCATATTCCTTTGAGCTCTCAGCAAGTAACTTACTTCATGCCTCCTTCATAATATTGTGAAAATTAAATGACAATACGTGTAAAGCACTGAAAACTGTACCTGGCACAATGTAGTAGCAAGCACTCAGAAGCTTTTATTGCTTCTCTCAGAGTTTTAGTTGGAGGATCACATGAGATAATGCATGTGAAAGGCCTTGTTAAACCGTAAAGACTATCTTCATGGCAGATTTCTTCCTTTCTTTTTCTTTTAAATGGAATACAGAACCCTGGGCTCTGAGCTAAGTGCAAGTTTCAATGTGGTCATTGTCATCGGGCCGCCCCTCCCCCCGCTCGAAGCGCATTTCCATAGCAACGCGGGGCTTCACCTCTCCCCGCCCCCTTGCGTCCACAGACCGGAAGCAGTCCGCGTCGGAGGCTTCTGGGAAACGGCCTCTTGAGCGGCGTTTCTTCGTTTGCTGTGGCCAGCGAAGGTGCTTCGGTTTCTGAGCTGAAGGTTTGTGCCCTAGTCGGGGGAAGGGCGTGTGACGGGAACGCTGGGCTAGGGGCTGAGGACTGCGTGGGGCCGGGCAAAGGAGCCCGGTGGGTGCCCAACTCGGCGACCAGGTAGGTGCGGGGACAGGCCGACTTCTCTTTCCACCAAGGGGGAAGAAGGGAAGGCCACTTGGGGTCTCGGCACCGGCGGCGCGTCTTCGTCCGTTCCCTGTATTCCCCACCATCCAAACTTTCCCCTCCCCCACCGCCTGGTTTTGTTCTATTTCAAGGCCCTGGCGTCTCGCGGAAGGTTCTGGGACTTGTTACGGGCGGAGGTGGGAGGCAGCGGGTCTGGCGCGTGGGCTACCGGGACTTGTAGTCCCTCCTGCCGTAGGCGGAAGTGCAACGGCTCCGACGCTGTCGTCGCAAGGTGGCCTTTGGTCTTGGAGAATCTGCTGCAGTGTGTGGAGGAAGGGCCGGAGCCGTTGGACCGGGGCGGATTCGGGACGAGACTGCAGGGGTGAGGTGGAGAAATCGCCTGGGACAAGAGTCCCCGCCACAAACACTCTTTGGACCGCAGGCCTGCCCTCCCGGCGGCCCCCTCCATGTCCCATGAACAGGGTGTTGTATGAGAACATAAAGGAAGAGAAATACCCCCCTTTTGTTTTGTTTTGTTTTTTAAGAAATGCTTGAGAGTGATAAGGTAGGTTCCTAGAGTAGGAACAAATGAATATATTGGTTAAACACTATTCATAAGGCCACACAGTCGAGTACTTAATTAAATCTGTGTTGCATAGCTGACAAGTTCTTTTCTTATTCCTAGACTTCATCTTAACAAGGTTATAACGGATTTTTAAAAAACTATTGGTTCTCAGACTCTGGATCCTGAACATAGAGTAGTTAGTTGCATGGCTCATTCTTGTTGTATTTTAACATTCCCTTTTGTAAACAGTGCCATGGCATGACTGTGCAAATACTAAGGAAAGTACCAGAAATAGCACACGGTTTCTCTGAAGTTACAAACTGGGAAAACTGAGTCATCCAGTTTAAGGACAGGATTTGGGGCTTCTGCAAAAACTTAAGGCCTTTATAAATATACCTTTTCTTTACAGAATTTGCAGTTCTTAATGCTTTTTGTCGTTATAAATTTAAATATAATTATAGTGTGCTGGGTGACTGAGTATTTGCTTTGTATGACACTTAGTGGTAAATTTTTTTCAGTATTATGCTATCTGTTCCTGAGCAAGTGTATTTTTTCACAAGTATTTTAAATACAGGGAGTTCATTAACATTTTAAACTTTTTTTCTTTTTTCCTGCTTTTTAAAAGATTATTTAAGGAGATTATAAAAGAGAAGTCATTATTCTTAAGTTGATAGGCATGTCAGAGAACACCAGTCCTGAATTGCAAATGACTGGTTGCAGGGTCGGGTTGATTTAGAAAGCATGGAGCTGGGTTGGTTACTAGGGTTTGTTAATCTTGTAGAATAGGTAGTGACCAGATAAGTAAATATTTTAGGGTTTTTAGGCGATACAGTCTCTGTTGGAATTGTTCAACTATAGTTTAATACAAAGCACGAGCAAACTAGTGTTTTCTAGTGTTTTACTTGTGCGTTCCAGTAAAACTTTATGGACCCAGAAATTTAACTTTCATTTTCACATGTTATGAAATAGACTTTTGATTCTTTCCAATCATTTAAAAATGTGGAAACTAGTCTTAGCACAAGGGCTGTACAAAAATAGCCCATGGGCAAGCTATTGTTTCCTGACTCCTGGTGTAAGTTACTGCTTGTAATTTTTGATCCAGTGAAGGAAATTTCTTTTAGTGAACTATGTTAATCTTTCTTTTTTTAAAACATATGTCCACATTTTTAGTAAGTTATTTGTATATATATGTATTTTTTCTTTTTAAGTATATTGTATCTTGGGAGTGCCTGTGAAGAAAACAGAATTTTCCTGAGGCTGTATCCTGCCTTGATTGTCTTTTCTTCAAGTATTATAATTCAGGATGTCAGCACAGTCAGTGGAAGAAGATTCCATACTTATCATCCCAACTCCAGATGAAGAGGGAAAAATTCTGAGAGTGAAGTTGGAGGAGGATCCTGATGGCGAAGAGGGATCAAGTATCCCCTGGAACCATCTTCCTGACCCAGAGGTTTTCCGACAGCGATTCAGGCAGTTTGGATACCAGGATTCACCTGGCCCCCGTGAAGCTGTGAGCCAGCTCCGAGAACTTTGCCGCTTGTGGCTCAGGCCAGAGACTCACACAAAAGAACAAATCTTGGAGCTGGTAGTGCTGGAGCAGTTTGTTGCCATCCTGCCCAAGGAGCTACAGACTTGGGTTCGAGAGCATCACCCAGAAAATGGAGAGGAGGCAGTGACAGTGTTGGAGGATTTGGAGAGTGAGCTTGATGAACCCGGACAGCCGGTGAGCCTGCTTATATCACTTTCCTGGGTCTGAATTACTGGCATAGTAGTGGACAAAGCCAGTGAATTATAAATTCTACCTGGCTAAGTTAAAATCTGCCTTCTCCCCCCCCCCACCCGCCCCCATCATTAACTGTGCTTCTTTGCCTCTAGACCCCTGTAGTATATGCTTTATAGATTTCTCTTCTGTATGTTTAGTTCTGATTTTTATCAAAATTCCTTCTCAGCAAAACCATATTTTGTTTCCAGGTTTCTCTTCGTCGACGAAAACGGGAAGTGCTAGTAGAGGAGATAGTATCTCAAGAAGAAGCTCAGGAATTACCAAGTTCTGAGCTTGATGCTGTGGAAAACCAGCTTAAGTGGGCATCCTGGGAGCTTCATTCTCTCAGGCACTGTGGTAAGGATCCGAACTCCATAATCCATGTGGGCTAGAGCATAAAAGAGATGGTGGACTTTTTGCAAGCACTCAGGGTAGTTTTTGGTGTCATCATTTTTGTCTAGAACTCTGGTTCTTACTGGTGGGGGTGAGAGGAGTATCACTATTAGCCTGCTTCCTTGAACAAAGACATATTTAGGATCCTGATCATTTTCTTATCACAATTGATTTGCTGACCTCAGAGGTTTTATTCCTAAAAGTAACATCTTTAGCCTTCTCTTCCCTTTCAAGTTCTTTCCTTAAAAATCTGCCCATTCCAGCTGGCATTTGCCCCTGCCTGAACTGGCAGCCATCTATAAACTAAGTCCCTCTATTTTGCATATAATGTTATTTTTTATCTGTTTTACATCCGTTTACTCAGAATCTCCTGACTAGTCCTATTGGTACATTAAGCTCACCTGAGACTTCTACTTTTGTCTGTTGTATATAACTGAAATCTTTCTAATTTTTAGCCAGTTCGGTTTTTTTCTTCAGCATCCTGCTTATAGTCATTTTTTCTAAGAAACTTCTTTTGTAGAAATGATATTTGGTAAAATTCTCCTCCTTTTTAAACTATTTATGCAAAAGTAGGCTTCCTACCCATAATATGCCTTAAAAAAGAAAAATAATTTTATAAAGCTCATTGTCATAATTCACTTTGACCAGTCCTTCCGAATATATTAGAAAGTAACCCCATATACCTACTAGTATACGTTGACACAACCCCATATATTCTTAAAACTGCTGGGTTTAGTTTTCAGATTTATTTGAACTAAAATGAAATTTTGATTGAGACTACTTTGGGAATCATTCCTTGAGGTAGCTGGAGATACCCTGGTTTGCCACAGAATGACACCTGGGCAGGTTTTCTTCTAATCTGAAAGGACAATGCTAGTGAATCAAAATTTCTAGGTTGGGATTGAAGCCTGCTGAGAATTTGCAACTTTATGTATTCCGTGGAACACGCTTCAGTTTTTGAGAACCACTCTCCTTGGTCTTTGCAGATTACAGTTCCTTGGTTAGAAAACTCCTTTATCTGAATTTTAAAACATCTTCACTTAATTTTAGAATATCTTCACCTACTTTTAAATAGCCTCATTTCAACAGTCTAGTCTCTTCTACTCTCTGGAACTTCCATGTCTTTCTGTGCTTTTTGTCTGTACTGTACCTTCACACTCACTTACCTGTTCCTCAAGTTCCCAGGTCTTACTGACCCCCTCTGTCCCCTTTGATCTCTCTTTGTCAGCCTACTCTCCTGATTTTTTTGTCCCTTTGTTGGTTGTCTGTTGTAGACTTGCTTACTGTGTACGACTTTTCTGAGTGTTGCTGCTCACTTTATTGTTAACTGTGTATTTTTTTTTTTTACTTTTTAAGGCTTGAAGTTTCAGGAAAGTTATGAAACTTGCTCCTACCCAAGCCTGCATGCAAGTGGTCATGGGATCTCGTTTTGGTCATTTAGATTTTTTTCACTAGACGTTAGACACATCTAATTGAGGCTTAGAAATGTACAACTTTTCTAAATATCATGACAAATACCAAATAGGGCAAGCTTCTTTGTCAGTAAAGCTTCTTTACTAAGGGATATACTGAATTTTTAAATGTCACCTCTTAATTTTAGCACAGGATGCTCCCATCTTAAGATTTTCCTCCTATGTTCTGTTTTTAGTTTAATGCTTTGTGTTGCTCATTTCAGAAGTATTCACTTTGTGACAGATTGCTTGTTATTTACACTTTTGTATTGTGGTTTGAATCCTCCCTTTCCCAAAGCAAAAGAACGTTACAATGATTTTCTAATGGCAAATTTTATTTTATTTTTCACCTTACAGAGTTTCATCTAGACTTAGATCACTTAGACTCTGTAACCATTTTAGAAATGTAACATTTTTCTGCCCTTTGTTTTTCTGACTGCCATTTTCCACCCGCTCATTTGTATCCACCTTTATTTAGCTATAACCTTTTAATTCCTCATTATGCTATCATGCCCTCTTACCTCATTAACCACATAGTCAATTCCTTTTTTCTCTTCTGAGAATAGACAGCCTTCAATACCAGTGCTGTTTATAGATAAGTGCAAGCTGTTTACCTAGTTTATTTAAAAAAAAGTTTTTTTTCCTGCAAGATCCTTTCTCCCAGAATTGGAAAAATGAGTGATATTTGCTTTTTCTATTTATTTCAGATGATGATGCTAGGACTGAAAATGGAGCACTAGCTCCAAAGCAGGAGATTCCTTCAGCAGTAGAATCTCATGATGTTGTTCCTGGCACTCTCAATATAGGTGTTCCTCAAATTTTTAAATATGGAGAAGCCTGTTTCCCCAAGGGCAGGTTTGAAAGAAAGAGAAATCCTTCTCGAAAGAAACAACATATATGTGATGAATGTGGAAAACACTTCAGTCAGGGCTCAGCCCTTATTCTTCATCAAAGAATCCACAGTGGAGAGAAACCTTATGGATGTGTTGAGTGTGGGAAAGCATTCAGCAGAAGTTCCATTCTTGTACAACATCAGAGAGTCCATACTGGAGAAAAACCTTATAAATGTCTTGAATGTGGGAAAGCCTTTAGCCAGAATTCTGGGCTTATTAATCATCAGAGAATCCATACTGGGGAGAAACCTTACGAATGTGTTCAGTGTGGAAAGTCCTATAGTCAAAGCTCAAATCTTTTTAGACATCAGAGAAGACACAATGCAGAAAAACTTCTGAACGTTGTTAAAGTTTAAGAAATTAAAAAAAAAAAATCAGCACTCAGGTCTTTTTCTTCAGAAATGAAGACAGAATTAAAACATGACATGATACATAGTAGTTTTATTTCCCTCTTGACTGTCAGAAAATCCAGTGGGAAATGTAGAAAATTTTCACTCACCATTATTGTTTTATCTTGAGAAAAAAGGTGTCATTCTTGCCTAGAAACTGAAATTTTAAACTTAATTCAGGTGTTAATGCCTAAATATTCCAAGTGACGTTTATATTCTTTATTATTTTTCCAAATAATGAACTACCTGATTCTTTGTCCCTTTCTTAAAAGTTTCCTTTTTAGACAAATACATTATTTCTGTGTTGATCATTGAAATGTTCTTTGCAAATTTACATTCCCTTCTATTTTAAAAGGCAACATAGGAATTATAAAGTCTGAAAACTATAACCATCTTTTCTAAATTGATCCTTCTCTCTCCTTTTATGTGATTTCAATAAATATTACAGAAAGTAGAAGATAAAAGATGGCTAACAGCCTCAAAGTAAAATGAGTTTTAAGATCTCAGATAAGAAGAAGTGATGGTGATAAAACATCAAAAAGTGATAAGGACACATTGATTGGGGAAGATAATTTAAATACATTGATGTAAGACTTGAAGCATATCAATAATTTATCTAAATGTAGTTATTGGCCTGCAGGAAAACTCAAACAGCTCATCCTATATAATATGCAAGCGTCCTATTAATGAAAATAAGGTTTTCCCATGTATAATTAGAAAGACAGTCTAAACAATAACCAGTTGTAAAACTATGAAGGTAGAAATTACAACATTAGAGCAGAATTTGTAGTGAATGGTAGTGTCAAAGAACAGATGTAAACATGGGTAATGGTCTGCCTTGGCTTCTAGAAAAACTAAACAAATTTGAAGATGTAATTCATTATTTTGCCTTCATCTTTGTTTAGGACAGAGAATCTCCTGTCAGGTGGGCAGCAAGTATCAGGTTTGTTTGCTGTTTTTATTCGTTTGGTACAAAAGGGTTTGAACCCTAGGCTAAAAAAAAAAAAGTCATGCATTTATTAAATATTTTCTACAGACAAAGCACTGTGCTAGGTACTGTAATCCTACCAAAAGTGGTAGGTATTTCTTCCACTGTAAATTATTGGGGGGTTGGTACAAAGCTCTTTGATGTGCATTAGCCTCTCCCCCGACCCCTGTTTGATCAATTCTGGGGGGAAGTCACCTCTGAGAATCCCAGAGCCATAATTCTCTTACCAGGGTGTTATATTTGGGGGCAGACTCATCTCAAAGCCCTTTTCAGCATTCTTCAGAGCTGAGTCTGAGATACTATTACAGTTTGGAGATTTGTGAGTCTTTTCAGAAAACTAATCCTAAGTAGCATTGAGGTTAAATTTATATGCTAAGCTGAATTAATGGTTCTGTTTAAAAAAAATAACTAGCTAATTAACAACTAGTTTATTAACTATCAGAGTTGACTGAACTATTTTTTATTTTAATTTTCAGTCTTAACATTTAAAAGAATGTATTAAAGTAATACATTGTAGTGGTAGGATTATATACTCTCTGGCTGAGAATCCCAAGTACTGTGGTTTTATTTAGTGGAAAACTCTGGAAGTTAAAATGTAAAATATGAAAAAAAAAGCTCTTCTAGAGTGGTTATCATTCTGTGGAAAAGGATCCATGTGAACAGAAATATTTTATAGTTCCCGAGTTTTGGTTACAGCTGGTGCTTGAATCAAATTCAAAAAAGGAAAGTGAGATTTGCATGAGCCTGATAAAAGCATAGTAATGAATGCAAGGCCAGCTGGTGGGAAAGTGATGCAGAGTGGAGTTTGTTTCTAGATTTTCGATAACAATTATAAGAAATGTACTTTATAGATTAAGATTTATTGAAGTATAAATATGTAGTAATGATATAATGTATTTTAAGTTATACAAGAAAAATGTAGGGACTTTTGTTTGGGTCTTTTTCTCTGGCTGAGAGGAAACAAGCCGATGTCCAATAAAGCTATAAACTCCTCTGCTCTAAGATAAAACTATCTTGAGTTGATTGATTGATTGATTGATTGATTTTTAACTGGCTTCTTTCCAAGTAGGTTTTGAGATGGTATATTTGGGATGACGATATTCTTGTATCAGTACATAAGAAGTTAGCAACCTCTCAGTGGCTGGAATTTCATGCTTCTTTAGGTTTTATTTCTTCCCTATATACAAAGAAGCTTCCTTGTGATAGGTTTATCATGAATGCCAAAGATGTTTGAAACCTTAGAAAGAGCAGCATTAGAGTCAGTAAAGATGTTTTTGTCTTGCCAGCCCTGATGCTTGTGTATTGTTTAGAAAGGATTCTGAAGCTAAGGCAAGCAAGAGTCTCTAGGGAAAAGGGGCTGGAACAAACAGTTGATTGGTGGTATGCAAGAAAAGGCAGTGATGGTATGTGGACTATGTACTCCAGATTTCTGGTTTGGGTAAGTCCCAACTAGACAAACTGATTTAAAGTAATTATTCAGTGGTTTAGGATTTCATCTAGACACTCAATTATACACAATAATCATAGCAATTATTGGGGGTACCCTGCCTCTGGTGAAGTGGTGAAGAGACAGTTGGCATACACTGGCATAACTGGGGCGTAGATCTAATTAGCAAACGAGCAGGCATGTGTTTTGGTTCACAGATTGCTGATACATGCTGGATAGCCACTTCAGCATTTGCTGCTTGCTACTGAATTTTCTTCTGGTTTTCTTGGAGGTTAAGTTCCCCACATTCACACCTAGTTAGCACTTGATCATTTAGTATTATGTCTACCATATTTTTGTAGGTTGAGAGTTAGGGTTATAGGAATTGAAATCTGCATGCCAGGCATTGAGTTAAACACTATACCAGTCTCAGATTTGTAGATTAGGAAAGCAAGAATCAGAAATTGTGTGACTTGCATGTGGTCAGTTAGAACTAAAACTCAAATCTGAACTCCAAGAACATGTTTTTTATTCACTCTGTCATGAATGGTCATTGTTTAAGACTTGGTTACAAATTTTAATACTTTATGGCTAACGTGAAAGCTGTGAGACATGTTTGAATTTTCTACAGTACAGAAATACAATGAAAAAGTACCTCTTCCTCTCACAGTTTTCACACAGATATAATAATTTGGTTATTCTTCCAGACTTAGATATATACATATTTAAGCAAAAATGTGTTAACAGCTGACACTTGTGCTTGGCTGTGTACAGGCACTATCATAAGCACTTTGCCATGGATTAACTCTTAGTCCTCACAGCAACCATATGAGGTAGATTCATTTATCCCCATTTTACATGTACCGCACTGAAACTCGCTACCCCTATTCACCCACTTTGTTGTAGACATCTTTTTCATGGCTGTATACTATTGCATGATTATACTAATTTATTTAACTGGCCCCTTACTGATGGATAATTTGGTTCTTTCCAATTTTTTTTTTAAAGATAAATGTATGGTAAACAGTCCTGTACATACATTTTTTGCTACCTGTGTGGATATTTCTATAAGATAAACAGCTAGAAATGGGTTCATTGGGTCAGAGAATGTACACATTTAACATTTTGACAACTACCACCAAAAATACATTATCAATCCACAACTCCATTAATAGTCAAGTGTGCCTATTTGCCTACACTTCTGCCAAACCTGAATCCTTAAAAAATGGTGCCAATCTGATATGCAAAATTTGTTTTACCTTTCTTTTATTCCATTCTTAATGAGGAAGAACATTTTTCCATATGTTTATTGGCCATTTGCATTTCCTGTTCTGTGAATTGCTTTTGCCCATTTTTCTTAATTTTGGAAATACAACTACTTTCTCGTACAAAACTTAAGAGATACACTAAGAGCAAAGAAAAAGCCTCTAGCACTTCCAATCATTTCACTTCCTACAGTCCTTATCCTTCTAGTCCCTTTTCCATACATTTCAGTATGAATATATATACATGCACGAACTATTTTGACATAAATAGGTTCATACTATATATATTGTTATGCAGCTTACTTTATTATCACAAAAAACAGATTCTGAGATCTTTGAATTATTTAACGACTATATGGGATTCAGTTATATGAAAATGCCATTATCCCATTTCTTCTCTAGAATTTACAGTGCTGAAGTAAGCATTCTGTATCTTTGTGTGTGTGTCTAACTAGTTATTTAGGAATGAGGTCTAGTAAGGAGGATTATTGGGTCAAGGAGGATATTCTCTGAATTCACCTTAGTCTTCCAAAAGGCTTTCATAACTATATTCTCACCAACTAAATGAAAAGTGCTCATTTCCTCATATTACCATACTACACTTAGTAGCTTTTTTCTGATGGGCAAAAGCATTTGCATTTCCCTAATTAATGGGGAGGTTAGGGTTATTGTCATGTTTATTAGCCATTTATATTTTTAACTATGAATTGTTCGTTCATATCATTTACCATTTGTCTGTTGGTTTATGTGTGTTGTTTATTTGTTCAGCATTTCTTTCCCCATCTTCTGGTAGTAGAATCCTTATTTATCGTAGGGAACCCATTCCCTGTGGCTTAGGTGATATCACCCTCCTCCGAATTCCATAGGGTGAGCACACAACCAGGCCTGGCCATTCTGAGTTCTCCATCTCCCTAGCCATAGCAATTAAAGAATGGGCATGTAACTCAGCCAGGGTAATGACAGCCTTCAACAGAACCTTTGCTGGAACTACTAAAAAGAAGACTCTACTGAGATCCAAGGAATCAAGGACCACATAAACCTGAATTTGTACCAAGTGGAGAGTGTGTCTGAGAATAAACTTGGAGGCTAGCAGAAATGAAAAGAGAATTAAGTCCTGATGTCATTTTTCTTGAGGCCCCAGATCCAGCTGTGCCTAAAGCCTGCCCTACCTCTGGACTTTAAAGTTTTGTGAGCCAATAAAGTCCCTTGTTTATGATCATTTGAATTTGTTTTTTGTCCTGATTTACATAGGTTATTTGTATTTTCCTGATTCGTAGAAAACCTTTGTAATTTTAATTCTTCTAATTTGCCTATTTTAGATTTATACTTTATGCACTAAATGGGTTAATAAAATTAGCATGGTCTTTCATGATTTGGCTTCTGTCAACCTCTCCCATTTGTTACTCTCCCCTTCCTCTACTACACATGTTCCAACAATAACCGAGTATACCACATTTTATCTTTTTGTTGTTGTTCATTTGGTTCTTCGACTCAGAATTCTGTCTCCCTTTCCCACCCCCATCCCCTTACCTGCTTGGGAAACTTCATTCCTCAAGATTCTGCGAAGATACCACCTTTCTTAGGAGGCTTTCCTGACTCTCCCAGGAGGTGATCACCTTCTCAGTGCATATTCTGTACTTTGAATATGCTAAGTTGTTTTTTCCCCCCTATTATTTATTTTTAATCGTATGTTTTACTTGTCTGTCGATAAGGTAGATGAAAGGAGCATCAGACACAAGGTTTTCACAATCACAGTAACATTGCGAAAGCTATATCATTATACAATCATCTTCAAGAAACTGCTACTGGAACACAACTCTACATTTTCAGGCAGTTTCCTCCAGCCTCTCTGTTACACTTTAACTAAAAAGGTGATCTATTTAATGCCTAAGAATAACCTCCAGGATAACCTCTCGACTCTGGAATCTCTCAGCCATTGACACTTGATTTTGTCTTTTTGCTCTTTCCCCTTTTGGTCGAGAAGTTTTTCTAAGTCCCTTGATGCTGAGTCCCAGCTCATTCTAGGATTTCTGTCCCATGTTGCCAGGAAGGTCCACACCCCTGGGAGTTGTGTCCCATGCAGAGGGGGAGGCAGTGAGTTTGCTTGTTGTGTTGGCTGAGAGAGAGAGGCCACATCTGAGCAACAAAAGAGGCTCTCTTGGGGGTGACTCTTAGGCCTAATTTTAAGTAGGCTTAGCCTACCCTTTGTGGGGTTAAGTTTCATAGGAACAGCCCCCCCCAGATTGAGGGCTCTGCCTATTGCTTTGGTTGTCCCCACTGCTTTGAGAATATCAAGAACTCTCCACTTGGGGAAGTTGAGTTTTCCCCCTTTCTTGCCATTCCCCCAAGGGGCCTTTGCAAATCTTTTTTATTCACTGTTCAAATCACTCTGGGATTCACTGGGGCATCACTCTGGGCAAACCTGCAAAATCTCATGCCCTACTCAAGGTTCCATGTATTTATGGTGTCCAATTAAGCTGTCCACATCAATTATATTAGGACATGGACTAGTCAAAATAAAAATTTTGTACCAAATAAACATTTTTTGCTTTAGTCTCATAAGTTAAAGTTTTAAAATAATTACCATCTTGAATATGCTAAGTTTTAACAGACTTTGCTGGTCTAAAGAGTTAGTTTTTAAAATGTCTTTCCCTACACATCTTTCAAGGCCTTCCACAAATTCTTACTGCCCATCTTCTCACTTCCCTTCTCTAGGATGTTGTATTTGTGTTCTCCTGAGCACCACAGTTACTTTTTATAGTTGTGTCCAGTCTGCTGTGTATCAGGATGCTTCACACATACATCCTCCACTACATAGAAGGCAGGACCTCTCATTGGGCTCAGCACTTGGTGCTGGGAATATCTGTGGATGAAGAGCTTTACACACAATTACCTATTAAATATTTTGCCTTCTATCCCCCAATATTTTGCTTTCTCATTTCCAGATTCAGGAACATGTGACTGAGCTTGGAGATTTACACTGCCATGTGTATGCCCCACTCACCTGCAACCATTCCTCTTAGAGCATTCCCTCAAATATCCTCTGTATGTGACCCTTGGAGCACCTCCTCATGACCTCCGTCCCCCCTTATGGTTCTCTTGGGCCCTCATTTTATTCTTGGGCAAGGTGGATTTGGATTTCTTCTGGCCAAGACTCCTCCACAGCAGGAAACAGCAGTGCTCTGTCATCTGGCATTCCTGGTTAGTCACATCACCCTAGATGTGCTTTTCAAAGAGACATCCTACAAACTGAGGAAACATTGTGTGATCCAAACCGTTTCTTTAAATTCTTTAATCCTGATCCAGCTTTGTGGGGCCAGACTGTTTAGTGTGGGAAACTTTGTTTGGTTTCTCTCCATGGAGATGTGACACATCCAATTGTGGGTGTGGCCTTTTGATTAGATGGAGATGTGACTCCATCTATTCAAGGTGGGTCTTGATTAATTTTCTAGTGTCCTTTAAAAGGGGAAACGTTTTTGGAGAAACCACAGATGTAGATGCTTGGAGAACAGTTGCTTCAGAGCTGACAGAGACACGGATTTTTGGAGAAGCTTTGAGTGCCAACAGAGCAGATGCCTGGACATGGGCAGAGCCCAGCAGACATAGCCATGTACCTTCCCATGAGATGCTAAGCAAGCCAGAACCCAGAGTTGTGTCCAGGAGGAGCTAAATGAAGGCCCACAGATGTTTAGAGAGGAAACTACTGGAAGCAATGGAACTAGGAACAATGGCCAACAGAGGCTAGCCATGTGCCTACCCATGTGGCAGATAATCAGCTTTTCTTGAGTCAGGGTATCTTTTTCTGGATGCCTTAGTTTGGACATTTTTCTGACCTTAGAACTATAAACTTATAATAAATTTCTTTTATAAAAGACATTCCATTTCTAGTATATTGCATTACAGCAGTTTTAGCAAACTAAGATCCCTTCTTTATTACAGAAAGAAAATACATTTAGAAAAGAGAAAACAACTTAAGTGTCCGTATCTTTTTTTTATATATAATTTTTTTTTTCACATGGGCAGGCACCGGGAATCAAACCTGGGTCCTCGGGCATGGCAGGCAAGCATTCTTGCCTGCTGAGCCACCATGGCCCAAGTGTCCGTATCTTGGTTTGTTAATTTTATGCCTTTCTTCTTTGCTCTTACTTTGGATCAACTTTGACCCTACCTAAGGTGTATTTACCTCTCCACTGGATCCAAGCCTAATCAAAGACAAGCTCCAATAATCCTCACCTTTCCCTCACATCTTCAATATTTTCCTCACTTCTAGATTTTTCCAATTAGCATATAAATATGCTATTTTTTAAATCACTCACAAACACACAAAAACCTCTCCGCCAAGATGAAATACATGGGGCAGGTCTAATCTCCTATGAACAATAGGAGGTTAGACCTATTGTGAACAAATAAAACAACCAACAAATATATCAACAGCAAAGAAAGACAGTAATCCCTGAGAGATGGGAAATAAATGATAGAAAGCTTCAATTGTCCCAGGTACCTGGAGAGTTTCCAGGACACAGAGCAGGGAGAGGAAACTCAGGCAGAGTCTGGCAGTCTCCTTGAGTTTAGAAGGTGAGCTGGAATTCCTGGGAGGCCAAGGTGACTATCCTTTGCAGGGCAGAGTACCTGAGAAGAGAGAGCCGCCCAGAGAGAGAACATAAGTGATCTATAGAGGATTCCTCTTGAGTATACAGTTGACCACGGATGAGTCTATGTCTGTAAGGAAACCACCTGAGGTCGGGAAAAGAACCACCCGAAAGCATTAGAGAGGGAAAATCCCTGAAGCTCACAAAGGGCCAGGAATAATGTTGGTTTCCTCAGCCAGTGTGGAAAATATAATTCAAAAGGCATCAGTTATAGCAATGATTCTCACACATGGCAAATTTTGTGTCCAAGGGGACATTTAGTAATGTCTGTAGATTTTTTTTCTTGTCAGAACTTGGGTGTGGGAGAGGTAGAGAGGCCAAGGATGCTGCTAAATATCTTACAATGCATTGAACAGCCCCCAACAACACTGAATTACCCAGTACCAAAATGTCAGTAGTACTGAGGTTGAGAAACCCTGGTCCTAGAGTCCTAAGAAGCAACTTGTCTCTTTAGGGGGGAAAAATCCCAGACTTCCCAGATTGTGCCTAAAAGCAACAACAACAACAAAAATTGAAAATAAGACCCAAAAAAGTCAAACTATTCAAATAACTTACACACATTCTGGAACAAGGTTCAAGAATATATATATATATATATATATATATATATATATATATATATATATATATATATATATATATATATATATATATCTGTATCACTTGCTAACCTTTATTCTAGATTCTGACTCTATGAGTTTGCATATTCTAATTCTTATCAGGGGATAATGCTGAAAAGATCATCTTTTGTGTCTGGCTTATTTCACTCAGCATGATGTCTTCAAGGTTCCAGAAAAAAAAGGAACATACATATGAATTTAAAAATATCCAGCACCCAATAAGATATAGTATGCAATGTCTGGCATCTGATAAAAAATTAGGAATTATTCAAAGAAGCAGGAAAATACAACTCAGTATAAGAAGAAAAATCACTCACTCAAAACTGACTCAGAAATGACAATTAGTAGACAAGTACATTAAAACAATTATTATAAATGTTTTCCATGTGATCAAGAAACTAGTGGAAATACTGACCATGTTTAGTAGATACATGAAAAATATTTTTAAAATAGCCAAATTAAACTTCTAGAGACTAAAATCACAATACCTGAATTTTTTAAAAACTATACTGGATGGGATTAATAGTAGATTAAACATTGCAGAAGAAAAGATTATGGGGGATGAGACATAGAAAGAAAAACTATTCCAAATGAAAAACAGACAGAGAAAACATTTTCACTTGGCTTCCAGAACAACATTCTTGGTCTTCCTCACAGGTTGTATTTTCTTAGTTTCCTATGCTGCTATGTTCTCATCTCTCCAGATCTATATATGTTGGAGTGCCTGAAGACTCTTTGTTCAGATCTCTGCTCTTTTCCACTTATATTCACCCACTAACTGATCTCACCTGGTCTTTTGTCTTTGAATATTATCTATAACTCCAAAGTTTATTTCCTCAGCTTGGGCCTCTTCTTTGATCTTCAAACTCATATTTCCTTTTGCCCACCAGACATCACCTCTACTTTGATGCCTGCCTTAGTCCAGGTTCCTGAGGAAGAAGCCTGAGGCAAAACTTATTGCTAACACTTTTTTGGGGGAAGGACTGTGGCTAAAAAGGAAATGATGCCAGGAGAGCAAATATAATCTAATGTTACTGAGATGGCTACAACTTCTAACCATCACAGCTGTTTGTTCAGTCTCCCTGAACGTCTTCAGAGTACCAGTGGAATGAATGACTTCATATGAGAACAATCCATGCAGTGAGGAATGGGATGAGAAGCTTTTCTGCAGAATCCCTTCTCACTCTGGTCAGTTTCTGCCATAGAGCATCAACTTCCACAATTCTAGTTTGTACCATTCAAAAAGTCAAGACTCAAGACAGCAGCACAGGATAAAAGAGAAGTAAGAGATAAAGTGAGAGCCAATTGCTTCCCATACCGGCAGCCTCAGATGCCTGTAATCTCAGAGATCGATAGTGCCAGGTAATCTGCTAGGAAGGTCATCAGAGTAGAAAACCCTGGTCCTGCAAATAGGGGTGGTCTTATAAACTGGGTTTGGCACAATGGCCAATTAGGTATCTTAAATCTATTATCTCCCAAAACAAATATTTTATTTCTCCCCAAACATGCTCTTCCTATAGTCTTCCTCATTTTAGAAAATGGCAATTTTGTCTTCTAGTCACTCAGGCCAACAGCCTTCCTACTTCTCTGCTTGCACTACTTCACTCAGTTTTCAAAATGGCAGTCATATCCTATATGTGAGACCATGTCACTCCTCTGTTCAAAATTCTCTCCTATCTTACTTGTTAAAAGACAAGGGCCTACAATGGCCTACAAGGCCCTCTGCATATCTGACCCACTGCTACTCTCACTGTCCTCATCACCTACCTCTCTCCCTTATGTCTACTCTGCCCCAGCCATACCACCTGGTGGAGGAAATTTGTTGGACAAGTTAAATATTGGTTTGGTTTGGGCATAACAATGGCAGCACAGATATGTATGTGTAAATTGTGAGGTGACTGTTAAATGCTAAATGTCACATCAAGTGGATGAACTGAATGAATTAGAATATTTTGGTCAGAATATATTCTGACCAAATTCTCCCTATTAAGCAAAGGGAGAATGTGTACCCGAGTGTAGGTGTTTCCTAATAGCTGCACCTCAGAATTAGTTTGAATGAGGACACAGGAACCCTGACACAACCCAGAGCACATTGGAGAAACTCAGATATACTTTTCTGCCTCTTTCATCTCTGCTTATTTCTGCAATCTTCATTGTTTTCTTTCATGGAAAACAAACTTTCTGTTTGCAGGTCATACGGCAAAGTAAAACGGAACCAAGAGTTCCAGTTCCATGCATGAAAGTAATCAGACCAAGATGATCTTCGTCCACTTCCTGGGAAAATACCCTAAAATCTCCTGTTGGTTTAGGTGACCATCCCTGGAAACTTAACTGTGGCTAAAGGGTTACATAGTATGAATATGGCTGTTTCCACTGGGAACAAGTGGATTGGGGTAATGATGAGAAAACAGGAAGTAGTTACCCTAAAAGGAGGGGGTGGGAGGGTTAAGCAGAAAAATGGTGGATTTATTCACCACCAATGTGGCCCTGAGCAGGAGAATGCTTCTGTAAATTTGTTATACCTTCTGGATAGAATATAAATAGTAAGTAATCATTAAAATGAGGCTTATTTACACTAGATAATGCTTGGAAAAGTGCTAATAACATAATGAGATATGATAAAACTGAACCACAAGAGAGTGCACTGTAGAGTTGTAGATAAAAATGAATATTTCAGAATAAATGTAAGTTTAGCTATTGTAAGTGTGGTAGTTAGGTTCAGGTGTTAACTTGGCCAGGTGAAGGTACCTAGTTCTACTGCTGTGGACTTGAGCCAGTGGCATGTGAACCTCATCTGTTGCTGATCACATCCGCGGTCGGCTAGGAGGTGTGCCTGCTGCAATGAATGATGTTTGATTTAATTGGCTGGATGCTTAAATGAGAGAGCTCAATGTAGCACAGCCCAAGCAGCTCAGCATACCTGATCTCAACACTCACTGCTCAGCCCAGGTCTTTGGAGATGCAGAAAGAAATCACCCTGGGGAATGTTGTTGGAACCCAGAGGCCTGGAGAGAGGCCAGCAGAGATTACCCTGTGCCTTCCTGCCTAAGAAAGAACCTCAGTTGAAAGTTAGCTGCCTTTCCTCTGAAGAACTACATGTTTTTAACAAAATTAATCCCCTTTTATTAAAAGCCAATCCATCTCTGGTGTATTGCATTCTGGCAGCTAGCAAACTAGAACAGATTTGGTACCAGAAGTGGGGTGCTGCTGCAGTTTGCAAATACCAGACATGTTGGACCAGTTTTTTGGATGGGTAAGGGGAAGATTTTGGAGGAACTGTGAAGAGAATGATGGAGAAGTCCTGGAGTGCTTGAAGAGACTGTTGGTATAAACAGAATCACTGCCAATCTGGACAAAGGGGGACACAAAAGGGACAAATTGGAGTTTGCAGAGTGAGAACCATGGGAGTTTGGGTCTGAAGCCTAGAAACCTCAGGCCAGGAGAGTGGACCCACCCATATACATGGAGAGGGTGAGTTTGCCCTGAAGGGTGAGGATGAGTCTCCCATCTTGTTGCAGTGGAAGAGTCATGCAGCTTCAGGCCTTGGAGAAGGTACAGTATGCTCCTTGGGGACTGGGGAGAGCCTGGCTGCCGCCACATGGAGGGGTTGAGCATGTGCCCCGGGAACAGCAGAGAACCCAGGTGTGGCCCCGATGCTTGGAGAGGGTGGGGCTGAGAAAAAGGTGGTCTCCTCAATGTCCTCCGAGGTTGATTTGGAAAGAGGCAGGCCACTGTGTAAGCCCTTGGAAAGGATGGGACTGCCACTTTCTAAAGCTGAAGGATAAATGACTTCTGACTTTGAAATCCAATGGTGTTTTCCCTGCAGATTTTCAGAACTGTTTGGGTCTTATGACTCCTGTGTTCCTTCTAATTTATCCCTATGGAAATGAAAACCTTTATCTTGTGAATATCCTCCTTTGCATATTGTCACCAGATAACTTGTTTTGAGATTCATTATCCACAGCCAGAAGAGAATTTTTGTCACTTTAATATCATTTAAGGTGATGTGTATAGTTGCCAAGTTGACAAGGGGTGGACATGTGGTAGTTAGGTTCAGGTGTCAACTTAGCCAGGTGAAGGTACCTAGTTCTGTTGCTGTGGCCATGAGCCAATGGCATGTGAACCTCATCTGTTGCTGATTACCTCTGCGGTCGGCTAGGAGGTGTGCCTGCTGCAATGAATGAAGTTTGATTTAATTGGCTGGATGCTTAAATGAGAGAGATCAATGTAGCACAGCCCAAACAGCTCAGCATACCTCATCTCAACACTCACAGCTCAGCCCGGGTCTTTGGAGATGCAGAAAGGAATCACCCCGGGGAATGTTGTTGGAACCCAGAGGCCTGGAGAGAGGCCAGCAGAGATTACCCTGTGCCTTCCTGCCTAAGAAAGAACCTCAGTTGAAAGTTAGCTGCCTTTCCTCTGAAGAACTATACATTAGCTAAATAAATCCCCTTTTATTGAAAGCCAGTGCTGTGTTGCACTCCGGCAGCTAGCAAACTAGAACAGTAAGTAAAGGGCTGTATATGCTTTAACTATTTGGCATCTGTAAACTACCTTATTCCAAACAGAATTTAAGGAGGCCTATAAATATATATACAACATTAAGAGGGAACATTTAAAAGTAAGAGGATTCTGGTATTCCTATGGAAGTAAAGATATCTCTAACCACATTAGTTTTAAAACTGAGAGTGATATTGCATAAAATAAGCCAGAACAAAAGGACAAATATCGCATAATCTCACTGATATGAAATAATTAGAATAAGCAAACTCAGAGTCAAACTCTAGACTATAGGTTACTAGGAGATAGGGAATAAGAAGTTAAGGCTTAAAATGTATAGAGTTTAAAATAGTAAAAATAAAAATAAAAAATAAAAACAGGGGTCTCCTCTTTTGTTGCTTAGATGTGGCCTCAGTCTTTCTAAACCGAACTCTGCAAGTGAAATCACTGCCCTCCCCCCTATGTGGGGCATGACATCCAGGGCTGAAAGTCTTCCTGGCTATGTGGGAGATGACTCCCAGGGATGAATCCAGACCTGGCACAGTGGGATCAACAATTGCATCCTGACCAAAATGGGGGAAAGAAGTGTAATTAATAAAGTATCAGTGGCAGAGAGGGTTCAAATAGAGTCAAGAGGCTACCCTGGAGGTTGCTCTTATGCAAGCTTCAGTTAGACCTTGCTACCTATCATAACCTGCCAGCCCCCAACCTGGACCATTCCAGCCAATCCTAAAGAACACTTAGGGCAATATATAAGATTCCACAAAGATCCCATGCACTAGAATAACTTTCCAGAATCCTACAACCTACTCCTATGGTGGAGTTATACATAGAAGATAGGATTTAATAAATGAATATGAATGCTAAATCATTAAATTGATATCTGTTTTAGTTTTCAGTATTTTAGAGCAGCTAGAAGTAAAAACCTAAAATTGTGAAATTGTAACCCATGTCAAAGCCCATACCTCCCATTGGGGTTGATGCTGAGTCTCAGCTCATTCTAGGGGTTTTCTCAATCCCTTGATGCTGTGGCTCAGCTCATTTTAGGATTTCTGTCCCATGTTGCCAGGAAGGTCCACACCCCTGGGAGTCATGTCGCACATAGACAAGGAGGGTGGTGAGTTTGCTTGTTATATTGGCTGGAGAGAGAGGCCACATCTGAGCAACAAAAGAGGTTCTCCTGGGAGTGACTCTTAGGACGAATTTTAAGTAGGCTTGAGCTATCCTTTGTGGAATTAAGTTTCATATGAACAACCTCCAAGATTGGGGGCTCTGCCTATAGCTTTGGTTGTTTGCACTGCTTGTGAGAATATGAAGAATTCAACCTGGGGAAGTTGAATTTCTCCCCTTTCTCACCATTCCCTGAAGGGGACTTTGCAAATACTTTTTAATTCACTGTTCAAATCACTCTGGGATTTATCGGGGCATCACTCTGGACATACCAACAAAATCTCATGTCCTACTCAAGGTTCCATGTACTTATGGTGTTCAATTAAGCTGTCTACATAAGTTATATTAGGAAATGCACTAGTCAAAATATAAATTTTGTATCAAGCAAATATTTTTTGCCTTAGTCTCACACACAAGTTAAAATTTTAAAATATTAATTACCATCTATTTTCAGCACCCTGCAGTAATGACATTCCTTTGTTCTTCCTCATGCAAAAACAGTTTTTAAATTTGTGCATTTAGTCACTATCACAAAATGGGAAACTTTAGATTGTATATATGTTACTAGAATTTTTGCCAAAAATTTCATAGAAATGTACAACACAAAGAGTGATCCCTAATGTAAACTGTGGTCTATAGTTAATAGGATAATTAAAATTATATTTTTCATCAATTTTAACAAAGGTAGCACACTAATGCAAAATTTTAATAATAGGGAAAACTATGTGAGAGGGTTGTATGGGAGCTCTGTATTTTCTGCATGTTTTTTTTTTCCTGTAAATCTACCACTTCTCTAAAAAATTTTTTCAAACCCAGTTCTTATAATAGCCTTCAAGTTTCTAAATGATCTGCTTCCCCACTAATACTCTATCTCACACTATTCCCCTCAGTTACTATGTTTCTGTCACATTAGCTTTCTTCTTGTTGCTTGAGCACTTACTGCTGACTCCTGCCTATTGGTCTTTCCATTAGCTGTTTCCACTGCCCTGAATGCTCTTTCTTCAGATACTCACATGGATAGCTCTCTCATATCTTTCAAGTCCTTTCTCAAATATCATCTCATTAAATCCTACCCTGACCACTTTATTTAATCCTGCGACATCCTTTCACCCCCAAGCACACTTGATTCTTCCTTAGTCTACTCTGAGGAAGAATTTCTTCCTTAGAAATTTTAAATTTTAAATTTTCTTTTAAATTTTCTCCATGTGGCTTAACCCATTCTAATATATTAGATTATTTATTTATTATTTCCCTCTCTTCTCATTAGATTGCAAGTTCCATGAAGACAGGAATTTTGTCACTTTTGTTCACTGAAGGGTCTACTTGCTTAGAATAGTTCCTAGAACATGGTAGGGGCTTAGTACATATTTGTTGAGAAATGTAAAATTCTAGACAATTGTATTTGAAAATATGGGCTAGTTAACAGGGGTCTTATGTGCCAGATTTTTACCTTGTTCAGGAGAACAAAGATATTGAATAAACTGTAATTTTCTGAACAACAAAAATCCAGATGTGTTCTCTTCAGGTCAAAAGGCTGGACTCTTCAAAAGATAAATTGTAAAGGAAATAAAGTGACAGAGGGAGGAACTTATCAATTAAAAGAGATTAAAAAGTCCCATTAAATCTTAAAAATGGACAAAACTACAGGTCTAGGAATTCATGCATAGGTAATATTACTATAAAGAAATGCGAGGGTGCTTATCTGTTGCTGGTGGGAATGTAAAATGGCACAATCACTGTGGAAAATATTGTGGTGGTTCCTCAAAAAGTTAAACATGGGCTTACAATATGACTTGGCAATTAACTCCTAGGTATATACTCCAAAGAAATGAAAGCAGGAAACTCAAACAGATACTTGTACGTCAAAGTTCATAGCAACATTATTCGCAATAACTAAAAAGTGGAAACAACTCAAGTGCAGTATGGACATACAATGGAATATTATTTAGTGATAAAAAGAATAAGGTTCTGATACATGCTTTAACATGAAAGAACCTTGAAGACATCATGCTGGATAAATAAGCAAGGCACAAAATGGCAAATACTATGTGATTCACTTGGATGAACTATCTAAAATAAGCAAACTCATAGAGATGGAAAGTAACCAGGGGCTGGGGGGAAGGAAAATGAGGGTTATTACTTAATGGGTACAGAGTTTCTGCGTGGGGTTATTAAAAATTGGTAATGCATGGTGATGACTGTGCCATAACACTGTAGAAGTAATTGATGTCACCAAACTTTACACTAAAAAATGGTTAGAGTGGCAAAATTTAAGTTATGTATATGTTATCACCACCAACAAAAATGGGTGAAATGTCTATTGAAGTCCATTGCCCATTTCTTAATAGGGTTGTTTTTTGTTCTTGAATTGTAGTTCTTATATATTTTGGATATTAAACCCTTATCAAATATATGGTTTCCAAATATTTTCTCCCATTCTGTAGGTTGTCCTTTTACTTTCTTGATAAAGTCCTCCAATGCAGAAAAGTTTTTTTATTTTAATAAAGTGCCATTTACCTATTGTTTTCATAATAAAAACCATGTATATATTTTTTAACAATTAGAACTAACACCTCCATAGAACAGAAAGGTTCCATAGAACACAGTCTGAGAACTTAATGTCTAGACAGAACCTCCTCCTTGAGAACTGAAATATATAAGTACCACATCAACCCCTGTGATTTAACAATGAATGAAATCTTGGCATTACTGAGGGAGGAGTCTATGTGATATTGAAAATATTGGCGTCATATAACTTTATTTCCCCCATGTATGGGATTTGGTTACCTGTGTATTAATGGGAATGCATAATTACTATCTCAAGAACTGGGCAATATTCAAATGTTTGTATATTTACATTGAATGAACAAATACTGATTTAAATATTAAAATTAGTAACCTGAATCAGATGTGATTTTTATCACAATTGTCAAATGATTGTTAGAATCTTGGAGCTTAACATATGCAGAGACTTTTTCTACATGATACTTTTACTGTAATTTATCTTTTAAACTTTTTTATTGTATAGTATAATATATATACAAAGCAAATAAATAAAAAAGCAATAGTCTTCAAAGCACTCTTCAACAAGTATTTACAGGACAGATTCCAGAGTCTGTCATGGGCTACCATATGATCCTCTCCTATTTTTCCTCCCAGCTGCTCCAGAATATAGGAAGCTAGAGGGCTAAATATTTTTTATCATCACAATCAACTTATCCTTTTTTGTGTGTGTGTGAACAATATCATATATAAAAAAAGCTATAAATTTCAAAGCACAGAACCACAATTAGTTGTAGAACATATTTTAGACTTTGGCATGTGTGCTGGTTTGAAAGGAAGTATGCCCCCTAAGAAAAGCCATGTTTTAATATAAATCCCATTTCTTAAAGGTAGAATAATCCCTATTCAGTACTGTATATTTGAAACTGTAATGAGATCATCTCCCTGGTTGATGTGATTTAGTTAAGAATGGTTGTTAAACTGGATTAGGGGATGACATGTCTCCACCCATTTGAGTGGGTCTTGATTAGTTTCTGAAGTCCTATAAAAGAGGAAACATTTTGGAGATTCAGAGAGACTCAGAGAGAGCAGAGAATGCTGCAGCACCATGAAGCAGAGAGTCCACCAGCCAGCAACCTTTGGAGATGAAGAAGGAAAACGCCTCCCGGGGAGCTTCGTGAAACAGGAAGCCAGGAGACCAAGCTAGCAGATGACACCGTATTCGCCATGTGCCTGTCCAGCCGAGAGAGGAGCCCTGACTGTGTTCGCCATGTGCCTTCTCACTTGAGAGAGAAACCCTGAACTTCATCGGCCTTCTTGAACCAAGATATCTTTCCCTGGATGCCTTTGATTAGACATTTCTATAGACTTGTTTTAATTGGGACATTTTCTCAGCCTTAGAACTGTAAACGAGCAACTTATTAAATTCCCCTTTTGAAAAGCCATTCCATTTCTGGTATATTGCATTCTGGCAGCTAACAAACTAGAACAGCATGGGATACAATTTCACAATTTTCGGTTTTTACTTCTACTGCTCTAAAAAACTGGCATCTAAAAGAGATATCAACTTAATGACTCAGCATTCATATTCACTTGTTAAGTCCTATCTTCTATGTATAATTCCACCATCACCTTTGATCTTTCCATACCTCTCTTTGGGGGTGTTTGGGCTATGGCAATACTAAATTTTTGATATTGTAAGTGTCTGTCACTAATATGGTGTAGGGAGATAGAACTATCTGATGTTCTGGAGAGGATGGGCTAGGTTTCAGGATTTATCTGAACCAGGGACCCATCTGGAGGTTGAAAGTTTCTGGAAAATTACCCTAGTGCATGGAACCCTTGTGGAATCTTATATATTCCCATAGCTGTTCTTTAGGATTGGTTGGAATGGTCCTGGTTGGGGGTTGGCAGGTTATGATTGGTAGCAAGGTCTACCTGAAGCTTGCATAAGAGCAACCTCCAGGGTAGCCTCTCAACTCTATTTGAACTCTCTCTGACACTGATACTTTTTAAAATTTTTTAAATTAATTAATTAAAAAAATTAAACAAACTAAAACATTTATATGTGATCATTCTATTCTGCATATATAATCAGTAATTCACAATATCATCACT
The DNA here is from genome assembly GCF_023851605.1 of Tamandua tetradactyla. Taxonomy (NCBI): domain Eukaryota; kingdom Metazoa; phylum Chordata; class Mammalia; order Pilosa; family Myrmecophagidae; genus Tamandua; species Tamandua tetradactyla. The sequence goes on from NC_135344.1 coordinate 47,976,827, forward strand.
TAGTTGCATATTCATCATTTCTTAGAACATTTGCATCAATTCAGAAAAAGAAATAAAAAGACAACAGAAAAAGAAATGAAAGGAAAACAAATAAACAAAAAAGATTATACATACCATACCCCATACCCCTCGCCTTCATTGATCACTAGCATTTCAAACTAAATTTATTTTAACATGTGTTCCCCCTATTATTTATTTTTATTCCATATGTTCTACTCATCTGTTGACAAGGTAGATGAAAGGAGCATCAGAGACAAGGTTTTCACAATCACATAGTCACATTGTGAAAGCTGTATCATTATCAATCACCATCAAGAAACATGGCTAATGGAACACAGCTCTACATTTTCAGGCAGTGCTATCCATCCTCTCCATTACATCTTGAATAACAAGGTGACATCTACTCAATGCGTAAGAATAACCTCCAGGATAAACTCTCGACTCTGTTTGGAATCTCTCAGCCACTGACACTTTGTCTCATTTCACTCTTCCCCCTTTTGGTCGAGAAGGTTTTCTCAATCCCTTGATGCTGAATCTCAGCTCATTCTACGGCTTTTCTCAATCCCTTGATGCTGAGTCTCAGCTCATTCCAGGATTTCTGTCCCACACTGCCAGCAAGGTCCACACCCATGGAAGTCATGGCCCACGTAGACAGGGGGAGGGTGGTGAGTTTGATTGCTGTGTTGGCTGGAGAGACAGGCCACATTGAGCAACAAAAGAGGCTCTCTTGGGGGTGACTCTTAGGCCTAAATTTTAAGTAGACTTTACCTATCCTTTGTGGGGTGAAGTCTCATATGAACGAACCCCAAGACTGGGGGCTCAGCCTATAGCTTTGGTTGTCCACCCTGCTTGAGAGAATATCAAGAATTCAACTTGATAGTTGAAGTTGAATTTCTCCCCGTTCTCACCATTCCCCTAAGGGGATTTGCAAATACTTTTCCACTCACTGATCGAATCACTCTGGGACTCATCGGGGCATCACTCTGGACAAACCAACAAAATCGCATGTCCTACCTGAGATTCCAAGTACTTTTGGTGTTCAATCAAGCTATCTACATAAGTTATATTAGGAAATGCACTAGTCAAAATATAAATTTTGTACCAAATAAACATTTTTTGCTTTAGTCTCACACATAAAGTGAGATTTTAAAATATTAATTACCATCTATTTTCAGCACCCTGCAGTAATGACATTCCTTTGTTCTTCCTCATGCAAAAACATTTTTTAAATTTGTACATTTAGTCAGTATCATATACACTCTAGGCATTCCTAGATTATACCATCTCAATCTTTATCGTCTATCTTTCTTTGTGATTTCATTTATGTCCCCAGCCCTCCTCCCTCTATAATTCTCACATGCAGCTTCATTCAGTGTTTTAACATAATTGTATTACAGTTAGGTAGTATTGTGCTGTCCATTTATGAGTTTTTTTTATTCAATCCTGTTGCACAATCTGTATTCCTTCAGCTCCAATTACCCAATATCTTACCCTATTTCTATCTCCTGGTGGATTCTGTTACCAACAAAATATTCCACGTTTATTCACTAATGTCAGTTCATATCAGTAAGACCATACAGTATTTGTCCTTTTGTTTTTGGCTAATCTCACTCAGCATAATGTCCTCAAGGTCCATCCATGTTGTTACATACTTCATAACTTTATTCTGTCTTAGAGCTGCATAATATTCCATTGTATGTATATACCAGTTTGTTTAGCCACTCGTCTGTTGATGGACATTTTGGCTGTTTCCATCTTTTTGCAATTGTAAATAATGCTGCTATAAACAATGGTGTGCAAATGTCCATTTGTGTCTTTGCTCTTATGTCCTCTGAATAGATACCTAGCAATGGTATTGCCAGGTCATACAGCAATTCTATATTCAGCTTTTTGAGGAACCGCCAAGCTGCCTTCCACAGCGGTTGCAACATTTGACATTCCCACCAACAGTGAATCAGTGTGCCTCTTTCTCCACATCCTCTCCAGCACTTGTCATTTTCTGTTTTGTTGATAATGGACATTCTGGTGGGTGTGAGATGATATCTCATTGTGGTTTTGATTTGCATTTCTGTAATGGCCAGGGAAGTTGAGCATCTCTTCATGTGTCTTTTGGCCATTTGTATTTCCTCTTCTGAGAAGTGTCTGTTCAAGTCTTTTTCCCATTTTGTAATTGGATTGGCTATCTTTTTGTTGTTGAGTTGAACAATCTCTTTATAAATTCTGGATACTAGACCTTTATCTGATATGTCATTTCCAAATATTGTCTCCCATTGTGTAGGCTGTCTTTTACTTTCTTGATGAAGTTCTTTGATGCGCAACAGTGCAACAGTGTTTACTTTTGAGGAGTTCCCCTTTCTTTCTCTCTCTCTCTCTCTCTCTCTCTCTCTGTCTCTGTCTCTGTCTCTGTCTCTCTCTCTCTCTCTCTCTCTCTCCCCCTCCCTCCCTCCCGCTCTCTCTCTCCCCTTCTTTCCCTCCCTCCCTCCTTCCCTCCCTCCCTCCCTCCCTCCTTCCTTCCTTCTTTCTTTCTTAATCTTCAGTGCTCTTGCTTTGGGTGTTAGGTCTATAAAACTGCCTCCAAGTATTAGATTTATAAGATATTTCCCTATATCTTCTTCTGTTTTATGGTCTTAGACCTAATGTTTAGGTCTTTGATCCATTTTGAGTTAACTTTTGTATAGGGTGTGAGATATGGGTCCTCTTTCATTCTTTTGCATATGGATATCCAGTTCTCTAGGCACCACTTATTGAAGAGACTGTTATATCCCAGGTGAGCTGGCTTGACTGCCTTATCAAAGATCAATTGTCCATAGATGAGAGGGTCTATATCTGAACACTCTATTTGATTCCACTTGTCAATATATCTATCTTTATGCCAGTACCATGCTGTTTTGACCACTGTAGCTTCATAATACGCCTTAAAATCAGGCAGTGTGAGACCTCCAACTTCTTTTTTTTTTTTTTTTTTTTTTGCAGGATACTTTTAGCTATCCAGGGCACCTTGCCCTTCCAGATAAATTTGCTTATTGGTTTTTCTCTTTCTGAAAAGTAAGTTGTTGGGATTTTGATTGGTATTGCATTGAATCTTTAAATCAATTTAGGTAGAATTGACATCTTAACTATATTTAGTCTTCCAATCCATGAACATGGTATGCCCTTCCATCTATTTAGGTCTTCCGTGATTTCTTTTAACAATTTCTTGTAGTTTTCCGTGTATAGGTCTTTTGACTCTTTAGTTAAATTTATTCCTAAATATTTTATTCTTTTGGTTGCAATTGTAAATGGAATTCGTTTCTTGATTTCCCCCTCAGATTGTTCATTACTAGTGTACAGAAACAATACAGATTTTTGAGTGTTGATCTTGTAACCTGCCACTCTGCTGAACTCATTCATTAGCTCTAGTAGTTTTGCTGTGGATTTTGGGGGGTTTTCAACATATAGTATATATCATCTGCAAACAGTGAGAGTTTTACTTCTTTGTTTCCAATTTTGATGCCTTGTATTTCTTTTTCTTGTCTAATTGCTCTGGCTAGAACTTCCAACACAGTTGTTGAATAAAAGTGGTGATAGTGGACATCCTTGTCTTGTTCCTGATCTTAGGGGAAGGTTTTCAGATTTTCCTCATTGAGGATGATATTAGCTGTGGGTTTTTCATTATTTCCTTTATCATTTTGAGGAAGTTCCCTTCTATTTCTATCCTTTGAAGTGTTTTCAACAGGAAAGGATGTTGAATTTTATCAAATGCCTTTTCTGCATCAATCAAGATGATCATGTGGTTTTTCTGCTTTGATTTGTTGATATGGTGCATTATATTAATTGATTTTCTTATGTTGAACCATCCTTGCATACCTGGGATGAATCCTACTTGGTCATGATGTATAATTCTTTTAATGTGTTGCTGGATTCGGTTTGCTAGAATTTTGTTGAGGATTTTTGCATTTATATTCATTAGAGAGATTGGTCTGTAGTTCTCTTTTTTTGTAATATCTTTGTCTGGCTTTCCTATGAGGGTGATGTTGGCTTCGTAGAATGAATTTGGTAGCTTTCTCTCTTCTTCAATTCTTTTGAAGAGTTTGAGCAGGATTGGTAGTAATTCTTTCTGGATTGTTTGGTAGAATTCACATGTGAAGCCATCTGCTCCCGGACTTTTTTGGGGGAGCTTCTTAATGACTGATTCAATATCTTTACTTGTGATTGGTTTGTTGAGGTCGTCTATTTCTTCTCCAGTCAAAGTTGGTTGTTCATGCCTTTCTAGGAAGTTGTCCATTTCATCTACATTGTTGTATTTATTAGCATAAAGTTGTTCATAGTATCCTGTCATTACTTCCTTTATTTCTATGGGGTCAGTGGTTATGTCTCCTCTTCCATTTCTGATCTTATTTATTTGCATTCTCTCTTTTTCTTTTTGTCAATCTTGCTAAGGATCCATCAATCTTATTGATTTTCTCATAGAACAAGCTTCTGGTTTTATTGATTTTTCTCAATTGTTTTCATGTTCTCAATTTCATTTATTTCTGCTCTAATCTTCATTCTTTCTTTCTTTTTGCTTGCTTTGGGGTTAGTTTGCTGTTCTTTCTCTAGTTCTTCCAAGTGGACAGTTAATTCCTCGATTTTTGCCCTTTCTTCTTTTTTGATATAGGCATTTAGGGCAATAAATTTCCAACTTAGCACTGCCTTTGCTGTGTCCCATAAGTTTTGATATGTTGTGTTTTCATTTTTCATTTGCCTCAAGATATTTACTGATTTCTCTGTAATTTCTTCCTTGACCCACTGGTTGTTTAAGAGTTGTTGTTGAGCCTCCACATATTTGTGAATTTTCTGGCACTCTGCCTATTATTGATTTCCAACTTCATTCCTTTATGATCTGAGAAAGTGTTTTGTATGATTTCAATCTTTTTAGATTTATTGAGACTTGCTTTGTGAACCAGCATATGGTCTGTCTTTGAGAATGATCCATGACCACTTGAGAAAAAGGTGTATCCTGCTGTTGTGGGGTGTAATGTTCTATAAATGTCTGTTATGTCTAGCTCATTTATTGTATTATTAAATTCTCTGTTTCTTTATTGATCTTCTGTCTAGATGTTCTGTCCATTGAAGAGAGTGCGGAATTGAAGTTCCCAACTATTATGGTAGATGTGTCTATTTCTCTTTACAGTGTTTGCCACATGTATTTTGGAGCATTCTGATTTGGTGCATAAATATTTATGATTCTTAAGTCTTCGTGCTGAATTGTTCCTTTTATTAATACATAGTATCCTCTTTGTCTCTTTTAACTGTTTTACATTTGAAGTCTAATTTGTTGGATATTAGTATAGCTACTCCTGCTCTTTTCTGATTGTTACTTGCATGAAATATCTTTTTTCAACCTTTCACTTTCAACCTATGTTTATCCTTGGGTCTAAGGTGTGTTTCCTGTAGACAGCATATAGATGGGTCCTGTTTTTTAATCCATTCTGCCAGTCTATGTCTTTTGATTGGGGTGTTTAATCCATTAACATTTAGTGTTATTCCTCTCACAGGTAGCACTTTCTTCTGTCACTGATACTTTATAAATTACACTTCTTTTCCCCCTTTTTGTCAGGATGTAATTGCTGATACCACAGTGCCAGGTCTGGATTCATCCCTGGGAGTCATCTCCCATGTTGCCAGGGAAATTTTCACCCCTGGATATCATGTCCCATGTAGGTCGGAGGGCAGTGATTTCATTTGCTGAGTTGGGCTTAGAATGAGGCCACATCTGAGCAACAACAGAGGTCCTCCAGAAGTAACTCTTAGGCATGCCTATAGGTAGTCTAAGCTTCTATGCTACCCACATAAGCGTCACAAGTGTAAGCCTCATGATCGAAGGCATGGCCTATTGATTTGGGTATCCCTAAATTTTGACACAGTATCAGGGGATTCCCTAACGGTAAGGTTTAATAGTTCCATAGTCTTTCTCCCCTCCACCAGGGGACTTTGCCAATACTTTTTTATCATCTGCTTAATATACATTAGGGTGTTTCCAGGCATTACAATAATCTATCAGGATTAAAGGACCTGTTTCTTATTCTGTGCTTCCTGCGTTTCAATTGTTCAAATAAACTATACAGATAGGTTGAATTAGATAATGTGCTACAAAAAATTTCAGTTCCAGATCAAATAAACCTTTCTTTCATTGGTCTCCAACAGTATGTGTGGTTCTAAAATATAGACACTGTGTTCCTTATGCCTATGTTCTGAATTACTTTAATCCCAACCTGTTTAGCTTCATTCTTAACTCTAAATATCAGGTTATATATATAAAACAGCCTCTCAAAATCCAGATATAATAGTCACCACTCCAGGCTAATGTGTCTCCTCTAAAAATTTATAATCTAGGCCCCTGTTTTCTTATAAGCATTTTCTAAAGGTGACCATACCATTTTTGTTTGTTTGTTTGTTTCTGGCTTTTTTTGTCTCACCAAATGTCCCAAATGTTCATTCACATCATTGCATGCCTCATGATATTGCTCCTTTTTGTAGCAGCACAACCTTTGTTCATAAGTATACACCATCGTTTGCCAATCTACTCCTCCATCAGTGCATTCTTCAGCCACCTGCATTCGTCAGGCATCATGTATCAGGCCCAAAGTCCAGAGCCCATCAAGATTTTCAATTTTAGATAATTTCATTGTTCCCAAGAGACAGAAAACCATAAACATACCCTCACCAAGTAGAAATCTAAATCTCCTCTTAACTCTTGTCCCTCACCCCATTATTTACCTCTGCTGTTACTGTGGTAATGCTGATGGTTTCCTTTCGAACATAGCTCATAGCATGCAATAGCAGTTTTCCCCCTATACCCTGGACTTAAACCCTCTTTATACAAGAATCATATCTTTGAAGTTATTTTCACAAGAACTCATTCATATTTCTAGTGTGAGTCAGTGGGATATGTAGGTCTATACAACCCCTTTCAATCTTTTTCCTCTTCATTATGGGAATATTACTTCTATAGTAACTAGAGAATCCCTTTTGCTCCTACCTAGTCCCTTACATTAGAGTTTAACCTCATTAGTTAATGGTTCACCCATCTCTAGCTTCTATGTATCTCTAAGTCCCCTATCTTCTGTATTCTAAACCTCTGATACCGTTGTGCTGTTAGAAGAGTGGACTCCTATAGTATCTATCTTTTTGTGTCTGGCTAACTTCAGTCAGCTTGTCCTCAAGGCCCATCCATCTTCTCATGTGCTTCAGGACGTCATTTTGTCTTACTGCTGCATAATAGTCCATCACGTGTATATACCACATTTTGTTGATCCACTCATCTGTTGATGGGCATTTGGTTTGTTTCCATCTTTTGGTGATTATGAATAATACTGCTATGAACACTGGTGTGCAAATGTCTGTGTCGTTGCTTTCAGCTCTTCTGGGTATATACCAAGTAGTGCTATGGCTGGGTCATAAGGCAACTCCATATCTAGCTTCCTAAGGAACCACCAAACAGTATTCCATAGTGGCTGCACAGTTATACATTCCCACTAGCAGTGCATACGTGTCCCAGTTTCTCCACATCCTCTCTAATATTTATTGTTTCCTGTTTGTTTAACAGCAGCCATTCTCATAGGTGTGAGGTGGTATCTCATTGTAGTCTTGATCTGCATTTCCCTTATAGCCAGTGAATATGAGCATCTCTTCATGTGATTTTGAGCCATCTGGATTTGCTCTTCAGAAAAATGCCTATTCATATCTTTAACCCACTCGATAATTGGATTGTTTGTTCTTTCATTGTTGAGTAGTATGATTAGTTTGTATATACACGAAATCAAACCTTTGGCTGATATGTGATTTCCAAATATTTTCTCTCATTGGTTGGCTGCCTCTTCACCTTTTTGACAAAGTCTTTTGAGGTGCAGAAGCATTTGATTTTGAGGAGTTCCCATTTATCTATTTTTCTCTTTTTTTCCTTGTGCTTTGGGTGTAAAGTTTAGGAAGTTACCTCCTATTACTAGGTCTTGAAGATGTTCCCCTACATTTTCTTCTACAAGCTTTATGGTACTAGTTCTTATATTCAGGTGTTTGATCCACTTTGAGTTAATTTTTGTGTAGGGTGTAAAATAGGGGTCCTCTTTCATTCTTTTGGCTATTGATCTCCAGTTTTTCCATGCCCAATTATTGAAAAGACTATTTTGTCCCAGTTTAGAGGACCTGGGGGCCTTGTCAAAAATCAGTTGATCATAGATGTGGAAGTCTATTTCTGGACTCTTGATTTGATTCCATTGGTGAATGCTTCTGTCTTTGTGCCAGTACCATGCTGTTTTGACCACTGTGGCTTTATAATAGGTTTTAAATTCAAGGAGTGTTAATCCTCTTACGTTGTTCTTCTTTTTAGGATTCTTTCAGCTATTCGGGGACTCTTTCCCTCCCAGATGAATTTGCTAGTTAACTTTTCCAAATCTTCAAAGTAGGTTGTTGGAATTCTGATTGGTACTGTGTTGAATCTGTAAATCAACTTGGGGAGAATTGACAACTATGTTTAGCCTTCTTATCCATGAGCAGGGAAAGCCTTTCCACCTATTTAGATCTCCTGTGATTTCTTTTAGCAATGTAATGTACTTTCCTGTGTACACGTCCTTTACATCCCTAGTTAAGTTCATTCCTAAGCACTTGATTCTTTTAGTTGCTATTTTCAATGGAATATTTTCCTTAACTGATGCCTCAGTTAGTTCATTTCTTGTGTATAGAAATGCTCCTGATTTCTGCACATTAATATTATATCCTACAACCTTGTTGAATTTGTTTATTAGCTCAAGTAACTTTGCTGTAGATTTCTCAGGATTTTCCAAGTATAGTATCATAACATCTATAAATAATGAGAGTTTTACTTCTTCCTTTCCAATTTGGATGCCTTTTATTTCTTTGTCCTGCCTGATTGCTCTAGCTAGAACTTCTAGCACAATGTTGAATAATAGTGGTGACAGTGGGCATCCTTGTCTTGTACCTGATCTTAGAGGGGGAAGACTTTTAGTCTCTCTTCATTGAGTCCGATGCTGGCTATCTGTTTTTCATATATTCCCTTTATCATATTGAGGTAGTTACCTTTGATTCCTATCTTTTGGAGTGTTTTTATCAGAAAAGGATGCTGAATTTTGTTGAATGCTTTTTCAGCATCAATCAAGATGATCATGTGATTTTTCCTTTTGATTTGTTAATGTGCTATATTATATTTATTGATTTTCTTGTGTTGAACCATCTTTCCATTCCTGGTGTAAACCCCACTTGGTCATGGTGTGTAATTCTTTTAATGTGCTGTTGGATTCGATTTGCTAAAATTTTATTGAGAATTTTTGCATCTATGTTCATTAGGGTGATTGGCCTGAGGTTTTCCTTTCCCATAGCATCTTTACCCAGTTTTGGTATTAAAATGATATTAGCATCATAAAATGAGTTTGGTAGAGTTCCTTTCTCTTTAATTTGTTTGAAAAGTTTGAGCAGGATTGGTGTTAGTTGTTTTTGTAAAGTTTGATAAAATTCCCCTGTGAAGCCATCTGACCCTGGGCTTTTCCTTGTAGGAAGATTTTTAATGACTGATTGAATCTCTTTACTTATGATTGGTTTGTTGCAATCCTCTATTCTTCCTGAGTCAGTGAACTTGTTTGTGCATCTCCAGGAATTTGTCCATTTCATCTACGTTGTCTAGTTTGTTGGCATATAGTTGTTCACAGTATCCTCTTACAATTTCTTTTATTTCTTCAGGGTCTGTGGTAACACACCCCTTCTCACTTCTGATTTTGTTTATTTGCATCCTCTCTCTTGTTTTCTTTATGAGTCTTGCTAGTGGTCCATGAATTTCATTGATTTTCTCAAAGAACCAACTTTTGGTTTTATTCATTCTCTCTATTGTTCTCCCATTCATTTATCTCTGCTTTAATCTTTGTTATTTCTCTTCTCCTATTTGCTTTGGGGTTAGTTTGCTGTTCTTTCTCAAGTTCCTCCAGGTTTGCTGTTAAGTTCTCAATATTTAATCCTTCTTGTTTCTTAATATAGCCATTTAAGTCACTAAATTTCCCTCTCAGCCAGCCTTTGCCATATCCCATAAGTTCTGATAAGTTGTATCCTCATTTTCATTCATTTCTAGATAGGTACTGATTTCTCTAGCAATTTCTTCTTTGACCCACTGGTTGTTTTTAAGAGTGTGCTATTTAATCTCCATATATTTGTGAATATTCTCATTCTTTGGTGTTTATTGAGCTCCAACTTCATCCCATTGTAATCAGAGAAAGTACTTTGAATAATTTCAATATTTTTAAATTTATAAAGACCTGATTTGTGCCCCAGCATATGATCTATGCTGGAGAATGTTCCATAAGCACTAGAGAAGAATGTGTAACCTTGTGCTTTGAGGTGAAATGACCTATATATGTCTGTAAGGTCTAATAACTTCTCTATTTCCTTGTTGATCTTGTGTCTGGTTGTTCTATCTATAGAGGAGAGTGGTGTTTTGAAGTCTCCTACTATCATTTTTGAAACATCTACTGTTTCTTTCAGTTTTGCCAATGTCTGTCTCATGTACTTTGGAGCTCCTTGACTGAGCATAAACATTTATGATAGTCATATCTTCTTGATGAATTGACCCTTTAATTAAGATATAGTGTCCTTCTTTGTCTCTTATGACTTCTTTACATTTAAAGTCTGTCCAATATTAGTATAGCTACTCCTGCTTTTTTTTTTTTTTTTTTTTTTGGTTACAACTTGTGTGGAAAATCTTTTTCCATTCTTTCACTTTCAATCTATTTGTATCCTTGTGTCTAAGATGAGTCTCTTTTAAGCAGTATATAGCTGGATTATGTTTCTTAATCCATTCTGCCAATCTGTAATTAATTGGTAAGTTTGGTCTGTTAACATTCAAAGTTATTACTGAAAAGGCATTTTTTGATTCCACCATTTTATCTTTTTTATTTTGTTTGTCAGATCTATATATTCTTCCCCTCTTTATTTTTGTATTCTTTAAGTTACCATTAGTGGTAGTCTTCAATTCTGTGCCCCCCCCTCCAGACCTCCCTCTCCTTTTTTTTTTTTTTAGCCAGCATAACTCCTTTCAATATTTCTCGTAGGGCTGGTCTCTTGTTGACAAATTCTTTCAGGACTTCTTTGCGTGTGAAAACTTTAATCTCTCCCTCAATTTTGAAGGACAATTTGGCTGGGTACAGAAATCTTGGCTGGAAGTCTTTCTTTCTCAGGATCTTGAATGTACCATACCAGTGCCTTCTCACCTCCAGGGTGCTAGTTGAGTAGTCTGAACTCAGTCTTATTTGATTTCCCTTGTATGTAGCAGATTATTTTTCTCTTGCTGCATTCATGATTTTCTGCATCTCCTCAACATTTGACAGACTGATTAGAATGTGCCTTGGGGAAGGCCTATTTGTATTTACTGTTTGGAGTTCTTTGGGCTTCTTTGACTTGTATATTTATGTCTATTATGAGGCTTGGGAAAATTTCCCCCATTACATCCTCAACTACTCTTCTAGCCCTTTACTCCTCTCTTGTCCTTCCAATGATTCTTATATTTGCATGTTTTGTTTTGTCTATCATTTCCCTGAGTTCCCATTCAATTTTTTGCATCTCTTTTTGTCATTTGCTGTTTTGAGTCTTCGAAGTCAATTATCCTGTCCTCTATATCACTTATTCTTTCTTCTGTCTCTTCAAATCTGGTGTGTGTGCCTCTAGTATGTTTTTTATTTGGTCAACAGAGTCTTTAATCTCTGTGATTTCTGCAATTTTCTACTAATTCTTTCAAATTCTCTTTGTGCTCTTCTATTGTCTTCTTGATCTCCTTTATATCATTTGCTATCCTACTTATTTTAAGTACAGTTGTATGAACATCTTTGATTAGTTGTTCCAACATCTGTGTCTCCTCTAGTGTTTTAGTTTGGTCATTAGGCAGGGCTATATCTCTCTGCATTGTGATATGCTTAGTGATCTTCTGCTATTTTTGTCATATGTAAATATCTTGATTGATTTACTTTGGGAGCTGAGTTCTTTCAGTAGTCTAAGGCTTTGGGTTTGCAGGATGGTTGTACAGTAGAGAGCAGGGCACCGGGTGGAGCACTCAGTACAGTGTTTTGTCTCAGGGCAGGCATGGGTGCAGGTTGGGGATGTTATGCGGATGCTTGTCAATGTGGGCGCCCAGCGGCCAGGGAGGTAGTAGCTGTGTGGGTGCACCAGTCTGGGGGGAGGGGTGTAACCCTGGTGTGCACTCATCTAAGGCACGGGACCCTTTGTGTGCATGCTTAGAACTGTGGCGGCAGGCCAGCATTACACATTCATGGACTGGGGGCAGATGTGACCTGGCTGCGCAGGTCGGCACTTTCTCAGAGCTGGGAAGTGAGGCTGAGGGCTGTGCCCATGCTCGCTTCTAGGACTGCTGTAAAGTGCGGTCCCAGAGTTGACTGACATAATTGGGGTCTGTGTGCATGCATGGGCCTGGGAGTGCCATAAAGGGATGTGGTGAGCTCAGGGAGAGCGAGTGAGGCTGTGTGACACTATGGGCAGTGGGCAGCGTAGCTTAGGGAGGTTAGAGACTGCAATCTTTATGCAGTGGCAACTGTCTGCAGGGAACAGGGAGGGGGAGGTGTGCAGGAGAGATGGGTTGGGCTGCACTTGGGGTGTGGGTGTGGGGCAGGTACGTGCAGTGGGGGTTGGTGAGGTGGGGATGCCTGGAGCGCCGGGAATGGGAGCGGGTGATGGGGTTCAGGTGCGTGGGGTGGGTGAGTCATGGGTCATGGGGCTGCACTGGTGAGGGTAGCGCGCCCAAGGAACACAGCCTGGCTTACTTCCTAGTCCTGTGCTCCAGTCCATGCATTCCCGCCGGCTCTGTGGCTCTGCATGTCCACACCAGCTTCCAGCCTTCTGCCTCTCAGTTCCTCGGCCTCTGTAAACATGACTGATGCATGTGGTGCAGAAGGCTCTCCCAGGTCAGCTGCACTCCTGAATTGCCACCTCAGTTGCCCTCCTGTCCCCTCTCCAACCTTTCCGTGGAGCAGGGCTAATCTCAAGTCACTCTTGTTGGCCATCTTCCTGGAATTCCCCATTTATCTATTTTTGTTGTTTTTGCTTTTGGTATAAAATTTAAGCAACCACTGCCTAATGCAAGGTCCTCAGTTGGCTATTATTTTCTTTCAGTACTTCAAATATTTCATCCCACTGTCTTTTTGCTACTATGATTTCTAATGTGTCAAGCTCCTTTCTCTGCACTTCCTTTTTGCTCTATATAACTCACTATTGTTTGAATTTTTACAATAAGAAGTGTTAGTTTCGCAACTCATTTCTAAGAGCAACTGGATTTGGAAAACAGGGAGAGAGTGAGGAGTCTCGGATGATTACCAGGTATTTTATCTGGATGGCAAGAGGCTTAACAGGAAAATTTACCAGAATAGGGAATTCAGGAGGAACATATCATGAGGTGTTTATAAAAGTTGAGGATTTTTTAGTTTACCTGTAGGACACTCGGTAGAAATGTAGTAAGCAGTTGGTTCTTAGAATTTATTCTCAAGAGAGATTGCTAAACTTCAGATTTGAAGATCATCTTTTCTTCATCCTTTAATAAATTCCCCAAAGAACAGACAATAATCGGTTGTATTTTCTTTTCTTTCTAATCACTTCTCAACCCATCATCACGTCAACATGTTTTACACCCATTTCCTGCCTTTAATCTCCTCTACTTCTGGACCTCAATTTTTTCCAGACTTCTAAAATAGCTTTCCTTCCCTTTCCTCATTTTAATGTCAAACTCTTCTTAACAGGGCTTGCTGTTCCATGCTTCAAAGCTTTAATGGCTTTTTAAAAAATTATTACCTTGAGAACAACAGGCAGAAATAGGAAATATAGCACAAACAAACTCAGTACCTTCCTGTTTTACAAATGAGACTAAAGCACAAAAAGTTACAGTTCTTGCTTGTTTAGCATCACACTTCTTTTAAGTCTTTTCTCCTACTTCACTTCCATTTCCACCTTATTCCCAATGTCTATGTTTCTTCTTTCATTTTTTTCTTTAACATTATAACAATGCTTCTGTGTCTGTGAGCTTCTTGAGGCAAGGGTTTTTTTTTTTTTTTTTCTCCAGCAGCACCAGTATGCTGCCTGACAGTGAATAGTCACTGAGTTAATGACCAAGCACATTACACCACATCATTTCTTGCATTTCCTTGCATCTATGCCTCTGTTGACTATCCCCTCCCTGCCTTTATTCCCCTGCTTCCATCTTTAAAACCTCAAACTTTGGGAGCTCCACATTCTCTTTTCCTTCCAATCAGAATTGAACTCTGCCTCCTCTTTGTTCTTATAAGCATGTGGTTCTACCTTTATGAGTACATTGAGTCAAGTGTTTTCTGTGTGCATCTATCTCTATCATTATACAATACATGCTTTGTTGGAAGGGATAGTATATATCACAAACCATAAATATATGTCTGGCATATTATAATTTAACAAGGTCTGTTAAATTGAAGCATTAATTGGATAATCGGAGGGGATATTCAAAGTAAATGATAAAAGTCGAATTTTAACAGTTAATACCTGAAAAACAATCGAGTTTTTGCTTATTTTAAAAAAAGTTTCTATTTCCAGTTGAAAACTTTTCATATGTGTAGCCTGTTGCCAATATGCATGTCAGATATCCAAAAATAAAACAGAAAAAGTACTGATAACTTTTTCCACTTGAAAAATTATCACTAGGTCATTTTACTTCTAGATAAAATATGCTATACAAATTGATCATGAGGGTATTATCTTACTATCATTTTTGTTCAATCTATAGATGACAAGTTAACCTAACAGAGAAATCTTTATACTGATTTGTGGAATTCTTTTTTCTTCTGAAAATCCTGGTTCACATATTTAGAAGTTGCTAATAACTCATTAAGTGGTAGTGGTGAAGAAGTGATTTCAAACCATTAGAATTCATGGGCTGCATTGAGATTGCAATAAATCCATAATTGCTGTGAATATTAATAGGACATGCACAAACTTATGCTCACTAGAAAAACAAACTAGGCAAAACAAAACTAAAACCAAACTTCAAAGAAAAGGAGGCTCCTGCAGTTATCTATTTAATAAGTTCAACACCAGAATAACACAGCATGTTCACACAGTGGGGATAACTAACATCAGCATAAGGCAGGATTTTAGCACTGTCAGGGGATAAATGTGATTATCAGAGTGAATGCCAAATTAGAATTTGGATGGGGATTCAAGCATTTCCTACATTCTTTCAAATAACTTCAGTGATGTGTGATAGGTAATTTGGCCTCAGTAAAGGTTTGAATTGTAACATTATTAAATTCCCTTCTGAGTTTTTATTGAACACCTCCCAAAGCTGAAATTTTTATATTTGATGAGGTTCTGTATTAACTGTTATACATGTCTTACACTAATAAATTTTCCTTTTGTGGATTTCATTTGAATAAAAGACTAGAACATTTCTTACATTATTGAAAAGATGATTTCTTTCTATTGTTATCAATACTAAGATTTTTATTCACACTGAAGGTTTTCCCACAATTCATGGGCCTCCTCTGAATTTTTCTTGTTTACTACTCTGCACTCCAAATTAAACTTTCATTGTAAAAATTAATGTTTTCTTCCCAATGTGTGTGTATGTTTCAATATAGTACCAAAGTTGAGCATTAGTTAAAATCTTTCCCATAGTCATCAATAGAATTCATAGGATTTTTATCCAGCATGGTGTCTCTGGTACTAAACAAAGTTGGTGTGTACACTAAAGGTTTTCCCATATTCATCACATTAATATTGTCTTCTCTAGTATGGACTTTCTCATGATTAGTAAGATCAGTTTCTTGACTAAAACTTCTGCTGCATTGAACACACCAGTAGTGCTTTTCCCTAGTGTGGATTCTCAGATGTTCCATAAGATCTATGGTCGTGCTAAAAGCTTTTCCACACACATCACATTTAAATGGCTTCTCACCAGTATGGATTTTTTGATGATTAATGAGATCCGAGCGCCGACTAAAGCTTTTGCCACATTGGTCACATGGATATGGTTTCTCCCCAGTGTGGATTCTCTGATGTAGGATAAGAGCTGAGCATTGACTGAAAGCCTTCCCACACTCATTACATTTATATGGTTTTTCCCCAGTGTGGATTCTCTGATGTTTGATAAGGTCTGAATTCTGACTGAAACTTTTCCTGCACTGTGTGCATGGATATGGCTTTTCTCCAGTGTGAATTCTCTGGTGAAGAATAAGGTCAGAACTCTGACTGAAGGCTTTCTCACAACTATCACAATGATAGGGCTTTTCTCCTGAGTGTACTCTCTGATGTTTAGTGAGGTCTGAGCTTTGACTGAAACTTTTATTGCACTGATTACATGCATAAGGTTTTTCTCCAGTGTGTATTCTTTGATGTTTAACAAGGTCTGAACGACGACTAAAACTTTTAGTACAATCATTACATGGGTAGGGTTTTTCTCCAGTGTGGATTCTCTGGTGTAGAATAAGGTTTGAGCTCTGACTGAAGGTTTTCCCACATTCATCACATTCATAGGGTTTTTCACCTGTATGAATTCTATGATGTTTAACAAGATCTGATCTTCGACCAAACATTTTACTGCACTGATTACATGGGTAAGGCTTCTCTCCTGTGTGAATTCGTTGATGATTAATAAGATCTGAAAGCCTACTGAAGGTTTTGCTACACTGATTACATGGATAGGGCTTCTCTCCAGTGTGAATTCTTTGATGCAGAATAAGGACCGAACTCTGATTAAAAGCTTTTCCACATTCATTACATTTATAGGGTTTCTCACCAGTGTGGATTCTTCGATGCTTATTAAGATCTGAGTTCTGACTAAAACTTTTGCTACACTGATTACATGGATATGGTTTCTCCCCAGTGTGGATTCTCTGATGTAGAATGAGATCTGAGCTTTGACTGAAGGCTTTTCCACAGACATCACATTTATATGGTTTTTCACCGGTGTGGATTCTTTGATGTTTTATAACATCAGAACTCTGTCTAAAATGTTTGTTACACTGATTACATGTATAAGGCTTCTCTCCAGTATGAATTCGCTGATGTTTAACCAGGTCTGAGCGCTGGCTAAAACTTTTACTACAATGATTACACTGGTAGGGTTTTTCTCCGGTATGGATTCTCTGATGTATAATAAGATCTGAGCTCTGACTGAAGGCTTTGCCACAGTCATCACATTTATAAGGTTTTTCACCAGTGTGCACTCTCTGATGTTTAATAAGGTCTGAGCTCTGACTGAAACTTTTAATACACCAATTACAAGGATATGGTTTCTCCCCTGTATGCTTTCTCTGATGCAGAACCAGGGCTGAGCTCACACTAAAGGTCTTTCCACACTTATCACATTCATAGGGTTTCTCCCTATGGGTTCTTCGATGCCTAGTAAGACCTGTACTCCAAGCAAAGCTTTGTCCACATTCATCACAGTTATGCTGTCTTCTTTTAAAGAGCTTCTGATTCTTTTCATTTAATTTATTCCCCAATCCACAGAATTCTCTGCACTCAGAATCCTGTAGAACATCCTCTTTGGAGCTGCCAGACCCTTCAGTCAATAGTTCAATTTTTGCTGTAAGTTTCTCATTTGAAGATGACTCTCCAATTTTAGTCTTAGTCTCACCATCTAGAACAATAAACAAAATCCAAATGGAATATGTACTCCATATTGTGAGAAAACTTCAGGTGAAACAGATCAGTATTTACCTATAAAATATCATCACATGGTAGCACAACATTGTGAATGCAATTAACAGCACTGAATTATGTATGCAAATGTGGTTAAAACGGGAAATTTTAAGTTGTATATATGTTACTAGGATAAAAATTAAAAAAAAAAAAACAGGACAAAACAGTGAACCCTACTCAAATGATGGACTATAGTTAATAGTACAATTATAAAAGTGTTCTTTCATGAATTGTAACAAATGTACCACACTAATGCAAGGTGTTAATAAGGTGGTATATGGGAACTCTGTATTTTATGCATGACTTTTTTGTAAATATACTTCTCTGATTAAAAATTATATATATAAGTGTTTTATATATATACATATATATATACACATATATATATACATATATATATATACACATATATACATATATATATACATATATATATATAGGGAGAGAGAGACAGAGAGACTGTTCTAAAATACTGAAAATTACCCTCAGAGAGGGAAACTAGGACAAATCAACATGTACTGGATCACATTAACCATTTATAGAAGTAGCTCACTAGATATGTTCTGTATGTTTGCCACAGGAGATCTGGGAATATTGAAACTTAACCACAGTGACTAGAACACTTTGACTGGATTAGAAGCTAACATATAATATATTAACATATAAAAGAAAGCAGTGCAAAATAGTCCAGAAAAAGGAAAAGTAATTAGGCATGATATGGGAAGTCTGTGGCAGTCAAGCATGATGCCACATGATAAAACAAGAAAAGCAGATCCTGGTTTGCTAATGGGCTCTAACAGAGACTGAATGTTTGACCAAATGGCACCAAATGACTCTATGTCACAAACTGCGCATTGTGTACTACTGTTATTTGATTCAACAAATAAAACTGGATGTACAAAGCAGCATTCCATTGTAAAAGCAAGTCAAGACAATGGGTAAATTTCATGTACAAGTAACTCAGATTCCTATAGTACCTGTTCCTATGGCTTCACTATCTCTCCCTCAATTTATACTCATGACCTCATGACAAGTTAACAGAGGAAGAAAAAGTATAGAATTGATTTACAAATGGTCTGCCCAATATTTGGGCACCAGCTGAAAGTGAAGAGCCACTATATTACAACCCCAGTAGGAATGGCTTCAAACACATGGGCGAAGGTGAATCCTCACTATGGTTAGAATTTGGGGAGTACAGCTGGTTGTCCACTTTTCAGGGAAAGCAACATAGTCTAAATACATATCTACATTGATTTATGGGAATTGACTAATGGGTCATCTAATTAGCTAAGTACTTGGAAAGAACAAAAGTGGGAGACTAAAAACAAGGAGTCTAGGGGGGAAGTATGAGGATGACGTCCTGGAATGGGTACAGAATATGAATATAATTGCAAACCAGATGAATCCTTGTCAAACAGTATCCAGTATAGAAAAACCCCTCATAGGACAAACATGATGATCCAGCTTATGAATGTCAATTAACTTTTTTCCAATGCTTGCCCAGTAGATTTATGAACAAAGTGATCATGTCAGCAGGAAGGAAGGCTATGCATGGGCTCAACAAAATGGACTTCCCTCATCAAGAATGATAGGCCTATCACCACTACTTAGTGCCCAGCAGCCAAAGCCAACATTGAGAAAGGGACCAGTCAACCCCTGTGTGGCAGTTTCATTATACTAGACTCCATCACGGAGAGGATACACAGTTCAGATAAAGGTTTGCCTTCCTTACAGCAATTCTTCTGCCAGCACCACCACTCACTCACTGACTTAAGAAAATGCTATATTAATGACCATGGTATTCTATACAATATTGCCTACAAAGAATTCACTTTGCAGGGAATGAAGTAGAGGAATGGGCTCATGGACACATGTAATTCATGGGTTTTACCATTCTTACCATGAATCTAGAAAGAAATGGTCTGAGATAACAGTGGAATGATCTGCTGAAGGCTCAATTACAGTGACTCTAAATTTACAAGACTCTAAATTTGGGGTGCCAAACTTGAGGATACAACATATGCCTTAAACCAGAGCCAATAAATAGTGTTATCTTTTCCATGGTAGAACACATGGGTCCAGGAACCAAGGGGGAAGAATGAGAATGGCTCCTTTCACAATAATCCACTTGCTGCTGAATCAAAAAGTAGAGAAAGGGTCAGTGAGTTGGGCAGGATGTCTGCTGCTACATAATAAAAGCAAGGAAGAATATGCTGAGAACCCAGGGGATTCGCTAGAGGGTCTCTTAGTACTCTTATGTCCAATAGGCCCAGTCAATAGAACACTGAAGCCACCTGAAACAGGATCACCAAGGACTCAGCTCATACAAAAAAGAAGGTTTAAGTTGCTTAGCTAGGTTAAGAAATCTGTGTAGCCAGGATGCTCGCAGAAGTTAAGGGGATTATGGAATGGATGTTGGAATTATCAGCTTAAATCTTATGAACAGCAAAAACTGGAGCAGTTATATTTTGTTAATTATGCCTTTTTCCTCTTGTCCTCACTAATTTATACAAAAAGCAGTGATGACAGCTAAATTCTAGATTTTAGGTAGGAATTATATACACCAACTTGTAATGAGATGGCAGCATAAGGGACTTGGATTTTTCCCTGTGTTAGGAACTCAACAATTCAAACAAAGGATGAGAATTGATATTGTAGGATAGAAGGAAATTGGATATTTTCCTTTTGTTCCTCCAGATCTACTTTCTACCCAATTTTGTGCCCCAGGAAGCTGATGTTTATGACCTACGTTACCTGGGGTTCCATGCCCTCTGGCTCATAGTTGAATTTGGCCAATAGGAGACAATGGCCAGAAGTGGCAAAAGAATCAGAGGGTAACCAACTATCTTTGTCTGAGAAGAGGGGATTCTTAGAATGCGGAAACTTCAGTGCTAACCTGATGGGATGAACTAATTATCCTACAGGAAAGTGAGGTCAATGTTTTTACCATCCTGACTTCCATATTGCTGAGCCTCAGGAATTAGTAACAGTTGTGTTTCTTTCAGCAAAGGCAAAGGCTACTATTGGGTGGTGCGGTCCTACCCTATTCTTTCCAGGATCTGGTAAACAATGGCTTACCTTTAGTTAAGGCCTAAAGGTAAAAACTGCTCCTCATTGTCACTTGCCCCAGGACTGTTTTCTATCCCTTGATGATTTCTATAAGCCTATCCATCCTCTTCAAGAAACTTTCAAATATGCCATTTGAAGGAGGAATCTGTTACCTGCCAGAACCCTAAGCTGATATATTGTAGTTTACTTTCCTGAAACTGTTCCTATTTACTGATACTGTATTGCATATTTATTTATTTTCTGTTCCCTCCCACTAGAATATAAGCTCCATGAGGGCAAAAGCTTTGTTCTGTTCACCACTATCTCCCAAACAGTAAATCCTCAATATGGTTAATAACTAATAAGCTATTCTTATTAATTAATAAACACTTATCAATAATATTTGCTGATTAGTTAATTAAATGATTAGAAAGATATATTAATGTTAGCATCTTTAGATGGTAGGGTTGTAGGTTATTTAAATTTTCTATTTCTCTATATTTTATAAATGCCCCTTGGTATATTTGCATTACTCTATAATAAAAAATGTGATTCCATACACGCTTCAAGAGAAACAAATACATGCAATATGAATATTAACCTATGTAAAACTGCAAAAAGGAGACCCAATTCTGTAGTGATTCTGCAGAAAAACAAGAACTTGATGCCTCAGAATAAACTCTTAAGGACAAATTCTAAATGCAGGAATTAAAATAAAATACCACAAAAAATAAAATAAATAACAAGATCCTCCAAAGCCAAAAGAGGTAGAACATCTACAGCAAAAGAAAGGAACAATGAAAGGTAAATTTCAAAGGCAAAATAGCAGTAATAAAAACCAAAATCAAAGAAGTAAAATATGATGTGGAAAAAAAGCCCTGCAGAATATCTGAACAAAGTCAAGATCAGAATTACCCTACAAAAAGTAATAGGGCACTTCTTCATAAAACTAGTTTTATAAAGAATTTGCTACAAGCCCGGTCTGTGCCAAAGCATTACCTACAGGATTTCACTGAGTCTTTGTGCTTATTTTAAAGTAATGGTACCCAGTGTATCCTGCCTCTAGTATCTGTATCCCTGTGTAGTTCCCTTCCAAACTGACTCTGGGGCTTTAGTCAATGGGACATTAGCAAATGTAATACAAACATGGGCTTGAAAAATGCTTACGAATTGAAGGGCTTACCCTCACTCTGGTTTTAGAACCTAATTACCCTAGGAAGAAGTCCAGGCAAGCCTGCTGGAGACACCTGACTAAGCCTATAGTTAGCACCAAGAGCAAGGCATGTGATTAACACCATTTTAGACCCCAGTCCTAGTTAAGCCTCTAGATGACTGCATAAGTGATCCCAATGAAAACAGGAGGAAAAATACTGCCCAGCTGAACCCAGCCAAGTTGATGACCTAGGAAATAATGAGAAAATAAAATGGCGTTAAAATGGCTGCTGTTTTAGATCACTAAGTTTTGGGGTACTTTGTTATGGAGTAATAGATAATTGACATAATCCTCAAAATAATCTCCAAGGTATGAAGTATTATACAAAGCTTACAAATTAAGTAAAAATACAAGTTACTCAAAGTCACGCTGTAACAACACTAGTATTTAAAAGCAGATTGTTAGACTCCAAAAGTTTTAACTATGCCACAATAGGAGTGGAGAAAGAGGATTTAAAATATTTTAATGGGGAAATACCAAACACTGACAGTTTGGTAATAAGGTGCTTATAGTAGGAAAAAATGGATGACTTTGTGTTCTTACAAGAGGAAGAGGAAGGGAGAACTTCATGGACTTTGCTTCCCAGACTTCACTTTAAAGCCAAGTGACTAAGTTTGGAGCATTAAAGAGATGATAGTGGTTAACAGAGTGAGGGTGTGAGTATCTACAGCACTTGAAGTCACTGGCACAGCAAAGGTGGCAAATCACCCCACCTGAAACCACTAAGAAAGATAAAATATGCTGCTCCTCACCTGAGGAAAGTTGGTGTTCTCCAGAATCATAATTGAACTGGATCTCCATGAGCTGCAACTGTACACGTGACACCTCAGAGAGCAACTCGATAATTACCATTTCCTCTGTAAGCTTTTCTTGTCCACTTAGGGGTCTGAGATCTGGAGGCAACTGGGCACCACAGGGTTCCCAAGGGAATCATTGAGATTGAAGATGCAATTTCTGAGACTAGACCTTCGGATATAAAAGGGAAGAAGAAAACAACCTCTCATTTCATTTCCAAATGGCTTTCTCTCAGAATTCAAGTCCCCCGCCACCCCCCCTTCATCCAGGAGTCAGGCGTTACCCTTCTTTGATACATATACCCCATTCCGAGTCTAGAGATCTTCGAAATAATTGGGGTTAATACTACCAAAATAATTAAGTAGAAAGGTAATGCAGCAGAAGGGATTTTACCCCAGCGGTTAACAACTGGTTATTCGTTGCACTTCTTACACAAAACTACCCCTAGTTATTCATCACCATGACTTATCTTTCTTTACCTCCTTCCCTTCCTAGAACACTCACAAATTCACGCTGCTTTTTCGGTCAGGGTCGGCTGATTAGCGTGTTCAACCACGTTTCCTGATTCCACCCGCCTCCCACAGCTTCTGGTGTTCATTCAGTTGAGGTACGGCCTAGCAAGGGCTGACCAGGCACCTATAAGACACTAGGCCAAGGACCGACAAGCTCGCCGGGCCCAGGCGCCGCACCGAGCGGCAACCTCGGCGGCCTAGACCCTTCATGGACCCAAGAAATCGCAAAATGGCTTTCTAGCGGCGCTACGCGGTTGCTCTGGAGGCGAAATCACCCCGCGTTCCCCGGCCTTCCTCGGGCGGACATCACTGACACCTCGACTTGTTCTCAGGGTCCCTGTCAACCCCGTCAGCCCGCCGGCCTTCCAGCCAATGTCTTGTCCACTCTAGGAAACTGGGAGGATTGCTTAGCTCTATGGTTCGGTACCTTGCACGCACTATAGCAAGTGCGCACGCGCAGGGCGGAGGGAGCCCTGGCGGAGGGAATTAACTCTTGAGCGTCCGCGTATCTCTCCCGAGCGTCCGCGTATCTCTCCCGAGCGTCCGCGTATCTCTCCCGAGCGTCCGCGTATCTCTCCCGAGCGTCCGCTTATCTCCCCCGAGCATCCGCGTATGTACCCAGCAAAGAGCTGTATCAAGAGACACCCGCTTGACTAGCGACAGATCCTTTGCGGCCTGATCTGCCCATTCCTGAGATGAACGTAGGAATCTGTTATCTTTCGGGAAAGCTCACAGGGGCAGGGTGGGTTTTCTGACTACAGAATGAGTTTTCCATTAATCCTTTTTTACTATCCAAACTTGGTCCAATTCGCAGCTATGCTTCCATACTCACTTTTTCCTACCCTCTGTGCCCCCGCCCCCCCCCCTCCCCCCCAAACTGAGACGTGCATCAGAATCACCTGGAGGTCTTAAGCTATTGGTTGCTGGGCTCCATCCCCAGAATTTCTGACTGTAGACTTGGGGTGCCAGAATTTACCCAGCAGGTTCTCAGCTGATCCTGACGCTGCTGGTCTGGGGACTACACTTTGAGAGCCATTGCCTTAAAAATAAGTAATGCTCAATAAGCAATTCTCTGAATCGCTGGAAAGTTGGATTTTCATCTACTTTGCGATCAAGAAAGGGCACGAGTCTCTTTCTAAAAAGTTTGCTTGCCGGTACAGTCCTTCTCATTGTGCCTAAAGGATCAGGATGAGACGGAAGGACCTAAAATGGGGGGCATCAGTGTAGGAAAGGATATTGCTGTGTCTGTAGAAGTATCTTGGGAAATAAGGGAGGAGTTGGGAGAAGGATTGACACCAGTGGAACATGATTTCAGTGGGGTGGGGTTAAGATGGCAGGGTGGGGGGTGGAGGGAGAAAAGGTACGGATTTGAAAAAGTGGTGAGTGGTTAAGGTACAGGGAGAAGGCTTCCTGTCCCAGCCCAAGACCCTCTTTTGATACATGAAATCCTAGGGATGTATAAATGAGACCCTTATGTATCTGTAAGAGGAAAGACATGGGAACTTGTTTGGTTTCAGCCTATCCAAGTAGCCAGTGCAAACAGTTTTTAAAGAACAGCTTTATTGAGGTATAACTGTCATACAGTAAACAATATATATCCTAGAATACACAATTTGATTTGTTTTATCACATATATACAGCTGTGAAACACATCAGTCACCTTTAAAAGTTTCCACCTGTCCCTTGGTGATCCCTCCCTCCCCCACCTAGCACCCCACCACTGATCTGCTTTCTGTTACTATACATTAGTTTGCATTTTCTAGAGATTTAAATGAAATCATATGCACTCTTTTTTTTTAACATGGATGAATTTTATGAGATATAAATTATATCACAATAAAATTAAAAAAATGCACTCTTTTGACTGGCTTCTTTCACTGAACATTATTATTTTGAGATTCATCCATATTGCTGTGTATCAAAATAGTTCATTATTTTTTCTTGCTAAATAATATTCCATTACATGTATATACTACAATTTGTTTATCCATTGATCGGTTAATGGTCATTTGGATAGTTTTCAGTTTTGAGTGATTACAAATAAATCTGCTATAAACATTTCTGTACAAGTCTTTGTATGGGCATATGCTTGCTTTTCTTTCGGAATGAATACTAAATTCACCCAAATTGGAATGGCTAGATCACATGTAGGTGTATGTTTAATTCTTTAAGAATTTGCCAAACTATTGTCCAGAATGATTGTACCATTTTGTATTCCCACCAGCAGTGTATGAGAGTTCTGGTTCCTCTACAACCTCACCAGTGCTTAATATGGTAAGTCCTCTTAATATTAGACATTCTACTAGGTGTGCAGTCATTTCTCACAGTGGCTTTAATTTGCATTTCCCTCATGATTAATGATGTTGGGCATCTTTTCATGTGTTTATTTGCCATCTTTGTATCTTCCTTGGCAAAGTATCTGGACAAATCTTTTGCCCATTCCTGTCACATGTCTTTTTTGAAAAACAGAAATTTTAAATTTTGATTAAGTACATGTTATTAATCGGTTATTTTATAGATCATGCTTTTGGTATCATACATAAAAAATCTTTGCCTAACCTAAGGCAATCAAGATTTTGCCATATAATTTTTTTCTTCTATAAGTTTTTGAGTTTTAGGTTTTACACTTAGGTCTGTGGTCCATCTTGAATTAATTTTTCATAAAGATCCTGTAGGGTTTGAGGCAAGGAGGATGTGAAGTCCCTTTTTGTCTTTGGATGACGTTCATTATTCTCCTAGATAATAACATTTCCCCTTTGATTTCTTGTAATATCATACTGAGATATGAAGTTAACTATTTTTAATACATCTTATGTTAGATGGCAAGGGGATAAGAGAGAGAAGAAACAGACATTTTTAAGGGGCTCTGTTCTAGTTTGCTAGCTGCTGGAATGCAATATACCAGGGATGGAATGGCTTCTTAAAAGGGGAATTTAATAAGTTGCTAGTTTACAGTTCTAAGGCTGAGAAAATGTCCCAATTAAAACAAGTCTATAGAAATGTCTAATCAAAGGCATCCAGGGAAAGATACCTTGGTTCGAGAAGGCCAATGAAGTTCAGGATTTCTCTCTTAAGTGAGAAGGCACATGGTGAACACAGTCATGGTTTCTCTCTCAACTGGAAGGGCACATGGTGAGCACAGCGTCATCTGCTAGCTTTCTCTCCTGGCTTCCTGTTTCATGAAGCTCCCCAGGAGGCATTTTCCTTCTTCATCTCCAAAGCACTGGCTAGTGGGCTCTCTGCTTCATGGTGCTGCAGCATTCTCTGAATCTCCTCATTCTCCAGAATGTTTCCTCTTTTATAGGACTCCAGAAACTTATCAAGACCCACCCAAATGGGTGGAGACATGTCATCACCCAATCCAGCATAACAACCACTCTTGATTAAATCACACCCCCAGGGAGATGATCTGATTACAGTTTCAAACAAACAATATTGAATAGGGATTATTCTGCCTTTACAAAATGGGGTTTAGATTAAAACATGGCTTTTCTAGGGGACATACATCATTTCAAACCAGCACAGGCTTCCCAAAAAAGCTGAGAGTATTTCAGTGCCCACCAGGGCGTTCTTAAATTCAACTAAACATTCAGACCTTCAAGCCTACCATCCACCACCCTTGGAATCAGGTTCATTTAGGAGGACAGGACGGAAACCACAGTTTGCCAGCAGACAGTACAAATGTTCCTATTCTGTGGTAATAGGAACACAATGTACTACTGTTTCAAACAGTCATCAAAGATCTATTTTCTTTGCCACTCCCCAATTCCAGGTGACAGCTCAGATGTGAGGAAGTAAGACCTTAGGCAGCTGTGGGAATCACCTGAGTTAGAAGCCCCATGTACCACAGGAGCTAAGAACCTTTTGTAACAACTTCATACATATAGCTTCCTGGATCACTGTGAGGGATATGCCCAATTACAGGAGTCATTGTACTCAGGGATGCCCAAAACTATAATATCTCAGTTATTTTATAGTCTGTTTATAATTCTAAATAATAATGGCTCAAAGATGAGATCATAAGAGAAATAATAAATATTTTAAACTGAATGAAAATGAAATGCAACATATAAAATTTTATCAAATGCAGGTAAAGAAACGTTTAGAGGAAAATTTATAGGTTTAAAATGCCTATAATGGAAAAGAAGAAAATCTCAAGTGAATGACTGAAGGTTCTACCTTAAGAAACTTAAAAAAGAAGAGCCATCATCTGTTTCCCACGTGTCATTACTTAGTCCTCACTCAGTATGGCCTTTAATTATGTGTTATATACATGACTCTCGGGATAGCATATTTTTTTACATTTCTGTTTATTTTTCAGGCATTGAAATTTCCTTTAGCTATTTTGCTATATTTATATAGTTAAATCATAAAGAGCATCTTGAAGAGAATTTTATTATTACTACTTTTTTATATACAGAAGGATGAAATAAATTGTATCTGCACCTAAATTTTCAAGGAATAAAAATATCATAAATAAAAAAAAATGATCAAACTAAACCCAAGAAAAGCAGAATTAAGTAATAAAGATTGGAGTAGTAATCAACACAACAGAAAAACAGTAAATACCATGAAAACAGCAAAACAACAATAAAATTGATAAACCTTTACTAGACTGGATAAGAAAAAGAAAGAGAGCATATGAATTACCAAAAACATTAATGAAAGGGGGGTCATCACCACCAATCCTATAGAAAGTTAAAAAAGTATAAGGGAGTACTATGAACAACTTTATGTCAAAACATTACACAACTCAGATGAAATGGACAAATTAGCAGAAAGATATAAATTACCAAAACTGTCTGAAGAACTTATAACAAGACATTGAATGGGTAATTAGAAATCCTCTAACAGAGAAAAGCATAGGCCCAGATGGACCTGGGATAGTGAACTCTATCAAACACTTAAAAAACAATACCAACCCTTTATAGTCTCTTCCAGAACATACAAGAGGCCAGTATTACAAAGCCAGACAAAAGCATTATGGGAAAAACTACAGCCCAATATCTCTAATGAATATAGACACATTAATCCTTAATAAAATATTAGCAGATCAAATTCAGTAAGATATTAAAAGGATTATATACCATGACCAAGTGGAATTTATCCCAGTAATAGAAGGTTGATTTAATATCCAAAAATTTAATCAATATATTTAGAGATTTAAATACTCTACTCTCAATAATATCCATTAGTAAGAGAAGGAATAAATATTGACATAGTCACATAATACTACCAGAAATGAGAATAAACAATCTACATCTACACACAACAATATGGATGAACTTCACAAACAATGTTGAATGAAGGAAGCCAGATTCAAAAGAGTACATACTGAATTTCATTTATATAAAGCTTAAAACTTTTATTTAAATAAAGCTTAAAAACAAGCAAAGTTAAAATCCTTTATAGTCTCTTCCAGAACATACAAGAGGCTAGTATTACAAAGCCAGACAAAAGCATTATGGGAAAAACTACAGCCCAATATCTCTAATGAATATAGACACATTAATCCTTAATAAAATATTAGCAGATATTTAATGTTAATATCCTTATTAACAGATATTTAATGTTAATAATCCTTTAATAAGATATTTAATGTTAATATCCTTATTAGCAGATATTTAATGTTAATAATCCTTTAACAAGATATTTAGTGTTAATATCCTTATTAGCAGATATTTAATGTTAATAATCCTTTAATAAGGATTAACATTAATCCTTAATAAAATATTAGTTCAGTACAGTGGCTACTGTGAAGAGAGCATGAAGGAGACTTCTGAGGACTGATAAGTTTTTATTTATTCATATGAGTGCTAATAACATGAGTATGTTGTGAAAATTCAACAAATTATACGTGCACCTATAAAATCAGCATTACTAACAAACTATTTGAATGATCTGAATACAAAGCATCTTGACACAGGCCAGATTACACCATTTTTTCATTAGAACACTTTATCCTTAACAGAAATATGTATAAGACAGAAAGCCTAGGGGTTTGAGGTGCCCTTGAGTTTTCTTCAAGGGAGGCTACTTCCAAAATCAGCATTTTAATTTATACCCTTGTTTGGCACTGCAGAGATTTTTCTACCCCAGCACAATATATACCATAGCAATATCATCACAAAGTAGAAGAACCATTGTCAACGTGAGCTTATTCACAGGCAGCCCAATTTTAGAAAAAAGTACAAATGGAAGTTAAAGTTCTGGAAATTGATTTCCTTAAAATAATCCATGAATGTATCCCCCTGGAAAGTCATTATATACTTCAATCTAAATGGAATACTTACCATATGAAATACACTCACTCATTCATTCATTCATACATCACACATTTGCAGTGTCCACTAAACACCAAGAACTATAATGGAAGCCATGGATACAGAGGTGCCCCATGGAACTTACAGTCTTATGGGGAGTCAGACATTAAACCATAAACCACAAATTTAATTAATTGCAACAGTGATAAATGCTATCAAGGAAGAATATAAACTGTCATAAAAACATATGTGGGGAGCCTAAATCAGTCTGAGAGGAACAAGGAAAATTTCCCCCAAGAAAGTAATATTTAAACTGGGGCTTGGAAGGTAAAGAACTGGGCAGAGGGAATGTGGTTCAATTAGTGGGATCATCCTGTGATGAGATCCCAAAAAGAAAATGAACTGACAAAGTCAAGGAACAGAAAGAATCCTGGAGCATAGCAAATGCTATGGTTAGAAAGTGGTTGGAAAGGTAGGCAGTTGCCAGAGGCAGGCCATTTTAAAGACACTTGACTTGATCATAGAAATAATGGGAAACCACTAACAAGTTTTAAGCAGAGAAGTGACATAATCAGATGTTCAGATTTAAAAAATTATCCCAGTTGCAGTGTGGTTGTGGGGAGGTCAGTGAAGTAACTTTGGCCATAGTCTAAGCATATGATGGTGGAATTTTCAGCTGGCATGGTGACATGGTGATGGAGACCACTGGGCAGATGCAAGAAGTATATCATGGTAGATATACATTACAGGACCTCTAATACATAGCATCCTTCTGTAATCCTTGCTTCTGGAGTGTGGCAGAACCTGTGATTTGCTTCTAACAAAGAGAATATGTCACAGGTGATGGTATGTCACTTTCTTGATTAGGTTACCTTATATGGTATAGGTGATAGAATGTTCTCCCATGATTTTGCCCTTGTATAAAATTCTGTTTTAGCAGACTGAAGAGAGTCTCCTGCTGGCCTTCAGAAGTAAGCTGCCATGTTGTGGGAAGACCATATGAAAAGGCGCTACACATTGCCTATAGGAGCTGAGTGACTCAGTCCTGGGACCTCAAGAAACTTTATTCTGCTAGCAACCATGTGAGTTTTCAAAAGGACCCCAAACTCCAGAAGAGAACCCAGCTCCTGGCAGTGATGGCAGCTTTGTGAGACCCTGAGCAAAGAACCCAATTAAGTCATGATGATGCTCCTGACTATGAAAACTGTGAGATAATAAATGTGTGCTGTTTTAAGACCCAAACTTTGTGGTCATTTGTAATGCAATATAGAACCCTAATACAGATTTTGGTGCCAGGAGTGTGATACTCCTGAATCAAATACCTAAAACTGTGGGATTAGCTTTGGAACCAGGCAGTGAGCAAAAGTTTGAAGAATTTTGAGAAGCATGAAAGAGAAGCCTAAATCCCCTTGAACAGATTTAGGAGAAAACTGCAATTTAAGATTGCTGCTGGCAAGGACCCAGAAGGAAGTGAGTAACGTTCCATCTTAAGAAACTGGAAAAAAGAAAAGCAAACTAAATTAAAGCAAACAGAAAGAAGGAAATAATAAAGAGTGGTGCAGAAATTAATGATAGATAGAATATTAATTAATGATAGAATAGAAAAACTATAGAGAAACTCAAGAAAATAAAAAGTTGGTTCTTTGAAGATATCAATAAAATTGACAAACCTTTAGATAGACTGATAGAGACAGAGTGAGAGAATGAGAGAGAAAGAGAATGAGAGACAAGAATCAAATTACTAAAATCAAGCATGAAAAGAGGGACATTATTAATGAGTTAGAAATAAAAAGAATTTTAAGGAAATAATTTAACAGATTTAAATAAGACACAAATTGGGGAAACTGACTCAATAAGAAATAGAAACCTGAATAGACAAGTAAAAACAAGCAATCAAAAACTACTCACCTGATGGTGAAGGAAGGACAAAATTTTAAGTGTGGTTAAAGGGGGAAATATAGGTTGTATATATTTTAGTAAATAAATTTTTAAAAATTAGAATTGAAAAAAATCTTCCAACTCAGAAAAAAGAGGTCATGATTGGAACAACTGAAAAAAACTGGAATGTGGGTTCTATGTTTTATTATATATTAAAGTTGCTTGAACTTAATAACTGTACTTAAGGTGTTTGCATAATGTCCTTGCTCTGAGAAAATGTATCTGGAAGTGTGATGTGTTGGAGGAACATGATATATAGAGCCTACTCTCCTAATGTTTAGATAATATATAGATAGATAGTAGATAGATAGAATGATATAATAAATGTTGTAAAATGCTAAAAGTTGGCAAATCTGGGTACCTGGGTTAGAGAGTATATTGGAGTTCTATGTGCTGATTTGACATTATTTTTCAACTTTCCTGTCAGTTTGAAGTTATTTCAAAATAAAAGGTTTATGAAAAAATTTCTTTATAATTGATGTTATGGGTTTTAGAGCTGTAAATGTATTTTAAAATGTAAACATGATACCAAAAGAAAAGATAGAGCAATATCTCTTATTAATATAGATGAGAAATCTTCACCTAAATATTAGCAAAACAAATCCAATAGCATATTAAAAGAATTATACATTATGATCAAGTGGAATTTATCCCTGGTATGCAAGATTGACTTAACCAAAGAAAATCGATTAGTGTAATAAACCACATGTGATCATCTGAGTTGATGCAGAAAAGTCATTTGGCAAAGTCCAGCCAGGCTTCATTATAAAAACTCTTAGAACGAAAGAAATAGAGGGAAACTTCCTCAACAAGATAAAGGACATATATGAAAGCCCACAGCTAGCCTCCTACTTAATGGTGAAAGACTGAAAGTTTCCTATCTGAGATCAGGAACAAGGCAAGTGCTGTCACCACTGCTATTCAACATTGTATTGGAAGTTCTTGCCACAGGAACTAGGCAAGAAACAAACTGAAAAGTATCAAATTAGAAAAGAAGTTAAACTTTCCCTATTTGCAGATGACATGACCCTATATACAGAAATCCTGAAAAATCTACAACGAAGTTTCTAGAGCTGATAAATGAATTCAGCAAAGTGGCACAGTCAAGATCAACACCCCCAAATCACAAGCAATGAACAATCAGAAGAAGAAATCAAGAAAAAAAATCGATTCACAAAAGCAATTAAAAGAATCAAATATCTAGGAATAAATCGAATCAAGTATGTAAAGGACTTGTATGCATAAAACCATAAAACATTGCTAAAAGAAATAAAAGAAGACCTAAATAAATGGAAGGATATTCTGTGTTCATGGATCGGAAGACTAAATATCAATAAGATGTCACTACTACACAAATCAGTATATAGATACAATGCAATCCCAATAAAAATACCAAAACCTTTGTAGAAATGGAAAAGCCAATCATCAAATTTATATGGAGGGGAAAGGAGCCCCAAATAGCTACAGCCATGTTTAAAAAGGAGAATGAAGTTGGAGGACTTACACTTTCTGATCTTAAAATTAGTACAAAGTCACAGTAATCAAAACAGCATGGTACGGCCACAAGGAAGACATAGCAACCAATGGAATAGAATTGAGAGCTCAGAAATCATCCCTCACATTTATGGCCAACTGATTTTTTTTTTTTTCCTAACTGCTTTTTGACTGGGGAGCAAAGACCACTCAATTGGGAAAGAACAGTCTCTTCCACAAATGGTGCTGGGAAAACTGGATCTCCATTTGCAAAAAAAAAAAAAAAAAAAAAACCACTCCACACCTTATACGAAAATCAATTCAAAATGGATCCAAGACTTTAATGTAGGAGCATTAAGTAAACTCTTAGCAGAATAAACTCTTAGAAGAATATGTAGGGAAGCATTTTCAGGACCTTGTTTTAGGCAATGGTTTCTTAGATTTTATACCCAAAGCACAAGCAACAACAGAAAAAAACATATATGGAACCTTATCAAAAATGAAAACTTTTGAGCCTCAAAGGACATTATCATGAAAATAAACTGACAGCCTATATAATGGGAGAATATATTTGGAAATCATGTATCTGATAAATGATTACTATTGAGAATATAGAAATAAATCCTTTAACTTAACAAAAAGACAACCCAGCTTACAAATAGGCAAAAAGACATGAATACACATCTCTCTAAAGAAGATATACTAATGGCCAGAAAGCACATGAAAAAGATGCCCAACATCATTAGCCATCAGGGAAATGCAAATCAAAATCCCAATGAGATACCATATCACACCCATTAGAATGGCTGCTATAAAAACAAACAAATGAACAAACAATTTATTAGAAAATAAGATTGGAGAGACTGCAGAGAAAAAGGAACACTCATTAATTACTGGTGACAATATAAAATGGTGCAGCTGCTGTGGAAGATTGTTTGGCAGTTCCTCAGAATGTTAAGTTTATACCCAAAAGAACTGAAAGCAGGGACTCGAAAAGATATTTGCACACCAATGTTCGTAACAGCATTACTCACAATTGGCAAAAGATGAAAGTAACCTAACTGTCCATCAACTGATGAATGGATAAATGAAATGTGGCATATACCTACAATGGAATATTATTCAGCCATGTAAAAGAAATGAAGTCCTGATACATGTGACAACATGTATAAACCTTGACTACATCAGGTTGAGTGAAATAAGCCAGACAAAAAAAAAAAAACAAATATTGTATGATCTCACTGATTTGAAATAATTAGAATAAGCAAACTCTTAGAGTCAGAATCTAGAATACAGCTTAATGGGGGATGGGGTGTAGGTAGGAAATGGGAAGTTAAGGCTTAAAATGTACAGGGGTTCTATTTAGAATGAGGGAAATGTTTAGAATGCAACTAACAGCACTGAAATATATATCTGAATATGATTGAAAAGGAAAATGTTAAATGATATATAGGTAACAATTAAAATTTTTTAAAAAATCCATGGAACTACACTGTACAGTTAGGGAACCCTAGTTAAACCATGAACTATAGTTAATGTTATAATTATTAAAATGCACTATCAACAATTGCAATAAATGTTCCAAACCAATGCAAGTTCTGTTGGGATGGTGTATGGGACTCTTGCATTTGATGCTTCTTCTCTCGTTTCCTTTATCAGTTAATTTTATTTGACAATTTTATTGATCTCAACAAACTTTGGGTTCTGTTAATTTTCTCTACAGGTTTTTCTTTTTTTTTTATTCTCAATGTTCTTTATTTCTGCTCCAACTTCTGTTATTTCTTTATTTCTGCTTCCTTTGGGATTAGTTTGCTGTTCTTTTTCTAGTTCCTCCAGGTGTGCAGGAAAGTCTTTTTTAAAAAATTTTTTATTGATAAAACAACGTACAAGCACATGCATTCTTAACACACAAACATTCCATACATGGTGTACAATCAATGGCTTACGATATCATCACATAGTTGTATACTCCTCACCATGATCATTGTTTAGAACATTTACATCACTTCAGAAAAAGAAATTAAAAAAAGAAAAAACTCATACATACCATACCCCTTACCCTTCCCTCTCATTAACCACTAGTATTTCCATCTACCCAATATATATATATATATATATATATATATATATATATATATATATATATTTAATTTTAACATTTGTTCCCTCTATTATTTATTTATTTTTAAACTATCTGTTTTACTCATCTATCTATACTGTAGATAAAAGGAGCATCAGACATAAGGTTTTCACAATCACAGTCACATTGTGAAAGCTATATCATTATTCAATCATCCTCAAGAAACATGGCTACTGGAACACAGCTCTACACTTTCAAGCAGTTCCCTCCAGCCTCTCCATTACATCTTGAATAACAAGGTGACATCTACTTAATGCGTAAGAATAACCTCCAGGATAACCTCTCGATTCTGTTTGGTATATCTCAGCCATTGACACTTTGTCTCATTTCACTCTTCCCCCTTTTGGTCAAGAAGGTTTTCTCAATCCGTTGATGCTGAATCTCAGCTTATTCTAGGATTTCTGTCCCACATTGCCAGCAAGGTCCACACCCCTGGGAGTCATGTCCCACATATACAAGGGGAGGGTGGTGGGTTTGCTTGTTGTGCTGGCTGGAGAGAGAGGCCATATCTGACAACAAAAGAAGCTCTCTTGGGGGTGATTCTTAGGCTGGATTTTAAGTAGGCTTGACTTATCCTTTCTGGGGTTAAGTTTCATATGAACAAAGCCCAAGATTGGGGGCTCAGCCTATAGCTTTGGTTGTCCACACTGCTTGTGAGAATATCAAGAATTCAACTTGGGGAAGTTGAATTTTCCCCCATTCTCACCATTCCCTGAAGGGGACTTTGCAAATACTTTTCCATTCACTGATCAAATCACTCGAATTCATCAGGGCATCACTCTGGACAAACCAACAAAATCTCATGTCCTACTCAAGATTCCATGTACTTATGGTGTTCAGTTAAGCTGTCTACATAAGTTATATTACGAAATGCACTAGTCAAAATATAAATTTTGTGCCAAATAAACATTTTTTGCTTTAGTCTCATACATAAAGTGAGATTTTAAAATATTAATTACCATCTATTTTCAGCACCCTGCAGTAATAACATTCCTTTGTTCTTCCTCATGCAAAACATTTTTTAAATTTGTACGTTTAGTCAGTATCATTATACACTCTAGGCATTCCAAGATTATACCATCTCAATCTTTATCGTCTATCTTTCTTTGTGATTTCATTTATGCCCCCAGCCCTCCTCCCTTTATCATTCTCACATTCAGCTTCATTCAGTGTTAACATGATTGTATTACAGTTAGGTATTATTGTGCTGTCCATTTCTGAGTTTTGATATTCAGTCCTGTTGCACAATCTGTATCCCTTCAGCTCAATTACACAATATCTTACCCTATTTCTATCTCCTGATGGTCTCTGTTACCAATGAAATATTCCAAGTTTATTCACTAATTGTCAGTTCATATCAGTGAAACCATACAGTATTTGTCCTTTAGTTTTTGGCTAATCTCACTCAGCATAATGTCCTCAAGTCATTGAGGACATCCATGTTGTTACATACTTCATAACTTTATTCTGTCCTACTGCTGCATAATATTCCATCGTATGTATATACCACAGTTTGTTTAGCCACTCGTCTGTTGATGGACATTTTGGCTGTTTCCATCTCTTTGCAATTGTAAATAATGCTGCTATAAACACTGGTGTGCAAATGTCCTTTTGAGTCCTTGCCCTTATGTCCTTTGAGTAGATACCTAGAAAAGGTATTGCAGGTCATATGGCAATTCTATATTTAGCTTTTTGAGGAACTGCCAAACTGCCTTCCACAGCGGTTGCAACATTTGACATTCCCACCAACAGTGGGCAAGTGTGCTTCTTTCTCCACATCCTCTCCAGCACTTGTCTTTTTCTGTTTTATCAATAATGGCCATTCTGGTGGGTGTGAGATGATATCTCATTGTGGTTTTGATTTGCATTTCTTTAATGGCCAGGGAAGTTAAGCATCTCTTCATGTGTCTTTTGGCCCTTTGTATTTCCTCTTCTGAGAAGTATCTGTTCAACTCTTTTGCCCATTTTGTAATTGGGTTGTCTGCCTTTTTGTTGTTGAGTTGAACAATCTCTTTATAAATTCTGGATACTAGACCTTTATCTGATATGTCGTTTCCAAATATTGTCTCTCATTGTGTAGGCTGCCTTTTTACTTTCTTGATGAAGTTCTTTGATGTGCAAAAGTGTTTAATTTTGAGGAGTTCCCATTTCTTTCTTTCTTTTTTTCTTTCTTCAGTGCTCTTGCTTTGGATGTAAGGTCTATAAGACCACCTCCAAGTATAAGATTTATAGGATATTTCCCTACATGTTCTTCTAACAGTTTTGGTCTTAGATCTAATGTTTAGGTCTTTGATCCATTTTGAGTTAACTTTTGTATAGGGTGTGAGATGTGGGTCCTCTTTCATTCTTTTGCATATCGATATCCAGTTCTCTAGGCACCATTTATTGAAGAGACTGTTCTGTCCCAGGTGAGTTGGGTTGACTGCCTTATCAAAGATCAATTGTCCATAGATGAGAGGGTCTATATCTGAACACTCTATTCGATTCCACTGGTGAATATATCTATCTTTATGCTAGTACCATGCTGTTTTGACCACTGTAGCTTCATAATATGCCTAAAGTCAGATAGCGTGAGACCTCCAACTTCATTTTTTTTCACAGGATACTTTTAGCTATTCTGCCCTTCCAGATAAATTTGGTTATTTCTGAAAAGTAAGTTGTTGGGATTTTGATTGGTATTGCATTGAATCTGTAAATCAATTTAGGTAGAATTGACATCTTAACTATATTTAGTCTTCCAATCCATGAACACGGTATGCCCTTCCATCTATTTAGGTCTTCTGTGATTTCTTTTAACAATTTCTTGTAGTTTTCCATGTATAGGTCTTTTGTCTCTTTAGTTAAATTTATTCCTAAATATTTTATTCTTTTGGTGGCAATTGTAAATGGAATTCGTTTCTTGATTTCCCCCTCAGATTGTTCATTACTAGTGTATAGAAACACTACAGATTTTTGAGTGTTGATCTTGTAACCTGCCGTACTCATGTATTAGCTCTAGTAGTTTTGCTGTGGATTTTTCGGGGTTTTCAACATACAGTATCATATCATCTGCAAACAGTGATAGTTTTACTTCTTCCTTTCCAATTCTGATGCCTTGTATTTCTTTTTATTGTCTAATTTCTCTGGCTGGAACTTCCAACACAGTGTTGAATAACAGTGGTGATAGTGGACATCCTTGTCTTGTTCCTGATCTTAGGGGAAAAGTTTTCAGTTTTTCCCCATTGAGGGTGATGTTAGCTGTGGGTTTTTCATATATTCCCTTTATCATTTTAAGGAAGTTCCCTTCAATTCCTATCCTTTGAAGTGTTTTGAAAAGGAAAGGATGTTGAATTTTGTCAAATGCCTTTTCTGCATCAATAGAGATGATCATGTGGTTTTTCTACTTTGATTTGTTGATATGGTGTATTACATTGATTTTCTTATGTTGAACAATCCTTGCATACCTGGGATGAATCCTACTTGGTCATGGTATATAAATCTTTTAATGTGTTGCTGGATTCGATTTGCTAGAATATCGTTGAGGATTTTTGCATTTATATTCATTAGAGAGATTGGTCTGTAGTTTTCTTTTTTTGTAATATCTTTGTCTGGCTTTCCTATGAGGGTGATGTTGGCTTCATAGAATGAGTTTAGGTAGGTTTCCCTCCTCTTCAATTTTTTTTTGAAGAGTTTGAGAAGGATTGGTAGTAATTCTTTCTGGATTGTTTGGTAGAATTCACATGTGAAGCCGTCTGCTCCCGGACTTTTCCTTTTTGGGGAGCTTCTTAATGACTGATTCAATTTCTTTACTAGTGATTGGTTTGTTGAGGTTGTTTATTTCTTCTCCAGTCAAAGTTGGTTGTTCATGCCTTTCTAGGAAGTTGTCCATTTCATCTACATTGTTGTATTTATTAGCATAAAGTTGTTCATGGTATCCTGTCATTACTTCCTTTTATTTCTGTGGGGTCAGTGGTTATGTCTCCTCTTCCATTTCTGATCTTATTTATTTGAATCCTCTCTCTTCTTTTTGTCAATCTTGCTAAGGATCCATCAATCTTATTGATTTTCTCATAGAACCACCTTCTGTTTTTATTGATTTTCTCAATTGTTTTCATGTTCTCAATTTCATTTATTTCTGCTCTAATCTTCATTCTTTCTTTCTTTTTGCTTGCTTTGGGGTTAGTTTGCTGTTCTTTCTCTAGTTCTTCCAAGTGGACAGTTAATTCCTCGATTTTTGCCCTTTCTTCTTTTTTGATATAGGCATTTAGGGCAATAAATTTCCAACTTAGCACTGCCTTTGCTGTGTCCCATAGGTTTTGATATGTTGTGTTTTCATTTTTCATTTGCCTCAAGATATTTACTGATTTCTCTGTAATTTCTTCCTTGACCCACTGGTTGTTTAAGAGTTGTTGTTGAGCCTCCACATATTTGTGAATTTTCTGGCACTCTGCCTATTATTGATTTCCAACTTCATTCCTTTATGATCTGAGAAAGTGTTTTGTATGATTTCAATCTTTTTAGATTTATTGAGACTTGCTTTGTGAACCAGCATATGGTCTGTCTTTGAGAATGATCCATGACCACTTGAGAAAAAGGTGTATCCTACTGTTGTGGGGTGTAGTGTTCTATAAATGTCTGTTATGTCTAGCTCAGTTATTGTATTATTAAATGCTCTGTTTCTTTATTGATCTTCTGTCTAGATGTTCTGTCCATTGGAGAGAGTGGTGAATTGAAGTTTCCAACTATTATGGTAGATGTGTCTATTTCTCTTTACAGTGTTTGCCACATGTATTTTGGAGCATTCTGATTTGGTGCATAAATATTTATGATTCTTAAGTCTTCGTGCTGAATTGTTCCTTTTATTAATACATAGTATCCTTCTTTGTCTCTTTTAACTGTTTTACATTTGAAGTCTAATTTGTTGGATATTAGTATAGCTACTCCTGCTCTTTTCTGATTGTTATTTGCATGAAATATCTTTTTGCAACCTTTCACTTTCAACCTATGTTTATCCTTGGGTCTAAGGTGTGTTTCCTGTAGACAGCATATAGATGGGTTCTGTTTTTTAATCCATTCTGCCCGCCTATGTCCTTTGATTAGGGAGTTTAATCCATTAGCATTTAGTGTTATTACTGTATGGGTAGTACTTTCTTCTACCATTTTGCCTTTTGGATTTTATATGTCATATCTAATTTTCCTTCTTTTTACCTTTTCTCATAGTCTTCCTTTCTACTCTCTTCTCCACACCTCTCTCTTCTGTCTTTTCACATCTGTCTCTAGAGCTCCCTTTAGTATTTCTTGCAGAGTTGGTCTATTGGTCACAAATTCTCTCAGTGATTTTTTGTCTGAAAGTGTTTTAATTTCCCCCTCATTTTTGAAGGACAGTTTTGCTGGATATAGAATTCTTGGTTGGAAGTTTTTCTCTTTTAGTAATTTAAATATATCATCCCACTATCTTCTTGCCTCCATGGGAAATTTATGCATAGTGTTATTGGGCTTCCCTTGTATGTGATGGATTGCTTTTCTCTTGCTGCTTTCAAGATCCTCCCTTTCTCTTTGACCTCTGACATTCTGATTAGTAAGTGTCTTGGAGTACATCTATTTGGATCTATTCTCTTTGGGGTACATTTCACTTCTTGGATCTGTAATTTTAAGTCTTTCATAAGAGTTGGGAAATTTTCAGTGATAATTTCCTCCATTAGTTTTTCTCCTCCTTTTCCCTTCTCCTTTCCTTCTGGGACACCCCAACACATATATTCATGTGCTTCATATTGTCATTCAATTTCCTGAGTCCCTGCTCATATTTTTCCATTTTTTTCCCTATATTTTCTTTTTCTTATTGGATTTCAGATGTTCTGTCCTCCAGTTCACCAATCCTATCTTCTGCCTCTCAAAATCTACCATTGTAGGTTTCCATTGTTTTTTTTTTTCATCTCTTCTACTGTGTCTTTCATTCCCATAAGTTCTGTGATTTGTTTTTCCAGACTTTCGATTTTTTCTTTTTGTTCATTCCTTGCCTTCATTATATCCTCCCTCAATTCATTGATTTGGTTTTTGATGAGGTTTTCCATGTCTGTTCATATATTCTGAATTAATTGTTTCAGCTCCTGTATGTCATTTGAATTGTTGGTTTGTTCCTTTGACTGGGCCATATCTTCAATTTTCCTAGTGTGATTTGTTATTTTTTGCTGGCATCTGGGCATTTAATTACCTTAACTAGTTTATTTTGGAGATTGCTTTCACTTCTTTTACCTAGGGTTTTCTTGCTGGATGAAATTGTTGTCTATCTGTTCTTTGACATTCAGTTCAGCTTTATCTGGACCTTTAGCTTAGGTTTTGTTTAACAGAGGAGAATTTTTCAGTTCTTGTTTTCTTGTTTCTTGCCCTGCCTGTATGGTGCCTCCCCCCCCCCATCCAGGGGGGTCTACTTAGGTATTATAGACCCCAGATGGATTTTCCCAGACCAAACTGGCCTCCTATCAGGTGGAAAGAGTCACCTGCATCAGTTTTCCCTGAGGGTGAGACCCAGCCACTCAAAAGACTTTCTTGTGAAGTCTCTGGACTGTTTTTGTTATCCTGCCCAGTATGTGTTGCTTGTCTGCCTGCAGGTCCCACCAGCATAAGATGATGCGGTACCTTTAACTTTGGCAGACTCTCTCTGGGACTGTGATGGAGACAGAGGAGAGGTTGTAGGCTGGTTTTAATGGCTTCAAATTACCAAGTCCTGGTGTCTGAGTTTCTTAAGGGAGGGATTCCATCTGAGTTGGGCTTCACCCCTCCCTGGAGAAGGCACAGGTTCTAGACAAGCCCTCAAATGAGCTTGTTTCTGCCTATCTCTGGGGCAGTTGCAGCCTGAGAAGTCCTGCTGCTGTATCCAATGGCAGTTAAGCCTCCATAGAAACACAGCCAGAAAAACCTCTCTTTCTTTTTCTTTTTTCTTTTTCCATCAGCCCTGCCCCCTTGGCACTGGGGCAAAAATGAGTGACCTCTGCTTTGACCAGGTTCACCTGAGCTGGGGTCCTATTTTTAGTAGTCAGATTTTGTTAATTAATTCCACAATTGGTGTTTGGTTGGGCTCAGCCCCTGCTGCTGGTAAAGTCTCTTTCCTTTCCCCTCTGGGAAGCAGCCTGGGGGGGAGGGGCACCGGCTGCTGCAGCTTGGGGAACTCACAGTTGGGGGGGGAGGCTCATAGCCGGTCCAGCTGGTCCAGACTGGGGTACACTGTGTGTCCAGTCACTGCCGTGGCCCAGGAGCTGTTCTGTACTGTTTCTGGTTATTCAGTAGCTGTTCTGGAGGACGAACTAAATCGTGCTCATTGCTAAACTGCCATCTTGGTCTGCCATCTTCCTATTTATTTCTCTTTCTTCTTTTTTAATGTATATATACAGAGATATAAATTTCCCTCTCAGTACTGTCTTCACTAATCCATGAGTTTTAGTGTTGTATTTTCATTTCATTCACCTCAAGATATTTCCTAAGTTAGCTTCTGATTTCCTCTTTATCCTATCTGTTGTTTAAGAGTATGTTTAATTTCTACCTATTTTTGAATTTCCCATTTCTCCTTTTGTTTTTTAATGTAATTTAATTGTGTCAATGAAGATACATTTATGATCTCAATACTTTTGTGTTTACTGAGACTTGTTTTGTGACCCAACATATGGTCTTTCCTAGAGAATGATCCATGTGCACTCAAGAAGAATGTATCCTGTTTTCATTGGATGCAGTGTTCGATTGGTTTATTGTATCATTCAAGTTCTGTACCTCCTTAATTATCTTCTGACTAGATGTTCAATCCATTATTGAGAATGGTTTGTTAAAGTTTCCTACTATTAATGTATAACTACCAGTATCTCCCTTCACATCTGTTAGTATTTGCTTCATATATTTCGGTGCTCTGCTGTTAGATGCATATGTATTTATAACTGGTACATTTTCCTGTTGAATTATCCCTTTTATCTGTACACAATGACCATCTTTGTCTCTCATAATAGTTTTTTACTTCAAATCTATTTTATCTGATATTAGTACAGCCCCCGCCCCAGCTCTCTTTTGGTTAGTATTTGCATGGTATGTTTTATCCATCCTTTTGCCCCCAGCCTATTTGAATCTTTGAATTTAAGGTGACTTCTTTGCAGATAGCATGTAGTGGGTCATGCTTTTTAAAAATCCATTCTGCTAATCTCTGCCTTCTGACTGGAGAGTTTAATCCATTAATAGTTAAAGTCACTACTGATAATATAGAACTTTCTTCTGCCATTTTGCTCTTAAGTCTTTGTAAGT
Organism: Tamandua tetradactyla; assembly: GCF_023851605.1. Classification (NCBI taxonomy): domain Eukaryota; kingdom Metazoa; phylum Chordata; class Mammalia; order Pilosa; family Myrmecophagidae; genus Tamandua; species Tamandua tetradactyla. Next base: position 48,020,156 of record NC_135344.1, read on the forward strand.
CATATAGCTCTTCTGTCCCTCACTTCAGTTAATGCTTACTTTCTCACTTATATCTGGATGTATTTTTCATCTGTTTTCTTTGTGGTAACCATGGGGTTAAGATTTAACATCATAAATATATAACAGTCATACTTAATTTGATACTAACATAACTTCAATAGCATGCACATATTCTTTTCTACACCCCTTTCCTATTCCCTCTTGTTATAATTTATATCTTTGTACATTGTATGTTCAAAAACAGATTTATGCATTTATATTTTAGCACCTGTAGGAAATAAGAAGTGGACTTACATACCAAACAATACACTACAATGATACTGGCCTTCCCAGTCATTCAGATGGCTACCTTTACTACCAGTCTTTATTTGTTATTTCACATTGAACCACTATTTAAGTATTTTTCCTTTCAGTCTGAAGTGCTCCTTTTAGCATTGCTTATAGGGCTGGTCAAGTGATGATGAACTCCCTCAGCTTTTATTTATCTGAGAATGTTTTAATCACTCCCTTACTTTTTTTTTTTAATCACTCCTTTAGTTTGAAAAAGAATCTTGCTGGATATAAAATCCTTTGCTGGCTATTGTTTATTTTCAGTTCTTTAAGTATTTCAACCACTGCCTTCTGGCCTTCATGGTTTCTGATGAGAAATAGGCACCCAATCTAATTGGGACTACCTTGTACATAACTCATTGCTTTCCTGTTGTTTCAGAACTCTGTCCTTGTCCTTTCCATTTAATAGCGTGATCAATGTATGTGTGGAGTATATTTCTCTTCACGTTTATTCTGTTTGTTGTTCTGTAGTCTTCTTGGATGTGCATATCCAAGTCCTTTGCTAAGTTTGGGAAGTTCTCTGTCACCATTTCTTTGAATATTACTTCTTCCCCTTTTTTCTACTTCTTCTCTGGGACTCCCATAATATGTATATTGGTGCCCTTGATATTGTCCCAGAGGTGCTTTAGGCCATTTTCACTTTTAATATTTATTTTTCCTTTCTTCTTCTCAGCCTGGCTCATTTCAAGTGTCTTGTCTTCAAGTTAATTGATTCTTTCTTCTGCTGGCTCCAGTCTGCTCTTACAATCCTTCTGGGCATTTTTCATTTCAGTTATTGTTGTCTTCAACTCTAGTAGTTCTGTTTAATTCCTTTTTTAAAATTACTATCTCTTTACCTAGACTCTCATATTGTTCATTCTTTGTTTTCCTGATATCCTTTAGTTATTTTTCTGTACTTTTTAAAGGATTTGTTTGGAATGTCCACTTTCTCATCTTCTTTATTGATGTTTTCTGCATTTTTATCCTCTTCCTTTGGATGAGCCATCATATCATGTTTCTTTGTTTATCCTGTACTCTTGCAGCACATTGTTAAATTTTAACTCTGGGATTTATTCCCTAAGGTGTCTGTTTCTTGCTTTTGTTACCAGCTGATGATAAGCAGAGATTTTCTTGAGCTTTGCCCTGCATTTTGCTGCCCAAGGAAAATGTAGTTTATAGGGTTTTCCCTGTCTTCTTGGCCTCTGTCTTGTCCTGGGCTTTTTTGTTGTTGTTGTTAGTGTTTTTGGAGTTTCTCTGTGTTTCAGTTTGCTAATGCTGCTGGAAAGCAATATATCAGAAATGGATTGGCTTTTATAAAGGGAATGTATTAAGTTACAAGTTTAAAAAATGACCAAACTAAGGCATCCAGAGAGAGATACCTTGACTCAAGAGAGGCTAATGGTAACTGGAACACCTCTGTTAGCTGGGAAGGCATGTGGCTGGCATCTGCTGATCCTTCTGGTTTCAAACAGCTTCTGGTTTTAAACAGCTTCCCCAGGGGTGTTTTCTTCCTGCATTTACAAAGGTCTCTGTCTATGTTGGCTCTGAACTTTTTCCATAATGGTTCCCTCTTAAAGGACTCCAGTAAATGGATTTAGATCCACCATGAATGGCTAGAGACACATCTCCATGAAAACCACCTAATCAAAAGATTCCATCCACATTTGGGTGCCTTTACATCTCCATAGGAAAAACTTACTAAATAAGATCCCATCCAAATATTAGGTCTGCCCCCACAAGTGTGGATTAGGATTGAAAGGCTTTTCTGGGGGTATATAACAGTCTCAAACAAGGACACCCTGTTTACAAATGTTTGGTATCCTCTTTGTTTCCCAGGAGACAGACCTCCTTCTCTTGGGTGTTTGAAGCTAGCAGGATTTTGTCCCAGGCTGCCTCTCTAGTTTTTATACTCCTTTTGTTGTCTCAAGCTGCTTTTTCCTTGAGGGCACATGCTGGGAGGAATGCACTGTGTGGAGGACTTTCCCAAGTCAGTCTTTCTCAGCCAAAACAGGGCCAGGGACCCATGAAGGGGACATAGACCCACTCCAAAGTACCCTTGGGAAGGGACCAGGAAGGGTGCCAGGAGCTTCTCCAACAGCTCCCCAAATGTGAGCTTTTCTGGCCTGCCCATGAAATGCAGCCTTCAACTAACTATACCCCACTACCCTGAGAAAGACAGGTCTTTAAATCTTTATAGCCACCACCCTTGTCTGCAGAGGGTTGAATCAGTGGCTGCCACCACCTTTGTCTGGGGCAGGTTGACACAATAACTGGTCTCAGAACAGGGCCCCCAGTGATCCAAATCCATTAACCAAAGGCTGTGATTGGTGATCAGCCATGCCCACTCTCATTCTTAGGGAAAAGGATTTTTATGGCACTTTCTGCCACCAGCAGCTAGCTAGGTGCTGGACTCTGTTGTGAGAGTGGGGGACAAGCACAGGTAGCCACCTCACTGAGAGAGTAAATTTACTATTCTTTACCGTAACTTATCAGTCTCTTCCTCCTGCTGTTCCCTGAATGCTGTACAGTATTCTTCTGACCTCTGGAGCTTCAAAATTATTATTTCAAGTCATTTCTGTCTGTTGTTTTGGTGAGTCCTGGAGCTCCCTACTCTGTCATCTGCCCACAGTCCTCTTCTCTGTCAACTGATTTTTGACAAGGATGCCAATTACACTCAATGGGGAAAAACAGTTTCTGGGAAAACAGGATATACATATGCAAAAGAATGAAGGTGGGCCCCTACCTCAGACCATATAGGAAGTTAATTCAAAATGGATCAAAGGCCTTAATTTAAGAACCCAAACCACAGAACTCCTAGAAGAAACATTGGGAAGCATCCTCAGGAGTTTGCTTTAGGCAATGGTTTCTTAGTCTTACATTAAAAGCATGAGCAACAAAAGAAAAAATAGAGTAATTGGACATCATCAAAATTAAAACTTTTGTACATCAAAGGACTTCACTATGAAAGTAAAAAGACAACCTACCAGCATGGGAGAAGTATTTGGAAACCACATATGTGATAAAGGTTTAATATCCAGAATATATAAAGAACTCCTATAATTCACCAACAAAAAGACAACCAAATTAAGAAGGGGACAAAAGACTTAACTAAACATTTCAAAGAAGATATGCAAATGGCCAAAAAGCACATGAAAAGATGCTTAACATCATTAGCCATTGGAAAATGCACATGAAAACCACAATGAAGTACCATTTCATGCCCATTAGAAAGGCTACTATTCAAAAAATGCAAAATAATGTGTTGGAGAGGATTTAGAGAAATAGGAAAACTCCGTATATTGTTAGTGGGAATGTAAAATGGTGCAGCTGCTGTGGAAAATAGTTTGGTTGTGTGCCTGTTTGAAATTATTATGTACCCCAGAAAAGTCATGTTTTCTCTCCTCACCCAATCTTGTAGGGACAGACCTATTTCTTAGGATAGAAACTTTGATTGGATTATTTCCATGGTGATGTGACACACCCAGTTGTGGGTGGATTTTTTTATTGGATTGTTTCCATGGAGAATGTGACACACTTAATTCTGGGTGTGATCTTTTGATTAGATGGAGATAGGACTCTGCCCATTCCAGGTGAGCCTTAATAGTTTACTGGGGTCCTTTAAAAGGGGAGTCACTTTGGAGAAACCTTAGATGCAGATATAGACACAGATGTAAACACAGATGTTTGGAAATGCAGAAGCCCAGGAGATACAATTTCTTCAGAGCTGACAGAAATGCAAACATTTGGAGATGCTTGGAGTTCAGAGCAGATCCCTAGACAAGGAAGTTTGGAAATGCAAAGCCCAGCAGACATTGCCATGTGCCTTCTCATGAGATGCTAAGCTAGCCAGAAGCCAGAAGGATCCACTGAGAGGGCATTTGAAACGAGAAGCCAGGAGAGGATAGATGTCAGGAGAGGATACAGATACCAGGAGAAGATGCAGATGCCAGCCACGTGCCTTCTTATGTGACAGACATCAACCTTTCTTGAGTCAGGGTATCTTTCACCAAATGCTTTAATTTGGACATTTTAATGACCTTAGAACTGTAAACTTGTAAATTAATAAATTCCCTTTTTAAATGACATTCCATTTCTGATAAATTGCATTCCAGCAGCAATTTATGACTAGATGAAATGTGGTATTTTCTTATAATGGAATATTATTCATCTGTGGAATGGAATGAAGTTATGATACATGGAACAACATGAATAAACCTTGAAGACATCATGTTGAGTGAAACAAGCCAGACACAAAAGGACAAATTTGTATAATCCCCTGATATAAAATATTTAGAATAAGCAAATTCAGAGAGTCAGAAACTGCAGTATAGCTTAGCAAGGGCTGGGTGAGGGTAGGAATGGGGAGTTCATGGTTAAATTGTACAGAGTTTCTATTTGGGTTGAAGGAAAAGTTTTGGGAATGGGTGGTGATGATGGTAGGAAAACATTGTGATATTTGAATGTGGTATAAAAGGGGAAATTTTAAGTTCCATATGTTACTAGAATAAAAATTTTTCAAAAGCCATAGGACTGTACAGCACAATTGTGAACCTCATGCAAATAATGTACTATAGTTAATAGTATAATTTGTTTTAGAACTTGTGACAGAGGTTCCACACTAATGCAAAATGTTTATAATAATAAACTGCATGTGAGGGAGAGTATATGGGAACACTGAACTTTGTGCACAGTTCTTCTGTAAACCTACAACTTCTTTAGTAAAAAGTAAGTTAAAAAATTAAATACAATGAAAATTTTAGTTTCTCATTCCCACTAGTCAAATTTCAAGTGATTAATAGCCACATGTAGTTAATGGTTCCCATACTGAATTGCACAGATACAGAACATTTCTTGAACTGCCTGGTAGTCTCTTCTAGTCATTGGTCATTACATCCTTCAAGGTCTAGCTCAACTGTAACTTTGTTTTTTTATTACTCTTTTAACTTGTGTTCAGAGTCATCTGATATATGCTTCCTCAACTTCTCTCCTCTAAATTGAAGTATTTCTGTTTTCATCCAACCTCAGCTTCCCCCCTATTCAGGAAGAAGTTATTACCTGATTTTCTGTGACAACTTCATCTGCCTCTTCTCCCAACCTACCTCCCAATCAACTATCCCCCTTTTTTTTCCATTTTCAATTTGTGGGCCCAGGACATTTTACTTTTTTTCTACAAATATAATTAGGTCTTGTTATGGTTAGGTTCATGTGTCAACTTGGCCAAGTGGTGTACCTGTTTGTCTGGTTGGGCAATTGCTGGCCTGTCTGTTGTGATGAGGACATTTCATAGAATTAAATCATGATCATGTCAGTTGCATCCACAGATGATTCCATTTGTAGTCAGCCAAAGGGGAGTGTCTTCTGCAATGAGTGATGCTTAATCTGATCACTGGAAGCCTTTTAAGGAGGATTCAGAAGAGACAGGCTCTTCCTGCTTCAGCTGGTGAGCCTCTCTTGTGGACTTCATCCAGACCCTCCATCGGAATTGTCATCTTCACAGCCTGCCCTGTGGATTTTGGACTCTGCATTCCCGTGGCCATGTGAGACACTTTTATAAATTTTATATTTGCGAGTGTTCCCTGTTGATTCTGTTTCTCTAGAGAACCCTAACTAATACAGGTCTCTACTGTCCTTACACACAAACAAGAAGAAAACTTTCAATCCTGTTGCCTATGCCAATTAGTCTTTTCCCTTTTTCCATTCTTGCAATATCACATTTCTCAGAAGGAATTATTGTCTGTTCTCAGTGCATTACCATGCATTTACTTCTTTTCTTTCTTCTTTTTTAAATCATGTATTTTTTTACTGATACATATTATATATTTACATGCTAGGTAATCATCCAAAGTGTAAAATCAGTAGTTCACAATATCATCATAGAGCTGTGCATTTATCATCACAATTGACCTTTTTGTGCATGTGAAAAATAACATATATACCAAAAAAAGCAACATATTTCAAAGCACATCACAACAATTAGTTGTAGAACAGGTTTCAGAGTTTGGTGTGGGTTACAGTTCCACAATTTTAAGTTTTTACTTCTAGCTACTCTAAGATACTGGAGACGAAAAGAAATAACAATATAATGATTCAGCAATCATATTCATTTGTTAAACCCTACCTTCTCTGAATAACTCCACCATTACCTTTGATTTTTCTCCCACTCTTTAGGGTTTTTTGGGTTATGCCCTCTTTTTCAGGAAGGGGCTATGAATAATATGGCATAGGGAGACGGAACTAGCTTATGTTCAGGAGAGGCTGGCCCCTCTGCATTTCAGGACTTATTTGGTCCAGGGACCTATCTGGAGGTTGTAGGTTTCTGAAAAGTTACCCTAGTGCATGGAACCTTTGTAGAATCTTACATAATGCCCTAGGTGTTCTTTAGGATTGGCAGGAATGGTTTTGTTTGGAATTTGGCAAGTTAGATAGGTAGCAATGTCTAAATGAAGCTTGCGTAAGAGTGACCTCCAGAGTAGCCTCTCGACTCTATTAGAACTCTCTCAGCCACTAATACCTTATTTATTACACTTCTTTTCCCCCTTTTGGTCAGGATGGCATTGTTAATCCCACAGTGCCTGGGCCATGCTCATCCCTGGGAATCCGCTCCCATGCTGCCAGGGAGACTTTCACCCCTGAATGTATGTCATTTCCCATGTAGGGGGGAAGGGTAATGATTTCACTTGCAGAGTTAGGCTTAGAGAGTGAGAGCCACATCTGGGCAACAAAAGAGGTCTTCCAGAAGTAACTCTTAGGCATACCTAAAAGTAAGCTAAACTTCTCTGCTACATATATAAGCTTCACAAGAGCAAGCCTCAAGATCAAGGCCTTGGCCTATTGATTTGGGTATCTTTAATGTTTGACACAGTATCAGGTGTTTCCCCAGTGGTAAGGTTTAATAGTTCCAAATTTTTTCTCCCATCCCTCAAGGGACTTTGCTAATACTTTTTTATTATCTGATAATATACTCTGGGATGTATCCAGGCATTACATTAAGCTATACAGGATTAAAGGCCCTCATTCATATCCTGGGCTCAATGTGTTTGGATTGTTTTAAATGATCTATCCAGACAGGTTGAGTTAGATTATGTGCTACAGAAAATTTAGGTTCTGGACAAAATAAACCTTTCTTCCTTTGGTCCCAAAGAGTAGATGAGGTTCTAAAATATAGAGAATATCTTCCTTACTCCTATATTCTGAATGACCTTAATCCCGACCTGTTCAGCTTCATTCTTGTCTCTAAAAGCCAGGTTATACAATATAAAACAGCCTCTCAAAATCCAAAATAAAAATTACCACTCCGGAATAAATATCATACATTCACTTTTAACCATTGGCAAAGATATTCTACAGGTAACATCCCTCTCTGGTCCTTTTTAACTTAGTTCTCTCCCTCCTTGAACTTTTTGCAGCATCTGCCAGTCACTTCTCCCCTACCTGAAACACTCTCTTCTCTTAGATTTTCTGGTGTTTGACTCATCTGGGATTTCCTCCTCCTCTGAGTAGCCCCTCTTCTTTAACTGATCTTCTTTTCCCGAGCTCCACAACACTGATATTTCATAATTCCCCATTTATTTTCCAAAAGCTCTCCCTTGGCTTTACCACACCTCCCCCAGTTTCAACCATATTTTCAGATATTACCAAATCTTGCCAAATTCAGATTTCTAACCACCTGTTCAGTTTCTCTCATCTTTTCTGCCCTTTAATCCACCCTGCCCAGTACTGTCAGATGCTGCCCTGAAGCACAATTCTGGCTATGTCACATGTAAATGGCCTGCACTGATTACTAAATACACTCCTAACTTCTGAGCCTGGCATTTGAAATCTTCCACAACCTGGCCCCAAACCATCCCTTAACCTAGGTTCCAGCCAACCAAGATGCTGGGCTAAAACCCTCAACTTCCCAGGGCTGTGCTCTCCCTCCTGCCGCTGCCTACAGGGAAGCATGGTGCGCTCCTGTCTCTGTCAACATTTTAATTATTGGGGAAGGCTCAGCTTGAGTTTCGTGTTCTAGGAAGTGGCCATCATTATCCCGACCTTCTATCGCTCTCTTGTGTCCACTCTTGCGCTGGACCACAGGACCCATCTTCCGCCTTGCACCCTCGCCATCTCTGGGTGGGACGTCCCCTACTCCCCTTCTCCCCACCGTGGCTTCCAGGACTGTCACTGCCAACATTCAAAATGTAGTGACTGAATGTGGTGGTCTGGTTCCCTCTTCCTCAAATACAGCATTATGGGTTCTAGTTTGTATTTTATTTCCTTGCTGCTATATCAGGTTCTGCACTATATATTCACCTATTCAACACATAACATTTATTTCAGTCGCCCAGCTGTTATCACCAAGTCCGATCCCACTCGCTGTCTTTCTTCCCCGACTACTTACCCATCCCGCGCGCCGGCCACAGAGCTGCAGTCCTCCCGGCTTCCTAGAGGGGCGCGCTCGCCCCACTTCCGGCGCGCGCGGCCCAAAGCCGTCCTGGTCCGGCTCTCCGGTAGGTCCCCACACCCAGCATAATGAAGGGTGAGTGGCGCGGGTCGGGTAGCGCGGTCCCGGGTGCTTCGCCAACGGCCCCAGTGCGGCTTCGGCCCTTCCCGGCACCTTTCTCGGATCCCTCGTCCTGCCTTTGTAATAGGCAGTGCTTATTGTTACAGGTCTCACGCTCACCACTCGCTTGTCCATTGTTCGATTCATCCATCTGTCCGCCATGCAGCCACTCTTCCGTCCATTGACTCCTTAAGCACTTACTTGACACCTCCCTTGTACCAAGCCGCAGCCTGAGTCGCCCCAGATGCACTGTTAGGCTCTTTTTTTCCGACTTTTTTCTCACGTGGCCCAAGCTCACTCTTGAATCAAGTCTTTGCTGTCAGGTTTGATTTCCGTAATATTGATCGCTCACTCTCAGAGCTCCTTCTACTCTCCTCTTTTACAGTTCGTAATACAATTACATTAGCTGATTATGTGTGTGACATATGTGTTTAACACCTGCCTCTCTCTGCTAGTTTTAAAGGAAAGACATTGTCTTGTTTATAACTCTGTCCAACCCTTAGCACACTGCCCGGCACAAAGTAGACACTCAGTAAATACTGTTAAGTAAAAGATACAGGCCCTGTGCTAGAGACCCCGTGGTTTAGTGGGGAATGCAGAAGTGATAAGGCAGTTCAGCAAATTACACTTCTAAAAGAGTGGACTTGAGCTAGGCCACTTGAGTTCAAAACAGTCCAGAATATATCACGAGCCATATGATCTTAGACAAATTACATAACTTCTGTTTTTCTTCAGTAAGCAGGTAGTAATTTAGGTCATGGAGTGCTAGGTTTGTGAAGGTGAAATGACTTTAGAAACTTAAAACAGGCTTGACTCTGTAATAGGGCTCAGTAAGTTGTTTTCTGTTAACATGATATAAGCATGCAATGCAGAAACTTTATAATAACAGTCGGGCTGCAGCAAGCAGAGCCGTCCAAAAGTACCCAAGAGGTTCCCTCTGGGTTGCTTGGAACTAAGAGCCAGATGGGAATAGGGACTCCCCTTTTTCCAGACTAGGGGGCTGTTCCCAAGTTCAGTGCTTCCCACAAGGCCCCCAAGTACCCTTCTCCCATGCTGGGCACCTGGGTTCCCTAGACAACTTTAACAATTGACACCTACATCCACACTTCTGGAAAGCAATCTGCTTATACCCCCACTAACAATGCTGCTTTCTCACCCTTGCAATGAGCAGGTAGAGGGAACTCCCCCCTGGAACACAGCAGGGCCTCTCTCCCAACTTCCCTCCTTGGGATACTGGCAGAATCAGGTCTGTCCTTTTGTTGATCCTTGGCTGGTAGCTTTCCCAGTAAGGCCTGTTTTATAACCCACACCTTGTGGTGTGAAATTTGCACTTCCCTTGCCCCACACCTATGTGTTGAGTACTTACTGTGGGTAAAGCACTGTAGAAAATAATTTATTTCCAATCCCTATAATAATACTGCAATGGACATTATTACCTCTGTTTTTAGGCAAGGAAATGGGGTCTCAGAAACATTCAGTGAATAATGGCACACATCTAGTGAGTGGCTAGATTGGTTCATCTGACTCCAAAGCTGATGCTCTTCCTATGAGTTTAAACTACCTCCCTGCAGAATGAGAAGTGCTGTGGGATGGTTTTCAATCCTTATTAACCAACAATGTTGACCACTGCCTCTTTTAAAAGATTCTCCCTTGACTACAGTGACACTCATTCTTATATAGATACATGGCACCTATTATGTGCCACACATTGGGTTGGGTGATGGAGATATAATGGTGAACAAAATCTTCAATGTAGTTTACTTACCGTCTAGTTGTGGACAAGGCAAACATTAATCAAATAGGCTTACTGGGTGGTGCAATGGTGGCTCAGTGGTAGAATTCTCGCCTGCCATGCTGGGGACCTGGGTTCAAGTCCTGGTGCCTGCCAATGCCAAAAAAAAAAGGGGGGGGGGGGCGCTTACTAAAATATATATCATGACAAAGTAAGAAAAGTGCTCTCAAGAAAGGAATGCAATTCACTTTGTCTCTTACCACTCCTTTACAGGCCCAGGGTTCTCATCCTGGCTGTACATTAGAATCACTTGTGGAATGTTTTACAGTTGTGTTTGTTGGGGTCCTACTCAGGAGATTCTGACTCAGTAAGGCTGGGATGGAGCTCCGGTATCTCTGACAGGAGATGAGTACCATCAAAGAGAAATAAGATTTCTGAGAGCCTCCCCTTGCCCAAAGGTTTTTCTTTTCATTTTTAAAAAATTGGTCAGAGGAACATGATCAGTTTTGCAGTTTGAAAAGATCACTCTGGTTACAACGTAGATAATAGATGGAGGCAATCAAGTGGGTGCTGGGAAGCCAGTTGGGAGGGTGTTACGTAGAAAAAGTAGCTGGGATGAAGTTGACAGTGGCAGAAATGGGGGGAGGGCAGATTTTAGAGAAAGGAAATAAAGTCAGTAGGACTAGTTCGCATTAAATATAGGAAAGAAATAATAGGTTAAGGATGATTCCATGTTTCTGGCCTGTGCAGCCAGATGCATGTTTTTGCTTCTTGAGACAGAAGCACTGTGGAAAGAGCAGGTTTGAGTGGGAGGAATCATGAGTTGGTGGTGGATGTGCTGAATTTGAGTTCTTATTTTTTTTTTTTTTACATGGGCAGGCACCGGAAAATGAACCCGGGGTCCTCGGGCATGGCAGGCAAGCATTCTTACCTGCTGAGCCACCGTGGCCCACCCTTGAGTTCTTTTTGAAAAATTTCCAAGAATTAGAATGGAACTGAGGAGAAGTATGTAGACAGGTCTGGGGCTTGGATCAGAGGTCTAGGCAGGAAATGAATGGTAACTGAAGGTGACAATAAGATCGCCTAGGAGGAAAGCAGAGAGTGAAAATAGGGAAGAACTTAGCTTTATAGGAGTCTGTCATGGAGGATGGTGAACTTGTGAAGGAGACGGAGAGGAGCAGAGACGATGCTTGATGATTAGAAACCTCTTTAGCCACACATCCATGGAGGACTAGTTGATAAGGTGAATTTTTTCACATTCATACAATGTTTATAGTAAACATTGAATAATATCACAAATATATTGAAATTATAAGTCAAAATACATAGCATAGATTAGTGATCACTAGGCACATCAGTGTGATGGCTGCCTGGTAAATGCTGTAACACATCAATGCACAGATCTGACAATGCCTTGGTGCCTGATTTCTTATGTGCCAATTGTCACATAATAATGAAAACTACATTAAAGTGTTTAGTATTCTTCTTATTCTGAAAAACTAAAAGAAAAATATCCCTAGGATTTTATGTATATATGTGTGGGTTGAGCTCCTATTAATATGTGGCCCTCACAGTTTATAGGAAATGCTGCTTTGTAATAAAATATTACATTTCAGACCTTTCTTAATGATGAGCTCAGTGAAGGACACCATCATCATTCCAGTCACCAGGGCTGGCCAAAAACCCAAGTCCTTCTTGACATTCTTTTTTTTCAAACCCTCATGAAGTACGTTCCCAAATCCTGTTAAATTCTTCTTTGTGTCTTTTGGCTCCTATAGCTCAGGCCCTCATCTCTTGCCCAAATGATTGCAACAGATCCTTTCCCACCTCTTCACCACTATTCTCTGAGCAGGCAGACAGACTCTCCAGCCATCCTCGTGGATGCAAACTCTGTAGTACACCTCTCAGACCCTTTGTGCTCTCCCTGTTTCTCTGTAAGTGCCTCCTCTCTCATCGCTCCTAAACTGCCCCAGGCTCTGGCCTGTGGTTCATTTTGTTTTGTTTTGTTTTTTGTGTGTGTGTTTGTGGCTTAAAACAACAGAAATTTATTGTCTCCCAGTTCTGGAGGCTAGAGGTCTCAAATCAGTGTGTCAGCAGGATCATGTTCCCTCTGAATCCCCTAGGGGAGGATCTTTTCTTGTCTCTTCCAGCTTATGGTGGTTGCGTGTCTATGGTTCTTAACCCTGGCTGTATGTTAGAATCAATTGTGGTGCTTATTGGGGCCCCATCCAAGGAAATCCTGACTCAGGGTTCCATGCTCCTTGGCAGATTCCGAGGCATAGCCAGAGGCTATAGCCACTGCTCAGGCCACCCAGTTACCTGCAGTTTTCTCAGTGGACCAAATCTTCTCATGCCCACTTTTCTCCCTGCCTGAATGGCCTTCCTCTACATCTTCACCTGACTCACTCATATCAAACCCTGCTGAGATGTCATCTCCAAGCAGCGATTGCTGACATTTCTTTCTGTCCCTGTCTCCCACGTCATGGTCATTCAGTTGTCTTTCTCTTGAATTCCTTGGCCCTCTCTACTTAACCTCCTTCCTTGCATATTCACACTATATTTGTCTGTTAACTTGTTGTTTTCCCATACTTAACTAAGAGTCCTCAAGGATACAGCTTTTAATCCTGAGACTTCTGTTTATTACCCTGTCTTGTACATAGTAAATGCCCAAGTGTTTGTTGAAATAGATGAAGAAATCCATTCCTATTTTCTTCATGTTTTCTCAGAGCCTTGTAACATAAAAGTCAATTATAGTTTTTCCTTTTTTGTAAATTTTTCTGGCTTCTCTATGACCCCTTCCTAACATTTTCAATATTTTTGTTAATTTATAGTATCAACCAAGATTGCCCTGGGCATTAGCCCATTCTGTAATAAAAAGAGCAAGTGCTTTAAAGTGGGGCTGCCCTGGATTCAGGTCTTGACACTGCTATGTACCAGTTTTTTCTCTTGGGCAAATTACTTAACTTTCAAGAACCTCCATTTCTTCATCTATAAAATGGGGATAATACTTACCTCATAGTATTATTGTCAAGCTCAAATAAAATCATATTTGTAAAGTGCCTGGCCCATAGTAGGTGTTTATTAAGTGCTAGTTCCCTTTTTTGGGGGAGACCCCATGGCATATTAGAAAGAACTAAATACTTTGATTGCAAAGCTCAGCTATGCTACTTACTGGCTGTATGGTTTGGTTAGCTTATGAATTTCTAGATCCTCAGTGGGCATAATTATGATTCTTCTTATAGAGGTGGGAGAATTAGTTAAAATTTATGTTACGTATCCAGCTAGTGCACAGCATCTAGTAGGTGCTTAATAAAATTTTAGCTATTATTTTGAGGGATAACAATATACTACAGTACTTTTCCTGCTTTCTATGATCTGTAGACACCATTTATTATCCCTAATGTCTCTAATGTTACTAACAGTTGTCAAAATGATTTTGGCTACACCTAAGTGTTGTATTTCATATCCTGAAGAAAAAACAGTACATCACCTATAAATTTATCAATTGTATGGAAGCGCCCTTTTGGTTGGTTTTCTTTCCTGTGCTGTGCTTCCTGGTTATTGACCTTCAGTACCTCTATTTATATTCTGAGGACTTTTTTTTTTTTTCTATATAACGTTAGCATTGTATACCTCAGGAGCTCCCTGAAGGATTGAAATTGAAAAGGAATCTCTCAGATAGAGACCTCCACCCACCCCCCTGCCTCAACTGGGGACCGTTTTCAGACAGTCTTTGCCCGGAATGTCAGGAGAATCCACAACCTTGGCCTACCATGCTACAAAAGAAGAAGGACTTATAATTGTGAAAGTTGAAGAAGAAAATTATGTGGGGGAGCAGGAATTTGGCCTTCAGGGAAGCCCATGTAGCCAGGAGATCTTCCGTCAGCAGTTCAGACAGTTTGGCTACTCTGACTCTGCTGGGCCCCGTGAGGCTCTGAGCCAACTCAAGGAGCTTTGCCACCAGTGGCTGAGACCAGAGATGCATTCAAAGGAGCAGATCCTGGAGCTGTTGGTGCTGGAGCAGTTCCTAGCCATCCTGCCTGAGGAGCTACAGGCCTGGGTACGGGAGCATCACCCAGAAAATGGAGAGGAAGCTGTGACTGTGCTGGAAGAGCTGGAGAGAGAACTCGATGAGCCAATGCAACAGGTAAGAAAGAGTAGATAGTTTGTGTTTTCCATTTATTTTATGTTAATGGAAAGCCATCATGAGTGGCATTGACTTAGTTATCAGAGGAGAATTATAAAATTTATGTCTTCTGGGATATTATTTGCCCACTGGTTTTAAGCCGCTAGGGTTTTTAGTTCATTGTTTTCTATCTAATCATCAGATTGAATTTCTCATTCCTCCTGTCCTGGTCACTCTAGGGTTTTCCTCTTGTATGTCCTCAGAATCATAATGCTGATACTTGATTACTCCTAGGACACAGCTCATGGCCAGGAGATAATCTGGAAGGAAATGACATCTATAGGAGCATTAACGTCTCTGAGTAACCACCTCCAGCCCTTGGAGAACCAGTACAAGAGTGAGACTCAGGAGTCTCAGGCTTTCCATGAAATAGGTGAGGAGCCAGAATCTGTTTTGGATTGGAGAATTGAGGTGATGGCTCTCATTTGTGGCACTGTTCATACTCTAGGTCTCATTTGTTTGAAGAAGCAGGGGTCACTTGGGTCTGTCATTAAGTATTGTGGAAAGTCCCTCTTGCCTAGAAATATTCTTCCATTGACTTTGTCTAGAATCTGAAATTCCAATGTAATTTCTAATTTTGGATTAAAAATTAAGGTCTCTAATTCCACTTCTAGATTTATTCCCCAAAGAATTAAAGCAGATATTTGTACACCAGTGTTCATAGCAGCATTACTCACAATAGCCAAAAGGTCAAAGCAATGGATTATTATTCAGCCATTAAAACAGATGTTCTGATGCTCTACAACATGGATGAACCTTGAAGACATGCTGAGTGAAATAAGTCAGACACAAAAGAGCATATTGTATGATTCCACTTATGAGAAATAACTAGAATATGCAAATTCATAGAGAAAGAAGGTAGAGTACAGGTTAGCAGGGGTGGGGATAAGGGAGAATGAGGAGTTAATACATTATGGGTACAGGGTTTTTGTTGAGGGTAATAGAAGTTTTGGTAATGGATGGTGGTGATGGTAGCACAACATTGCAAATGTGATTAATACCACTGAACTGTATGCTTGGAAGGGGTTGAGATGGTTAATTTTATTGTATATATGTTTACACAATTGAAAAAAAACACTTAAGAAACAATGACAACTAAATGTAGTACATGATCCTGGACTGGGTCTAATAATGAAGGAGAAAATACCCAATAGGATATTATTGAGGCAAGTGAAAAACTTACAGTGAAGTTTAACTAAATGAAGTTAAATTATGATATAAAGCTTACAGTCCAATTCATATAGAATTTGACAAGGTATTTTAAATCCTGTGTAGCATTGCTTTTCTAATTTTTACAGCCCAAATTTTGATCTTGCACAATTATATTGCCACTTTATACCCTTTATAATTTATACTCTTATAAAACTCTTTATAACTCGACCTATTTACTACTTTCAGAAAATTTATCATTAGGTTGTCCAGTCTATTTTTTCTCTTTTAGTATATACAAATACATCTAAAAATAAGCGTACCTGTTTTGAATAAGCATAGTCTTGAATAATTTTATTTTCTACCTAAGATTTATAGGTAGTGTGAATTGTAATATCCAGTTCTAATCTAAGGAATGGGTAAAAGGAAAGCCAGACAGCTCTCTGCTTTTGTCAGATATTCAATGTGAAGATTTATTGTTGTGCTGAAAGTGTTGTGAATTCAAAGAATATCAGAAAAAAGTATTTATTTTCCTGTAAAAAGATAATCCCAAGCCAAATTAATATTATGTTTAAGTTATTTTTTGTTTCAGTGCAGCTATGGCCCTGCTCTCTCCCAACAGGGAAGGCATATATCATAGAGGAAAGAGTGCAAGTGTTGGTGTTAAATATCTTTGAATCCTGTCTCTACAAATATTAATTCTGTGGCCTTTAGGATATGTGACCCTCAGTTTCTTGATTGTTAATGTGTATAAGTTTAGAGGATTTAGGGGAGGATTAGGCTAACTTAATAGTTTTTAAGCTTTTTCCTCCCTCATAATAATTTGAATTATATCAGCCATCATCTTATAGACTCCTGTTATCAGTTACTAGAAATCTAAAAATGAGAGGGACATTGTGTGAGAGTCAGAATATTTGGTTGTGGGCAGTCACACCTTCCAGTTATTTCCATTCTTCTATCTTTGAGCATTTACACATAAAAGAATGAACATATAAGGCCTCCCATCTGACCCTAAAATGAGTCAGGAACTCTTCATGCTCCTTTTCTCAAGCTCTGCAAATCTCACTCTGTTTGCTTATCATCATTTGATCCACTGGGAACCTGCAATTGTCTTACTAAGCTTTCTAATTTCGCCCACCTCCTTCTGTCCAATAATAACCATAAAAGCATTTCCTGATCATACTTGCTGCTTTCCTACTTTCCTAGAAGCACTACTGATTCAAGATTCCTAGACATCTTTCTTTGTCTCTATTATTTCTTGTTATTTTTTCCTTTCCTTTATTACCTAAAAATGCATTTTCTTCTCTAACCCAGGATTGTTTCCTGGCTTTCAGTTCTCTAACTAGTACTCCTATTTAGCACCATATACCCTAACTACTAATGTCTTTCTCTGTTCCCCATCTCTCCTATCCAAAGCTACCTCTCATTCTGTTTATCTTATTCTTTTCCTTTTTCTCAGATCATTTATTTTACATTAGGAAGCTAGTTTTAAGAGTTTCCTCTTAATAGGTATATGTTTCATTTGATTTATTTTCTCTTCTGGCTATAATAGTTTCTTTTCCTCTAACCTGGGGAACAAATGACATGTGTGTTTTCTATTCATATTTTTAGGTGGCAAGATGGTGACTGACAAAGTGTTGACAGCAAAGTCAGAAATTATTGATCATGTAGCATCAGCAGCCATGATATCCCCAGGAAGACTCCCTGGGGAAACACCTTTAGGGAAGATAGCTGGAGAAGCTTTGGGAGGTCCAAACAATTTTGAGAAGCCAAAAGGAAATGCTACAAGAAACAAACTGAGTCAGCTCCCTTCCCAGGAAAGACATTTCAGTCTGGCTACCTTTTACAAAAAAATCCCTACAGAAGAGAGTATCCTTGAATGTAATGAAAGTGTAGGAAGTCTCTGTCTGAACTCAAATGTTATTACACAACAGAGAATTCACAATGAGAGAAACTTCTATGAATGCTTTGACTGTGGGAAAACCTTCTGCCAGAGTTCAAAGCTGATCAGACATCAGAGAATTCATACTGGAGAGAGACCTTATGCGTGTAAAGAATGTGGTAAAGCCTTCAGTTTGAGCTCAGACCTTGCTAGGCATCAGAGAATTCACAGTGGTGAAAAACCTTATGAATGCTGTGAATGTGGAAAAGCTTTCAGGGGCAGTTCAGAGCTCATTAGGCATCGGAGAATTCACACTGGAGAGAAACCTTATGAATGTGGCGAATGTGGGAAAGCCTTCAGCCGGAGCTCAGCCCTTATTCAGCATAAGAAAATTCACACAGGAGATAAAGGCTATGAATGTAATCAATGTGGAAAGGCTTTTGGTAGAAGCTCTATTCTTATTGAACATCAAAGAATTCACACTGGAGAGAAACCTTATGAATGTAATGAATGTGGAAAATCCTTCAATCAGAGCTCAGCCCTCACCCAGCACCAGAGGATCCACACTGGGGAGAAGCCTTATGAATGTAATGAATGTAGGAAAACATTTAGGCATAGGTCAGGTCTTATGCAGCATCAGAGAACTCACACCAGAATTTAACTCTGTGGGTAAGAGTTGTACAGTTGTGAAATACTAGGAATTCATTTTGGTGGGGTGAGACTTCACTGAAAATAGAAGTTTTCTGAGAACATGGTTCCTGTCCCTCCAGACCAGATGAGTGCTATAAGTGGTCCACACATAGATGTCTGTAATGATGGATTGAAGTGATGAATGGAAGAAAATTTTTAGCCAGGTTTTCTCCAAAAAGAATGGTAGGTATTGGCTTGAAATCCCTAACTCATTTCTGGATGAGGGTCTTCGTCAATCTCTCCCTTTTGCCATTCCTTACCAACCCAGTTATGACTGCTGTTGACACCTTCATAGTAAGTTTAGGATAGGGGCAGAGATCCTGAAAGATGTCCTTATATGATGGATCCCTCCACGGCAAGGATCTTTATCTGGCAAGAGTATTAGAGCGTTTGGCAAGTGGAGGCTAACTATCTGAATTGAGACGGTGAAATGCTGCCATGTACCCTAGATCAGTTTAACAGTATCTGAGGATTGATAGCTTGCCCTGCCCCCTTGCCAGTTCTTTCCTCAGCCCTGAGCTTCATGCTGAGGCCAAGTTATTTACTGGGTAAATGTGCCAGGAATTGGGGGAAGACATGGTCATTGCCCTCTCAGAGTTGAGAGGTAGAGGGGTATATATGTTAAACAGGTAATTACAGTAAAGTGTGTTAAATGCTTTAGAAGGATAAATCCAAGATTCTGTCAAAGGATATGGTATGGCTGCCTAAAGTAAGACTTCCTGTATGTTCTTGTATGTATGTAAGGCTTCCTGTATGTAATGATATC
This sequence comes from Tamandua tetradactyla, assembly GCF_023851605.1. Lineage (NCBI taxonomy): Eukaryota > Metazoa > Chordata > Mammalia > Pilosa > Myrmecophagidae > Tamandua > Tamandua tetradactyla. Next base: position 48,039,409 of record NC_135344.1, read on the forward strand.
TCAGTTGATACCTAAAAGGTGGTTAGAAGTTAGCCAGGTCAAAGAGAGAGAGGAAGAGAACATTATAGGCAAAAGTTTTAGCATATACAACAGCATGAAAGTAAGAGGATCTAGAAACATCCCTTCATTAGGGCTCTCTGACAGAAATTTGCTCTCATAGACCCTACTCAGAAGCCAGAATATGCCTTGGAGTGTATTCCTCTCTTCCTATGTATAATCACTGAATTAGGTGGTCTATTCCAGACCCAGAATGACCTAAGAGACTTTGAAGTACTCAGGAGAATCAGTGATGGGAAACTTTGGTGTATCTTATGGATATGGGTATGTATGAATACCAAGGAAATAATATGTAGTGTGGGGGTCTTAGAGTGTTTGTGTCCCATTACCCTAGGGCCCAGGAAATGGGAAACTCACACACAGGAACACAGGGATGGGAGATCTGACTTTCCATGTTCCATTAATCCCCGTTCTTTGTGCCTCTCATCATTAGGCTTGTGTACACTAAATTACTTGAAGGCAGTATATACTTGAATTACTCCCACAGTCTTCAAAACTACATCTTTGCTCCTTTTTATTCTGGGCAGTTTTAATGAATCCAATTATAATTACTGAGGATAATTAATACCTAGGAGAAAAGTTTGATTACTATTCTAAGACATCCTGATTTCTCTTCCAGAGAACATCATTTCTGAAGACATGCTGATCACAGCTATTGTGGGTAATAGGGGAGGTGGAAAATGAGGGAATGTCCAAAGTTTGCATGATTGTCATTGAGTGAGGTTATTTGGAAATCCAGAGATCCTTCAAATGGATAGTGAGTTGCTTTTTCCTGTAGGTGACAATTAGATGAGTTCATGTTTTTAATACCCCTCAATAATAATTGTTTCTTCCTGGTTATAATTATAAATGTTCATAATACAGAGAATGAGAAAAGTATGAATCATCCATACTCCTGCCACCCATAGAAGGAAACATTTTTAACATTTTGGAGTACTTTCTGTTTTGTTATTTTCCCTCCACTATAGTGTTTTTGGTGAAAGTCTTATTTGGCAAATCATTTATCGATTTTAACATTTACACATTGAGTATATGCTTCAACCATTTAGTATTAGCATGTAATGCAAGATGTGTTGTAATAAAATTTGAGTGTTAAAATTTTGCTTTGAAAGTTTTCATTCAGGAATATGGAACTGTATTAGTTTGCTAAAGCTGTGGAAATGCAATATACCAGAAATGGAATGGCTTTTAAAAAGGGAATTTAATAAGTTACAAGTTTACAGTTGTAAGGCCAGAAAAATGTCCAAACTAAGGCATTCAGGGAAAGGTACTTTGACCCAAGAAAGGCCAGTGTCTCACATGGGAAGGCACGTGGCTTGTGTCTGCTGGTCCTTGTACCTATTTCTGCTGCTTCCATCTTCTGATGCCAGTGGTTTCCTCTCTAAGCATCTGTGGACCTTCACTTAGTTCCTCCAGGACACAACTCTGGGTTCTGGCTTGTTTAGCCTCTCACGGGAAGGCACGTGGTAATGCATTTTAGGCTCTCAAACAACTGTGTCTCCTAGCCTCTGCATTTCCAAACATCTGCATCTGCACCTGAGGTTTCTCTAAAATGTTTCTCCTTTTATAGGATTCTAGTAAATTAATCAAGACCCACCTTGAATGGGTGGTCACATCTCCATCTAACTAGAAGACCATGCCCACATTGGCTGTGTCACATTTCCATGAAAACAATCCAATCAAGGTTTTCCACTCTAAACAACAGGTCTGGCCCTGCAAGATGGGTCAAGATTAAAACATGGCTTTTCTTGGGTACAGAATAATTTCAAACCAGCACAGGATGAGTAGAGGTGTGCTTAGGGTTTGGAAAGGATTTGGGGAAGAAGTCAGGGAATAGTATCCTCAGTTTTTCTTCCCTGGGCTAAAAGTGCCAGGCAACTATAACATCTGGTCCTCAGGGTTGGAGTCCACCAGAAGTTACAATATGGAAAGTCATCTGGGGCTGTGTGGTGGTTCAAAGACCATGGGAATGATAGCAAACACACACATAATGGACCCACCAGAATCAGGATTCCTCCTCCCCTTTGAGTGTTCCTCAGCACTAACTGCTTAGGTTGGTGAACTGTGGCAAGAGCCTGCAGGACTGCCAAAGTCTTTCCCTTCTCCCTCAGCAGGTTCTCAGTGGAAATATATATGCAGAAAAAGCTCATGACCCTTTGGATCAGTCAACAAGGCAGCCCTTGGGCTCACCCTTCCTCTAGACTTCACAGAAATGCTCTCCATGCTTGTTCCTCCAGGATGGGAAGTTACTGTAATTGGCAATTCCCCTTGCACTGCCAACATTCAGACTAAGGATGCACTTTCTGGAGCAAGAGCAGAGAAGGAGTTCACAAGGGAGCCCGAAGAGACCTAGGTCAGACTGACATTAAATATCCAATCCTCTCAGCTGGGCAGTGTTAGCTGCAGCATATAGAAATGAGGAGGGAGATGCAGGAAACTGATATTAAGCACCTTGCCTAAACTGCACTTTATTTTTAAAAATCTGAACAAGATCCATTTAAGGAAGACATTGTATACCCTGGACGGCTTCTGTACCAAGAAAAACAAAAGGGTACTGAGCAGAAGGGAAAGGCATGTCCAAGCAAGGCTGGTAAAGGAGGAAACATATCCTCCTATCATGCCCTTCCATTTCATAAGAACATAGAAGGTTGAAGCTTTGACCATAAGAAATCATAAATTTAAACTTCTTTAAATTGAGGATCCAGAGCTGTGGAGTAACACTTCTGGCTGTACAACTCATGGCACAGTGCTAACAAGGTTTCCACTTCAAAGCTATTGCTTTTCCAGGCCGTAAATCTTCATGCAAATAACTTCTATTTACACAGGAATTTATAATTTGCACAGGACTTGCTTGTATACCATGTATGAGATGACTTAGTCTGTTATTGTCATTTTCCCAATGAAATGATCAAGGATCAGAGACAAGTTAGCTAATGTCCTTGAAACTTGGAAGGACAGATGTTATGGAAATCAAGTGTTTACTTACTATTCTCTCAACTATCCTGGGCTTCTATTAATTTTTTTTTCTAATTTAAACAATATTAGCATTTATTGTAAAAAACTTAGAACATACAGGGGAAAAATCAAATCGCCTATACTCTCATCACCTAGAGATAACCACTATTATTATTTTTAGATTATGTATTTCTAGTATTTTATTGCATAAATGTATCTTCTATATGGGATCATATTGTACATTCCATTTTGCAGTATTTTTTATTTATCATGAATACTTCATTTTAAATATTAGTATCACCTTTAACCACTTTGAACTTTTTTATATATACATGATGATTTCTGAAGAATACATTTCCAGATAGAATTTCAAAGTTAAAAGGTAATGCTTTTAGGGTTTCTTGTAGTGATTGCCAGAGATAGTATCTACTAACATCTCATCAGCAGCATTTAAGTTCCTATTTCCCTGAATCTTTATTAGTATTGAGGGAAAAAGGCCATTTCAATTGTTCTTTTATATTAATACTAATGAGGTTGGACATCTGTTTATTGTCTATGGGCATTTATTGTCCTGTGATTTGGGCCCACTGAAGTATTTTCTTTTGTGATTTGGGCCCATTGAAATATTATGTGAAGACATAAAAGACATTTTAGAGAAGTGGTTCCACACAAGGTTTCTGGATTCCTACTCTCTGGGATCAAAGTCTTACCTTACCACTTTTAGCTATATGATCTCCAGTAAATCATGACACTATACCTTCATTTCCTCATCTGCAAAATATGGGCTGTTGTGAGAATAATTAACACATATTTAAAGCCCTTAGCAGGTATCTATTGCATTTCTTATTGATAAATTCAAGAGCTCTCTCTCTAAAAGTTATTTTTTTCTTTTGTAATGTATGTTGTCCTTCCCTTTCAGTTTGTTTGGATCTTTGTCTGAAAAGAGGAAATCAAGATTTGAGCAACTTCTACCCTGTATTTTGTTACATTTTTCCAAGTGATCCTTTTATTTTTTTAACATTCCCACTCCAAACCATGGGTATTTAGTCCTTCTGCCAGTCTTACTGTGCAGCATGTTTCCATCTGTGTATGCCTCCAAAGGAGCTTTACTTCTCTTTCTTTTTATTCTCATGAAAATTCTCTATGCATAGGATATCAGATTTCCATACATATTTATGTTTTTGGTAAGGTATGTTATTACTCCAACCTGTTAAATCTTATGAATGATGTCTTTCTAAAGCTGACTAACCTGTATAATTTTTCACATTGCAGGAGAAGCACCAGCTTAGGGATACTCTTCCTGCTGGGCTCCTCCAGAGAGCATAGTCTCTGGATTGACCATGACTGTCTGTCTCTAACAAAATTCACAAAAGATACATGAAATAACAGCTGATAAAACTGAACATGTGAGATACCTGAAGAATATTATCAGTCACAAACACAGAGATAAACTGGCCAATACTTTTAAGTACCTGAGTCCAAGGGAACACTAGAAACGGGGTGGGGGGGGAGGAATAAAGCCCCAGAAGCAAATTATATGGCAGATATTGCAGCTTCTGATCAAGAACCTTGGAGATTAGGAGGAACCTGACAGCACGTTAGTGTCCTAAGAACCCAAGGAGCTCTCATGCCTGAGAAAGGGAGACTTGGAATTCTTAACCTCTAAACAAAGATCTTTCTTACCCCTACCCCATGGAGGTTCTAGCCTAGCCTGAAAATTGGGCAAGGAAACTAGCCTTTCCCCCCACATCAGATCATGATAAACTCATGACTGGGAACCAAGGGCCTCAGTTTTGTCCAATAATATAAAATTCCAATGGCTCGTATTTTGCTACAGGCACTGCTTAAGCGAGTCTGCACTTCAACAGCAACTATTAGAATGCTCCACACAAAGTGACCTTGAACATTTAATTCTGGCAGATGTGCCAACTTTCTCTTCCTGGCCTGTCTCATTTCCTCTACTGAAAACATTATTCCCTGGCCTACCCCCTAGCTAACTTTTCCTGTCATCCTTCAGGCCATTTCCCCCAGAAGCCTTTCCTAAATCACACTGGGCCAGGCAGTCCTCCTTAAGGTCATACAGCACTGATCACACTAGTGTCACTGCCTGTTTGCCTCTTTTCCATTATAACCCTTAGGCTTTACACAAACAGGCACTCAGAAAATAATTGTTAGATGAATTAATTTGTATTCTTTCCTCTCATTCCTAATTTCTGGCCTGTCCTGGGCTCAACAAATCACTGATGAAACCATTTCCCCATCTGACTTGCTGCTCTGTCACCGTCCTTATTTAGGATTACAAAGTTTTTTGAGATGCTGAGTGTGACAAAAAGTCCCTCATACTTCCCAACATCCCCTAACCCTGGCAAACTAACAATCAAATGCAGAGACAAAAGCCTGGGTCATTGTATTATCTTCATGATACTGTCATGGGAAGTGATGTTTCAATGTTATATTCCCAGTTTTCTGTCCTGAGTGTTCCTAAAAAAAGCTGGAAGTAATGGCCTCGTCCATCTGTCATTCTGTTTAGTCCCAAGAAAAGCTTTTAAGGGACAATTTGCATTAGCACTATTAAGTGCTACACAAAGCAACTTAGACTGACTCAAGACCTTTAAGGAGTCAGATATGACTGACTTATACACTTACAGTATTATTAATCACAATTTATTCTACAGTATGTATTCTCTGATGGCGCATAAGGACTGATCTGTGCCTGAAAGGCTTCCTACATTCATTACATATATAAGCTTCATCCCCAGAATGGATTCTCTGGTGCTGAGTAAGGGCTGAGCTCCTTTTGAAGGCTTTGCCACATTCATTACACTGATAAGGTTCCTCTCCACTATGAATTCTCTGATGTCTGATGAGATTTGAGCTTAAACTGAAGGCTTTTCCACATTCATTACATTCATAGGGTTTCTCTCCACTATGTATCCTCTGATGAGGAATTAGTGATGAGCTCTGCCTGAAAGTTTTTCCACATTCATTACATTCATAAGGTCTCTCCCCTGTATGAATTCGCTGATGTCTAATAAGCTTTGAGCTCTGGCTAAAGTTTTTCCCACACTCATTACATTCATAGGGTTTCTCACCAGTGTGAATTCTTTGATGTATAATGAAGTATGAACTCTGACTGAATGCTTTACCACATTCATTACATTTAAAAGCTTTCTCACCAGTATGAATTTTCCGATGTCTGGTAAGGGCTGAGCTCTGATTGAAGGCTTTCCCACATTCACTACATTCGTATGCTTTCTCACCACTATGAATTCTCTGATGAATAATGAGGTATGACCTCAAACTAAAGGCCTTCCCACACTGGGTACACTTACAGGACTTTTCTCCAGTATGTATTTTCTGATGTTGTGTTAGAGAGGAATGCTGTTTGAAGCTGTGCCCACATACATCACATCTATAAGGTCTCTCTTCTGTAGGCACTTTCTGATACGTTAAAGAGTTAGTACTTAGAATCAAATTTCTTTCAGGCTTGTCATGATGGTCTCTTTTTCCTAGAGATTTGTGTGTGACGATCACTTGACTAAAAGTGCTGCCCTGGGAAGGGAATCTTCTTAATTTCTCCCCTGGAGCACATTCATGCTGCAACTCTAAATTGCTTTCACATTCACCATCTTCTCCAAGTGAAGATGCCTGCAGGAGACCCTGTGATTTTTCTCCCAATATTTGATTCTTTGTCACTGATTCATTGTTCTCACAACCTGAAATGATAAATAGTAAAATAAGATTTTACATTTCTCTAGGCACTCTCAGTACTCACCTGCTTGAGAAAAAATAGAAGCTTCTATCTTCATTGCCCACTGTTATCTTTTCTTTTAACTGCTAATACTTGAGTCCCTCCTCCTTTTTAATACAAAGGCCTTACCTACACTTTGAATTTCATCCTTTCCTGCCTCCTATAAATCTTCATATGATAGATTACCTACTACTCCTTTCCTATTTTCAACCCTTCTCTATTAACTCTTAGTCACCAGCATTTAAATTACCTCAAATCTCTCAACTGTTAAAATCAAGCTCTTTGCTTACCTGTCCCTCAAGCAAGCTTGTTCACTCCCATTGTTAGTGTAGCATCTTGAAAGGGTTGTCTGTACTCATCTCCATTCTACAATCTGGCACCCTGCTCCAATTTCAATGATGCTACTTTTGCCAAGGTCACCAATTTCCTAGTTGCTTAATGCAGTATGTACATTCCAGATCTTACTTAGGTGGCCTCTCTGCAGCATATGATGCAGAGGACTACACCTTCCTTCTAAAAATGTTTTCCTTCAGTCATTCTGTGTCTGCTCCTTTTAAGTCTCCAGGGTTAGTCACTCAAATATTAATGTTCCCCAGGATTTTGTTCTGGATTGTCATGTATCCTCACTCTACAAACTCTCTACCCTCTAGCCTTCAGTTACTACTTATAAGGTCTCCCCAGATTACCAACTCTTATGGTTCTCTCTATTAAACTCTAGACTCTCATATCTAACTGCTAATTTGGCATTTGTGAATATTTCACAAGCAACAAAATATCCCAAACTAGCACATCATTCAGTGTAACTTGCTTTCCCTTAAGTTTTGCCATTTACATGGACAGCATCACCATGAACCAGGTTGTTCAAAACTGAGAACTGAGTATCATCTTCAACTCCTCTCCCTCACCCTCTACTTTTACCCATCCAGGAGATACTGCAATGTAATTTATATGTTGATGAACAGGAGTCAGCTTTGATCTACACCAACACTCCCCATAATACATCTTTCTTTATTGGCTGACCTCAAACACAATAACCTTTAATAGGACTCCAGAACTCTTTTACCTTCCTCAAATCAATTCTCAGTTCTGCAGCTAAATTCTAAATCACAAATTCAATCATATCATTCCCTTGTCCTAAACCCTTCAACCACACTCAGGAAACTGTACAAAATAATTGCATAACACACAATTTCATGACCCAGATTCCATATTCCTCTTTAGTTCATCTCTAACAACAGTCTATTCAAACCAGGGTGACCTGCAATTCTTAGAATGGCCTGTATTCTCTCATCTCCAGGATGTTGTCTCTACTTGGGACATTCGTACTCCTTGCTATTTACCTCACTTTCTCCTACTCAGACTTCAGGTCTTAGCTTAAATGTTTCTTCCTCCAGAAATATTCCATGAACCCCTAAAGACTGGTTTAACTGCCTTTTTTGGTGCTCCCACAGAATGAAATGCCTTTTATCCTATAACTTAGTATACTACATTGCCATTGCCATTTTGCTTGTCAGGAAATAAGAAGCTCCTTGGAGACAGAAATCCAGTCCTAGCACAGTACCAAATATCTATCAGTATACTATTAAGTTGTAAAAATGAAGGGATGAGTAAGTAAGTGAATGAATGATGGGAAACTGACACAAAGAGGGCTGGTTGCAATTCATGAGGGCTGCCGAAAGCAAAACTGCTAAAGTGTGTACTTCTGGTCTAGAGTAATAAAGTTTTTGTAAACTACAATTAATTCTGCATCCTTAAACCCAGAGGTCTAACTGATGAGATGAGTTTCTGTTCCTCACCACTTTGGGGAGAAAGGCAAGGTTCCCAGGATTTCAGCTGTGACTCTAAAGGCTGGAGTTGAATGTTTGTTGACTCTTGGGATGTTCCAAGAGATGTCAAATTCTTCCATGGCACTGCTGGTCTCTGTGGGCTAGCTGGAACCTGAAGTCAATAAAATATAGTTAGCTTTATGAGACCATCCCTGGGGAAACTGCCTAGTGAAAGTTTCAGAGAAGATGAAAACAAGGACATCTCTAGGGATGAGAGACAGGAGTGAAAAAAACCATTTAAGATAGACACAGACACAACCCTAATGGTAACTTCAGGATTATGATTCAATGGAGAAAAATTTTCAGCCTACTGTTATGATGATGCCACATGCTCCAGGTTGAAAATTTTTTCTTCCACAACGCATTACATCTCCCATTTCCCACCTGCTGCCCTGGATCATCAAATTCTCTCTCCAAATCTTCCAACAGGGTCACAGCCTCTTCACCACTTTTTGGACTATGTTGTTGAACCCAGGTCTGCAGCTCCTCAGGCAGGATGCTCAGGAACTGCTCCAGCACCAGCAGTTCCAGGATCTGTTCCTTTGTGTGCAACTTGGGCATCAGCCACTGATAGCAAAGCTCCTGGAGTCGGTCCAGAGCCTCCCGGGGTCCAGCTGTCTCTTGGTAGCAAAATTTTCTGAATTGTTGGCGAAATATTTCTTGGCAAAATTGGCTACTCCCATTCTGTTTAGATTTCTGACTCCAGGAAAGCCCCTCTTCTGTTTTCACTAGTTTTAGTTTTTGTTCCTGAGAATCCTGAGTTACCAGGGTTGAAATTGTTCTGGATTCTACAGCCATTCTAGGCTGAACCAGCTTAGCAAAAAGTTTACTACAAATAGATTCAGTTCTTCACAAAGAGTATCCTTGAGTATCTCTTCTTCCAAAGGCTTTCCTTAAGGATATAAAAGCCTTGTTAACTTATATAGCAGTGAACAACAACAAAAAAAACCTCTAGGAAGTTGTAAATAATTATTGTTACTCCAGTAATTTATTGAAAGGGAGCAAGTTAGAGACTGTAACTAAAATAATCAAATGGCAAACTAAAAACTGATCACCATACTCAGTATCTCTCTTTCCATAGGACTGCTATCACTAATGCGAGAAATTATTTTTGAAGCAAAAGGACACAGTATTAGCATGAATTATATAGTGTGAAAATTATTTCCTTCTAATCCCCTTTCAATCTTGACTGCATCATGGAAAAAAAAATCCACATGCTAAGATGTCTTTAGCTTAGCTGTAAAACTTGCAGAACTCACTTTTTTCTTGCGGGGGGGGGGGTGGGGTGCATGGACCTGGGTCTCGGGCATGGAAGGCGAGCATTCTACCAGTGAACCACACGTGCACACAGAACTTACTTTGTAACGTATAATGCAAACTTCCAAGGGCAATAGTCTCTAGCTACAATTTAATAATGCTGATTTTTTTAAAAATCTATTTTTAGTTACTATTACCACCTATTAAGTGATGCTGATTTTAAGGTGGTAATAAAACATCTTTAAAAATTCACATTAGGTGCCTGCTTATGCAAAAAAAAAAAATCACATTACATAGGAACCAACTTAAATAAAAATATTATTAGATATCTGCGATTTGATCAAATTTAGGATTCATAAATTCTTTCAACAAACACTCTTCACTTACTCTGGCTTCTGTCCTGTGAGAGGCACTAAGAAAAATAGATTCTTGCTTGTCGATATATAAGTCTAAGGACAAACTAACCAAACATATGTTAAATGCTTACCATGTGTTTAAAAACCTACTATACAGAAATATATATATATATAAACCTACTCTCCCTCTCCCTCTCTCTATATATATGTGGCACAAAAGAAGTAAAAAGCACAATCTCAACCCTCAAAAAGCTTATAATGGGAGTAAAAATTTTAAAATGAACCACAGCAATACATAATTACGTGGTAAAGACCAAACATGATCAGATTTTTAAGAGGAATATCTATGGGAGAGTGTATCCTTCAAACAGTCAACAGGACAAATCAATACTATCTAATCCTGACATTACAGTTAGGGATTAGAATATTTAAGCCGCAAATCTGCAACTAATTAAGCAGCCCAACTGCACTAACATTTCTGGTTTTACACCCTCGGTTAAACCCCAGCGTTTGCCAAGTCTCTGAGGTCGGGAACTGCATTCGACCCCAAAGCGGGGGCTTGAGCGCCCGCCTCCTCTGCGTCCCCACCGGGTCAGAAGTTTGCGAACCCGAGGCGGCAGGGCAGAGGAGCGGAACTTGTCAAGCCTGCGCCCGCCGTCCAAGTTGCCAATCCCCCCCCGCCCGCCCTCCGCCTTAGGGCCCATGCCCCTCACCGCGAAGAACTGTAGGCACCCGACTGTAGCGGCCAACCCAGAGCTACGAGCCACAAAGACCGGAAGTGCGCGCCCTCGACCTTCCGCTCGCGCGCGTCGCTGGGGCGCACTCCCGGGTCTCCGTCTGCCCCGCCCCTCTCCGCCTTTTATCGCAGTCAGCGGGTCGGAGTCCTGTCTTTCCATCGCCTGCTCTCTGCGGCTGCTGTCCCAGCAGAGTCTCCAGTCCCCGGCGAGGCTGGCTGCGTGCGGAGCATTTTTTCCCAGGCAGCCCTTCCCTGCAGGGCCGTGACCTTCTTCCACCGCCAAGGACCTTTTGCGGTCACACATCGCTCCCCGACTCTGGTCCCGCGCCCAGTTTTCCAGAAACGTATTCAGATTTTCCTGTAATTCCAGTTCTTTTCCAGTATCTCCCACAAAAGTAAATGAGTAAATGAACAACTTTTAAAAAAAAGTAACATTTACGTTGCTCTGTCCCATGCATATCAGTTTGAACCTTACCACAGGACTATGCCGTGTGTGTATTATCTCTATTTTACAGCCCCCATTTACAGAAGCCTCTGCCCCAAATCAAGCAGTGGCTGTTAGGGACGCCAAAGTCCCCATAGTTCAAGCAAACCCTGGAGGGCCCTGCTCTCGGCCTCTGATGTGGGGTTTTCCCCCTTTTTTTTACCGCAACCTAGCTGGCATCAAGTCTTTATTTAATTTTTTTATTTGGCCATTTAATACTTGGAAAATAACGCCCAGTATTCTTTTAACGTGGACTTCTTTTAAATTAAAGAATTTGAGATTGAGATTTTTCTCCATCATGTTTATTGACCTTTTTTTCTCAGAGAAATGACATTTCCTATTTTTAAAATTAGTTAGCATTTTTCTTTTTTTATTTATGAGTTTTTTTATTCGCAAAGGATATCAACTTTTACTTATAAATATATTCCCATTTATTTGTATTCAATTATTTAAAAAATATTAACAGCAAGCAAAATAATCATAAGGTGATACATATAGATACAAAATAAATTCTCCTGTGCTAAAACAAAACTCACACACCGATTAGGAAAAAAATATTTATTAGCATCCAGAGCTATTAGTGACTCAAATACTTCTGTGAAAATGGCTATAGCAGGGCGGGCCGCGGTGGCTCAGCGGGCAAAGTGCTTGCCTGCTATGCCGGAGGACCTCGGTTCGATTCCCGGTCCCAGCCCATGTAACAAAAACGGAGAAACAAAATACAATAAAACAAGAAAATGTTTAAAAGATGTTTCCCTTTCTTCCTCCCTTCCTTCCTTCTCTCTGTCTTTCCTTTAAAAAAAAAAAAAATGGCTACAGCAATTCTACGGAGCAAGACAAATAACGTTACAAATAATATTACCCTATTATTAGTGTCATAAAAACACAGTCCTGTATATTTAGACCCACCCAATCCTGCATGAAGCAGAGAAACAAGTTTCTTTGCTTTGGTGAGAAGGTGAATTTATTGAGGATGCATCGATAAGGAACCGGAGTAAAAAAAAAATCTTTACAACACCAGTTCGAAGTGAGAAAGGTGACTTTAGCATTTATAGTCTGTGGTAGTTAGATTCAGTTGTCAACTTGGCCAGGTGAAGTCACCTAGTTCTGTTGCTGTGGACTTGAGCCAATGGTACCTGAATCTCATCTGTTGCTGATTACATCTGCAGTCGGCTAGGAGGTGTGCCTGCTGCAATGAATGATGTTTGACTTAATTGGCTGGTGCTTAAATAAGAGAGCACAACGCAGCACAGCCCAAGCAGCTCAGCATACCTCATATCAGCACTTGCAGCTCAGCCCAGGCCTTTGGAGATACAGAAAGGAATCACCCCCGGGGAAAGACATTGGAACCCAGAGGCCTGGAGAGAAGACCAGCAGAGATGCTTTGTGCCTTCCCACGTAAGAAAGAACCTCAGTCAAAAGTTAGCTGCCTTTCCTCTGAAGTACTAACAAAATAAATCCCCTTTTATTAAAAGCCACTCCGTCTCTGGTGTGTTGCATTCTGGCAGCTAGCAAACTAGAAAGAACATAGTCCAAACAGACAAAGGAATGGCAAAGGTTCAGAAGAAAGCAGAATAAAAAAGAAAGAAAGAAAGAAAAACCAAGTAAATGTGGAGACCCAGACCCCAGGACGCCCCAACTCCCCCCTCCATATTTAAAATAAGTAACTGCAGGTAGGTATCTACAATGACTGGGGCAGGGTGGGGGTATGACGGGAAGTATACACATGGTATTGTAAACAAAGCATTAAAATTCCCATCTCTTGATCAGTGTTGATAACAAACCTCTATTTCTGCTCTAATCTTTGTTATTTCTTTCCTTTTACTTGCTTTGGGGTTAGTTTGCTGTTCTTTCTCCAGTTCTTCCAAGTGGAGAGTTAATTCCCAAATTTTTGCCCTTTCTTCTTTTTTGATATAGGCATTTAGGGCAATAAATTTCCCTCTTAGCACTGCCTTTGCTGCATCCCATAAGTTTTGATATGTTGTGTTTTCCTGTTCATTTGCCTCTAGATATTTACTGATTTCTCTTGTAATTTCTTCCTTGACCCACTGGTTGTTTAAGAGTGTGTTGTTGAGCCTCCACGTATTTGTGAATTTTCTGGCACTCTGCCTATTATTGATTTCCAACTTCATTCCTTTATGATCTGAGAAAGTGTTGTGTGTGATTTCAATCTTTTTAAATTTGTTGAGACTTGCTTTGTGACCCAGCATATGGTCTATCTTTGAGAATGATCCATGAGCACTTGAGAAAAAGGTGTATCCTGCTGTTGTGGGGTGTAATGTCCTATGAATGTCTGTTAAGTCTAGTTCATTTATTGTAATATTCAAATTCTCTGTTTCTTTATTGATCCTCTGTCTATATGTTCTGTCCACTGATGAGAGTGGGGAATTGAAGTCTCCAACTATTATGGTATATGTGTCTATTTCCCTTTTCAGTATTTGCAGTGTTTGCCTCATGTATTTTGGGGCATTCTGGTTTGGTGCATAAATATTTATGATTGTTATATCTTCTTGTTGAATTGTTCCTTTTATTAGTAGATAGTATCCTTCTTTGTCTCTTTTAACTGTTTTACATTTGAAGTCTAATTTGTTGGATATTAGTATAGCTACTCCTGCTCTTTTCTGGTTGTTATTTGCATGAAATATCTTTTCCCAACCTTTCACTTTCAACCTATGTTTATCTTTGGGTCTAAGATGTGTTTCCTGTAGACAGCATATAGAAGGATCCTGTTTTTTAATCCATTCTGCCAGTCTATGTCTTTTGATATGGGGAGTTCTGTCCATTAACATTTAGTGTTATTACTGTACGGGTAGTACTTTCTTCTACCATTTTGCCTTTTGTATTTTATATGTCATATCTAATTTTCCTTCTTTCTACACTCTTCTCCACAGCTCTCTCTTCTGTCTTTTCGTATCTGTCTCTAGTGCTCCCTTTAGTATTTCTTGCAGAGCTGGTCTCTTGGTCACAAATTCTCTCAGTGACTTTTTGTCTGAAAATGTCTTAATTTTTCCCTCATTTTTGAAGGACAATTTTGCTGGATATAGAAGTCTTGGTTGGCAGTTTTTCTCTTTTAGTAATTTAAATATATCATCCCACTGTCTTCTTGCCTCCATGGTTTCTGCTGAGAATTCTACACATAGTCTTATTGGCTTTCCCTTGTGTGTGATGGATTGCTTTTCTCTTGCTGCTTTCAGGATCCTCCCTTTCTCTTTGATCTCTGACATTCTGACTAGTAAGTGTCTTGGAGAATGTCTATTTGGATCTATTCTCTTTGGGGTATGCTGCACTTCTTGGATCTGTAATTTTAAGTCTTTCATAAGAGTTGGGAAATTTTCAGTGATAATTTCTTCCGTTAGTTTTTCTTCTCCTTTTCCCTTCTCTTCTCCTTCCGGGACACCCACAACATGTATAATTGTGTGCTTCATATTATCATTCAGTTCCCTGAGTCCCTGCTCATATTTTTCCATTCTTTTCCCTATAGTTTCTGTTTCTTTTTGGATTTCAGATGTTCCATCCTCCAGTTCACTAATCCTAACCTCTGTCTCTTGAAATCTACCATTGCAGGTTTCCATTATTTTTTTCATCTCTTCTACTATATCTTTCATTCCGATAAGGACTGTGATTTGTTTTTTCAGACTTTCAGGTTCTTCTTTTTGTTCATTCCTTGCCTTCTTCATGTCCTCCCTCAATTCATTGATTTGGTTTTTTTTTTTTTTATTAATTAACGGAAAAAAAGAAATTAACCCAACATTTAGAAATCATACCATTCTACATATGCACTCAGTAATTCTTAACATCATCACATAGATGCATGATCATCGTTTCTTAGTACATTGGCATCGGTTTAGAAGAACTAGCAACACAACATAAAAAGATATAGAATGTTAATAAAGAGAAAAAAATAAAAGTAATAATAATAGTAAAAAAAAAAAACCTATAGCTCAGATGCAGCTTCATTCAGTGTTTTAACATGATTACTTTACAATTAGGTATTATTGTGCTGTCCATTTTTGAGTTTTTGTATCTAGTCCTGTTGCACAGTCTGTATCCCTTCAGCTCCAATTACCCATTATCTTACCCTGTTTCTAAGTCCTGCTGGACTCGTTACCAATGACATATTCCAAGTTTATTCTCGAATGTCGGTTCACATCAGTGGGACCATACAGTATTTGTCCTTTAGTTTTTGGCTAGACTCACTCAGCATAATGTTCTCTAGGTCCATCCATGTTATTACATGCTTCATAAGTTTATCCTGTCTTAAAGCTGCATAATATTCCATCGTATGTATATACCACAGTTTGTTTAGCCACTCTTCTGTTGATGGACATTTTGGCTGTTTCCATCTCTTTGCAATTGTAAATAACGCTGCAATAAACATTGGTGCGCAAATGTCTGTTTGTGTCTTTGCCCTTAAGTCCTTTGAGTAGATACCCAGCAATGGTATTGCTGGGTCATATGGCAATTCTATATTCAGCTTTTTGAGGAACCGCCAAACTGCCTTCCACAGTGGTTGCACCATTTGACATTCCCACCAACAGTGGATAAGTGTGCCTCTTTCTCCGCATCCTCTCCAGCGCTTGTCATTTTGTTTTGTTGATAATGGCCATTCTGGTGGGTGTGAGATGATATCTCATTGTGGTTTTGATTTGCATTTCTCTAATGGCCAGGGACATTGAGCATCTCTTCATGTGCCTTTTGGCCATTTGTATTTCCTCTTCTGAGAGGTGTCTGTTCAAGTCTTTTTCCCATTTTGTAATTGGGTTGGCTGTCTTTTTGTTGTTGAGTTGAACAATCTCTTTATTAATTCTGGATACTAGACCTTTATCTGATATGTCATTTCCAAATATTGTCTCCCATTGTGTAGGCTGTCTTTCTACTTTCTTGATGAAGTTCTCTGATGCACAAAAGTGTTTAATTTTGAGGAACTCCCATTTATTTATTTCCTTCTTCAGTGCTCTTGCTTTAGGTTTAAGGTCCATAAAACCGCCTCCAATTGTAAGTTTCATAAGATATCTCCCTACATTTTCCTCTAACTGTTTTATGGTCTTAGACCTAATGTTTAGATCTTTGATCCATTTTGAGTTAACTTTTGTATAGGGTGTGAGATATGGGTCTTCTTTCATTCTTTTGCACATGGATATCCAGTTCTCTAGGCACCATTTATTGAAGAGACTGTTCTGTCCCAGGTGAGTTGGCTTGACTCCCTTATCAAAGATCAAATGACCATAGATGAGAGGGTTTATATCTGAGCACTCTATTTGATTCCATTGGTCAATATATCTATCTTTATGCCAATACCATGCTGTTTTGACCACTGTGGCTTCATAATATGCCTTAAAGTCCAGCAGCACGAGACCTCCAGCTTCGTTTTTTTTCCTCAAGATGTTTTTAGCAATTCGGGGCACCCTGCCCTTCCAGATAAATTTGCTTATTGGTTTTTCTATTTCTGAAAAATAAGTTGTTGGGATTTTGATTGGCATTGCATTGAATCTGTAAATTAATTTAGGTAGGATTGACATCTTAACTATATTTAGTCTTCCAATCCATGAACACGGTATGCCCTTTCATCTATTTAGGTCTTCTGTGATTTCTTTTAACAGTTTTTTGTAGTTTTCTTTATATAGGTTTTTTTGTCTCTTTAGTTAAATTTATTCCTAGGTATTTTATTCTTTTAGTTGCAATTGTAAATGGAATTCGTTTCTTGATTTCCCCCTCAGCTTGTTCATTACTAGTGTTTAGAAATGCTACAGATTTTTGAATGTTGATCTTGTAACCTGCTACTTTGCTGTACTCATTTATTAGCTCTAGTAGTTTTGTTGTGGATTTTTCCGGGTTTTTGACGTACAGTATCATATCGTCTGCAAACAGTGATAGTTTTACTTCTTCCTTTCCAATTTTGATGCCTTGTATTTCTTTTTCTTGTCTAATTGCTCTGGCTAGAACCTCCAACACAATGTTGAATAATAGTGGTGATAGTGGACATCCTTATCTTGTTCCTGATCTTAGGGGGAAAGTTTTCAATTTTTCCCCATTGAGGATGATATTAACTGTGGCTTTTTCATATATTCCCTCTATCATTTTAAGGAAGTTCCCTTGTATTCCTATCTTTTGAAGTGTTTTCAACAGGAAAGGAAGTTGAATCTTGTCGAATGCCTTCTCTGCATCAATTGAGATGATCATGTGATTTTTCTGCTTTGATTTGTTGATATGGTGTATTACATTAATTGATTTTCTTATGTTGAACCATCCTTGCATACCTGGGATGAATCCTACTTGGTCATGATGTATAATTCTTTTAATGTGTTGTTGGATACGATTTGCTAGAATTTTATTGAGGATTTTTGCATCTATACTCATTAGAGAGATTGGTCTTAGTTTTCTTTTTTTGTAATATCTTTGCCTGGTTTTGGTATGAGGGTGATGTTGGCTTCATAGAATGAATTAGGTAGTTTTCCCTTCAATTCGATTTTTTTGAAGAGTTTGAGGAGAGTTGGTACTAATTCTTTCTGGAATGTTTGATAGAATTCACATGTGAAGCCGTCTGGTCCTGGACTTTTCTTTTTAGGTAGCTTTTGAATGACTAATTCAATTTCTTTACTTGTGATTGGTTTGTTGAGGTCATCTATTTCTTCTTGAGTCAAAGTTGGTTGTTCATGTCTTTCCAGGAACCCATCCATTTCATCTAAATTGTTGTATTTATTAATGTAAAGTTGTTCATAGTATCCTGTTATTACCTCCTTTATTTCTGTGAGGTCAGTAGTTATGTCTCCTCTTCCATTTCTGATCTTATTTATTTGCATCCTCTCTCTTCTTCTTTTTGTCAATCTTATAAGGGCCCATCAATCTTATTAATTTTCTCATAGAACCAACTTCTGGTCTTATTGATTTTCTCTATTGTTTTCATGTTTTCAATTTCATTTATTTCTGCTCTAATCTTTGTTATTTCTTTCCTTTTGCTTGCTTTGGGATTAGTTTGCTGTTCTTTCTCCAGTTCTTCCAAGTGGACAATTAATTCCCAAATTTTTGCCTTTTTTTCTTTTCTGATATAGGCATTTAGGGTAATAAATTTCCCTCTTAGCACTGCCTTTGCTGCGTCCCATAAGTTTTGATATGTTGTGTTTTCATTTTCATTTGCCTCGAGGTAGTTACTAATTTCTCTTGCAATTTCTTCTTTGACCCACTTGTTGTTTAAGAGTGTGTTGTTGAGCCTCCACGTATTTGTGAATTTTCTGGCACTCCGCCTGTTATTGATTTCCAACTTCATTCCTTTATGATCCGAGAAAGTGTTGTGTATGATTTCAATCTTTTTAAAATTGTTAAGACTTGCTTTGTGGGCCAGCATATGGTCTATCTTTGAGAATGATCCATGAGCACTTGAGAAAAAGGTGTATCCTGCTGTTGTGGGATGTAATGTCCTATAAATGTCTGTTAAGTCTAGCTCATTTATAGTAATATTCAGATTCTCTATTTCTTTATTGATCCTCTGTCTAGATGTTCTGTCCATTGATGAGAGTGGTGAATCGAAGTCTCCAACTATTATGGTATATATGTCTATTTCCCTTTTCAGTGTTTGCAGTGTATTCCTCATGTATTTTGGGGCATTCTGGTTCGGTGCATAAATATTTATGATTGTTATGTCTTCTTGTTTAATTGTTCCTTTTATTAGTATATAGTGTCCTTCTTTGTCTCTTTTAACTGTTCTACATTTGAAGTCTAATTTGTTGGATATTAGTATAGCTACTCCTGCTCTTTTCTGGTTGTTATTTGCATGAAATATCTTTTCCCAACCTTTCACTTTCAACCGATGTTTATCTTTGGGTCTGAGATGTGTTTCCTGTAGACAGCATATAAAAGGATCCTGTTTTTTAATCCATCCTGCCAGTCTATGTCTTTTGATTGGGAAATTCAGTCCATTAACATTACTGTTTGGATAATATTTTCCTCTACCATTTTGCCTTTTGTATTATATATATCACATCTGACTTTCCTTCTTTCTACACTCTTCTCCATACCTCTGTCTTCTGTCTTTTCATATCTGACTCTAGTGCTCCCTTTAGTATTTCTTGCAGAGCTGGTCTCTTGGTCATAAATTCTCTCAGTGACTTTTTGTCTGAGAATGTTTTAATTTCTCCCTCATTTTTGAAGGACAATTTTGCTGGATATAGGAGTCTTGGTTGGCAATTTTTCTCTTTTAGTAATTTAAATATATCATCCCACTGTCTTCTAGCTTCCATGGTTTCTGCTGAGAAATCTACACATAGTCTTATTGGGTTTCCCTTGTATGTGATGGATTGTTTTTCTCTTGCTGCTTTCAGGATCCTCTCTTTCTCTTTGACCTCTGACGTTCTAACTAGTAAGTGTCTTGGAGAACACCTATTTGGGTCCAATCTCTTTGGGGTGCGCTGTACTTCTTGGATCTGTAGTTTTAGGTCTTTCATAAGAGTTGGGAAATTTTCAGTAATATTTTCTTCCATTAGTTTTTCTCCTCCTTTTCCCTTCTCTTCTCCTTCTGGGACACCCACAACACGTATATTTGTGCGGTTCATATTGTCCTTGAGTTCCCTGATACCCTGTTCAAATTTTTCCATTCTTTTCCTGATAGTTTCTGTTTCTTTTTGGAATTCAGATGTTCCATCCTCCAAATCACTAATTCTATCTTCTGTCTCTTTAAATCTATCATTGTAGGTAGCCATTGTTTTTTCCATCTTTTCTACTTTATCCTTCACTTCCATAAGTTCTGTGATTTGTTTTTTCAGTTTTTCTATGTCCTCTTTTTGTTCAGCCCATGTCTTCTTCATGTCCTCCCTCAATTTATCGATTTCGTTTTTGAAGAGGTTTTCCATTTCTGTTCGTATATTCAGCATTAGTTGTCTCAGCTCCTGTATCTCATTTGAACTATTGGTTTGTTCCTTTGACTGGGCCATATTTTCAATTTTCTGAGCGTGATCCGTTATCTTCTGCTGGCGTCTGGGCATTTAGTCAGATTTCCCTGGGTGTTGGACCCAACAGGTTGAAAGATTTTTCTGTGAAATCTCTGGGTTCTGTTTTTCTTATCCTGCCCAGTAGGTGGGGCTCGTGGCACACGTTTGTCTGCGGGTCCCACCAGTAAAAGGTGCTGTGGGTCCTTTAACTTTGGAAAACTCTCGCCGTGGGGGAGGTTCGCCAGCCAAAGCGGCTTGGAAGAGTGCCAGCCGGCCCAGGGGTCTGAACGCGGGGAAGGTCACCGGCCGCCGCAGCCCCGGAGAGCGCCCGTCCGAATTTCCTAGTCGGCCCGGGGCGCCAGGCGTGGCGGGAGGTTGCCAGCCACCGCGGCCCGGGAGAGTGCACCGTTCCCAGCTGGACCGGGGAGTCACGTGTTTGGGAGGGACCCCCCCAGTCACCGTTCTCTGCAGCCCGGGGATTTCCGATCCAATTCACTCAGTTGGTCCGGGGGGCCATGCATGGTGGGGGCGCCAGCCGCCATGGCTTGAGGGGACCGCCTGCCAATTCTGCCAGCTGGCCCGGGAAGGAGGAGGGGAGGGACTCCGGCCGCTTGCTGCCCGCCCCGGGAAGCCCGTGCCCCTCGGCGATCTCACCGGAGTGGGTTCTCCCAGCCAGTCAGCCGTTCCAGGATGGGGTACGCTGTCTTTTTTATCTCTGTCGTGGTTCCGGGTGCTGTTCTGTATCGTTTCTACTCCCCTAGTAGCTGTTCTGGAGGAGGAAAGGTGAGGGTGGCAAGGCTGTCGAGGACAGTTGCAGAGGAGCCGGTGAAGGCGGAAGAGGGCACAGTGGTAGTTGGAGAGCCGCTGGAGCAGGAGGAGAAAGGGAAGGATAAGATGGCGGATGGAGTGCTGTCGGAGCAGAAGGGGAAAGAGAAGGGCAAGATGGCGGCAGGCGCGCCGCTGGCGGAGAAAGAGGAAGAGGAGGGTTAGATGGCGGCGGGAGCGCCAGAGGAGAAAGAGAAGAGGAGGGCTAGATGGCGGTGGGAGCGCCGGCGGAGAAGGGGGAAGAGGAGGGCCAGATGGCGGCAGGAGCGCTGGCGGAGAAGGGGGAAGAGGGGGCTAGATGGCGGTGGGAGCGCCGGCGGAGAAGGGGGAAGAAGAGGGCTAGATGGCGGCGGGAGCGTCGGTGGAGAAGGGGGAAGAGGAGCTGATTTGGTTTTTGATGAGGTTTTCCATTTCTGTTCATATATTCTGAATTAGTTGTTTCAGCTCCTGTATCTCATTTGAACTATTGGTTTGTTCCTTTGACTTGGCCATATCTTCAATTTTCCTGGTGTGATTTGTTATTTTTTGCTGGTGTCTGGACATTTAATTACCTTAATTAGTTTATTCTGGAGATTGCTTTCACTTATCTTACCTAGGGTTTTCTTGCTAGATGAGTTTGCTGTCTATCTGCTCTTTGACCTTCAGTTCAACTTTTTCTGGGCCTGTAGCTTAAGTTTTGTTTCACAGAGGAGAATTTTTCAGTTCTTGTTTTCTTGTTTCTTGTCCTGCTTGTAAGGTGCCTTTTCCCTCCCCACCCTTAGGAGGGTCTACATAGGTATTACAGACTCCAGCCAGGTTTTCCCAGACTAAACTGGCCTCCTATCAGGGGGAAGGAGTCACCTGCATCAGTTTTCCCTGAGGGTGAGACCCAGCAGGTTTAAAGACTTTCTTGTGAAGTCTCTGGGCTCTGTTTTTCTTATCCTGCCCAGTATGTGGTGCTTGTCTGTCTGCAGGTCCCACCAACAAAAGGTGTTGTGGCTCCTTTAACTTTGGAAGGCTCTCCCTGCTGGGGGCATGGTGGGGACAGAGGAGAGGTTGTAGGCTGGTTTTAATGGCTTCAAATTGCCAAGGCCTGGGGTCTGAATTCCTTGAGGGAGGGATTCCACCTAAGTTGGGCTTCCCCCCTCCCCTGGGGAAGGCACACGTGGGAGATAGCCCTGAAAGCAGTCTGTTTCTGCCTATTCCTGGGGCAGTTGCAGCCCGAGTACTCCAACCACTGAATCCAAAGGCAGCCAAGCCTCCATAGAAACAGCCACAAAAGCCTGTTTTGTCCCCTTTCCTCTTTTTCAGTTTGCCCAATAAGCGACCTCTGCCTTGATCAGTTTTGCCTGAGCTGGAGGCCTATTTTTCGTAGTCAGAATTTGTTTATTAATGTCACAATTGGTGTTTGGTTGGACTCAGTCCCTGCTACTGTTAGAGTCTCTTTCCTTTCCCTCTGGGAAGCTGCCTGTCGGGGAGGGGTGCTGGGCGCCAGCCGCCACAGCTTGAGGAACCCATGGTTCCGGAGACTTGCAGCCAGTCCAGCTGGTCCAGACTGGGGTATGCTGTGTGTTCGGTCACTATCATGGCTCTGGGATCTGTTCTGTACTGTTTCTGGTTATTTAGTAGTTGTTCTGGAGGACGAACTAAAACACGCACATTGCTAAGTCGCCATATTGGCCCGCCCCCTGATAACAAACCTGTAGATTCCTGCTGAAACTCTGTTTTCACACTGTATGGAAGGTCTTTGTCCTAAACCCTTATAAGTTGGCCTTTGCATTCCCAACTCTTTTGCAGAGCGCTGACTTCCATTTTCTGGACAGCAGCCACCAGGGAAGAGCTCCTGTTTCTAAATCCCAATAAAATCCATACTGAACTCTCTGTCGAGCATGTTCTTTGGTCTTTGGGCTGCACTGACCCAGGATCTTGAAGAGCTGAGTTGGAACAGAAAAAGTCACAGAATTCATTAAAATTGAGTAATAGTCAGCTGCTTCATTTTCTTTGGTCAGCATATTCTGTTATCTGGTAGGCCCTTCTCTCTTTTTTGACCATTCAGGCCTTTAATCTTGTCTTTCAAAGGGAGGAAGGTGCTGATATTAGTCCATATGAGTTTCATTCTGTTTGGGGTGATATTTTATCCCTACTAACAGAGCTGGGAAAATATCTCATTAATGTAACCAGGAAGAGTATAAGCTTTTGAGATTAGGTCACAGCAAACCATGCTAGTAAGGGCTTTCAGGCTTGAAGTGAATCAAAGCTGCTTAAGTTATTTGATTATAATAAGCATTCCTAACTACCAAAGACTAAGTTTGGCTTTTTCCAGCTAAAGATTATATTGAGCATTTTTCCAGTTGTCTAGCCATCAAAAACGGCCTTTTCTGTACTGAATACTAGAAGCTATTTTGCTTTCACCAGCTGATTAAATCTTTTTAAAAAAATTTTTTATTGTGAAATATATACAAAAAAGCAATAAATTTCAATGCACTTTTTAACAAGTAGTTATGGAACAGATTCCACAGTTTGATATGGTTTAGAGTTCCACAAATTCAGGTTTTTCCTTCTAACACCTCCAAGACACTGGAGACCAATAGAAATGTCAATATATTGATTCAGCACTCACATTCATTTGTTAAATCCTATCTTCTCTTTTATACTCCTTCTCTTTAAATAACGTATATACCTAAAAGCAATACATTTCAAAGTACATTGCAACAAATAGTTGTAGAACAGATTTCACAATTTGTTATGAGTTACAAATTCCACAGTATTATTATTTTTTTATTTCTAGATGCTCAAAGGTACTGGAGACTAAAGGAAATATCAATAAAATGATTCAGCACTCATTTGTTAAACCCAACTTTCTCTGTATAACTCCACCATCACCTCTGATCGTTCTCATACTCTGTACAGGTATTTGGGCTATGCCCATTTTAATTTTTTAAAAACTTTTTAAATTGTATACTATAACATATATGCAAAGCAAAGAAATAAAAAAGCAATAGTCTTCAAAGCACTCTTCAACAAGTGGTTACAGGACAGATCCCAGAGTTTGTTGTGGGCTACCATATGATCCTCTCATATTTTTCCTTCTAGCTGTTCCAGAATATAGGAGGCTAGAGGGGTTAAATACTTTTTATTATCACTATCACCTTTTTTTTCCTTCTATTTTTGTGAAAAATTACATATACACAAAAAAAGCTATAAATTTCAAAGCACAGCACCACAATTAGTTGTAGAACATATTTCAGACTTTGACATGGATTACAATTTCACAATTTTAGGTTTTTATTTCTAGCTGCTCTAAAATACTGGAGACTAAAAGAGTTATCAATTTAATGGTTCAGTATTCATTTTCGTTTCTTTTTTTTTTCTTTTTTGCTGTCCATTTCTGAGTTTTTATATTTAGTCCTATTGAACAATCTGTATCCCTTCAGCTCCAATTACCCAATGTCTTACCCTATTTCTATCTCCTGATGGTCTCTGTTACCAACGAAGTATTCCAAGTTTATTCACCAACGTCAGTTCATATCAATGAGACCATACAGTATTTGTCCTTTTGTTTTTGGCTAATCTCACTCAGCATAATGTCCTTAGGTCCATCCATGTTGTTACATACTTCATAACTTTATTCTGTTTTACAGCTGCATAATATTCCATCATATGTATATGCCACCGTTTGTTTAGCCACCTGTCTGTTGATGGACATTTTGGCTGTTTCCATCTCTTGGTAATTGTAAATAATGCTGCTGTAAACATTGGTGTGCAAATGTCCATTTGTGTCCTTGCCTCATGTCCTTTGACTAGAGACAGCATATAGATAGGTCCTGTTTTTTAATCCATTCTGCCCCTCTATGTCCTTTGATTGGGGAGTTTAATCCATAACATTTAGTGTTATTACTGCAGGGATAGTACTTTCTTCTACAATTTTGCCTTTTGGATTTTATATGTCATATCTAATTTTCCTTCTTTTTACCTTTACTCATAGTCTTCCTTTCTTCTCTCTTCTCCACACCTCTCTCTTCTGTCTTTTCATATCTGTCTCTAGTGCTCCCTTTAGTATTTCTTGCAGAGCTGGTTTCTTGGTCACAAATTCAGTGATTTTTTTGTCAGAAAATGTTTTAATTTCTCCCTCATTTTTGAAGGACAATTTTGCTGGATATAGAATTCTTGATTGGCAGTTTTTCTCTTTTAGTAATTTAAATATATCATCCCACTGTCTTCTTGCCTCCATGGTTTCTGCTGAGAAATCTATGCATAGTCTTATTGGGCTTCCCTTGTATGTGATGGTTTGCTTTTCTCTTGCTGCTTTCAAGATTCTCTCTTTCTCTTTGACCTCTGACATTCTGATTAGTAAGTGTCTTAAGTACATCTATTTGGATCTATTCTCTTTGGGGTACACTGCACTTCTTGGATCTTTAATTTTAAGTCTTTCATAAGAGTTGGGAAATTTTCAGTGATAATTTCCTCCATTAGTTTTTCTTCTCCTTTTCCCTTCTCTTTTCCTTCTGGGACACCCACAACACGTATATTCATGTGCTTCATATTGTCATTCAATTCCCTGAGTCCCTGCTCATATTTTTCCATTTTTTCCCCCTATATTTTCTTTTTATTGTCAGATTTCAGATGTTCCTTCCTTCAGTTCACTAGTCCTATGTTCTGCCTCTCCAAATCTACCATTGTAGGTTTCCATTGTTTTTTTCATCTCTTCTACCGTGCCTTTCATTCCTATAAGTTCTGTGTTTTGTTTTTTCAGACTTTCCATTTCTTCTTTTTGTTCATTCCTTGCCTTCTTTATATCCTTCCTCAATTCATTGATTTGGTTTTTGATGAGGTTTTCCATGTCTGTTCATATATTCTGAATTAATTCTTTCAGCTCCTGTATCTCATTTGAATTGTTGGTTTGTTCCTTTGACTAGGCCATATCTTCAATTTTCCTAGTGTGATTTGTTATTTTTTGCTGGTGTCTAGACATTTAATTACCTTAATTAGTTTATTCTGGAGATTGCTTTCACTTCTTTTACCTAGGGCTTTCTTGCTGGATGAATTTGTTGTCTATCTGTTCTTTGACTTTCAGCTCAGCTTTATTTGGACCTCCAGCTTAGGTTTTGTTTAACAGAGGAGAATTTTTCAGTTCTTGTTTTCTTGCCCTGCCTGTATGGTGCCTCCCCCCCCCTCCCCAGGAGGGTCTACTTAGGTATTATAGACCCCAGATGGATTTTCCCAGACCAAACTGGCCTCCTATCAGGTGGAAAGAGTCACCTGAATCGGTTTTCCCTGAGGGTGAGACCCAGCAGGTTGAAAGACTTTCCTGTGAGGTATCTGGGCTCTGTTTTTCTTATCCTGCCCAGTATGTGCTACTTGTCTGCCTGCAGGTTCCACCAGCATAAGATAATGTGGTACCTTTAACTTTGGCAGACTCTCCCTGCTGGGTGCGTGGTAGAGACAGAGGAGAGGTTGTAGGCTGGTTTTAATGGCTTCAAATCACCAAGTCCTGGTGTCTGAATTCCTTGAGGGAGGGATTCCACCTGAGTTGGGCTTTATCCCTCCCCTGGGGAAGGCACAGGCTCTAGTCAAGCCCTCAAACACACTTGTTTCTGCCTATTCTTGGGGCAGTTGCAGCCTGAGAAGCCCTGCCACTGTATCCAAAGACAGTCAAGCCTTTGTAGCAACACAGCCACAAAAACCTCTGTTTCTTTTCTTTTCTTTTTTTCTTTTTCTGTCAGCCCTGCCCCCTTGGTGCCAGGGCAAAAATGAGCGACCTCTGCTTTGACCAGTTTCACCTGACCTGGGGGCCTATTTTTAGTTGTCAGAATTTGTTAATTAATTCCACAATTGGCGTTTGTTGGGCTCAGCTCCTGCTGCTGGTAAAGTCTTTTTCCTTTCCCCTCTGGGAAGCAGCCTGTGGGGGAGGGGCACCGGCTGCTGCAGCTTGGGGAACTCATGGTTCTGGGGGGGCTCGTAGCTGGTCTAGCTGGTCCAGACTGGGGTACGCTGTGTGTCTGGTCACTGATGTGGCCCCAGGAGCTGTTCTGTACTGTTTCTGGTTATTTAGTAGTTGTTCTGGAGGACAAACTAAAAGGCGCACACTGCTAAGCTGCCATCTTGACCTGGAACCATATTCATTTCCTAAATCCTATCTTCTATGTATAATTCCACCATCACCTTTGATCTTCTGTATCTCTCTTTGGGATTCTTTGGGCTATGGCAATACTAAATTTTTGCTATTGGTAGGTCTATCACTAATATGGGGTACAGAGATGGAACTATCTGATGTTCTGAAGAGGCTGGGCTACATTTCAGGACTTATCTGGAACAGGGACCCATCTGGAGGTTGGAGGTTTCTGAAAAGTTATTCTAGTGCATGGAACCCATGTAGAATCTTGTATATTGCCATAGGTGTTCTTTAGAATTGGCTGGAATGGTCCCGGTTGGGGGTTGGCAGGTTATGATAGGCAGCCAGGTCTACCTGAAGCTTGCATAAGAGCAACCTCCAGAGTAGCCTCTCGATTCTATTTGAACTTTCTCTGCCACTGATACTTTATTGGTTATACTTCTTTTCCCCCTTTTGGTCAGGATGTAATTGCTCATCCCATAGTACCAGGTCTGGGTTCATTCCTGGGAGTCCTCTCCCACATCACCAGGGAGACTTTCATCCTGGATGTAATGTCCCACATAGTAGGGATGGCAATGATTTCAGTTGCAGAACTGGGCTTAGAGAGAGAATGAGGTCACATCTGAGCAGCAACAGAGGTCCTCCAGAAGTAACTCTTAGACATGCCTTTTAGGTAGTCTAAGCTTCTATGCTACCTACATAAGCTTCACAAGAGTAAGTCTCATGATTGAGGGTGTGGCCTATTGATTTGGGTATCCCTAAATTTTGACACAGTATCAGGGGATTCCCTGATGGTAAGGTTTAATAGTTCTCCCCTCCCTCAGGGGACTTTGCCAATACTTTTTGATTATCTGCTTAATATACTCTAGGATGTTTCCAGGCATTACAATAATCTATACAGGATTAAAAGACCTCTTTCTTATCTGTGCTTCCTGTGTTTCAATTGTTCAAATGAGCTATACAGATAGGTTGGATTAGATTATGCACTGCAAAAAAATTTCGGTTCCAGGTCAAAGAAACTTTTCTTCCGTTAGTCTCAAAGAGTATGTGTGGTTCTAAAATATAGACACTGTCTTTCTTACCCCTATGTTCTGAATTACTTTAACTCCAACCTGTTCTACTTAATTCTTATCTCTAAATATCAGGTTATAGATATAAAGCAGCCTCTCAAAATCCAGAAATAATAATCACCACTCTGGACTTAATGGTCTGCTCCAAAAGCTTACAGTCTAGGCCTGTGCTGGTCTGAATCTGTGGTGGACCCCAGAAAAGCCATGCTCTTTGATCCTCATTAAATATTGGTGGGTGGGAACATTTTGACTGTTTTCATGAAGATGTTACCCACCCAATTGTGGGTGGTAACTTTTGATAAGATGATTTCCATGGAGGTGTGTCTCCACCCACTGAAGGTGGAGTTGCTTGCTGGAATCCTTTAAAAGAGGAAACATTTTGGAGAGTCCCTTTTTGGTAGAGCCAAGTGAAAGCCAGCAGATGCCGCCATGTTCACCACATGCCCTTCCAGCTGAAAGAGAAACGTTGGACTTCGTTGACCTTCTTGATCCAAGGTATCTTTCCCAGATGCCTTAAATTGGACATTTCTATAGATTGTTTTAATTAGGACATTTCTCAGCCTTAGAATTGTAAACTAGCAACTTATTAAATTCCCCTTGTTAAAAGCCATTCTGTTTCTGGTATATTGCATTCCAGCAGCTAGCAGACTAGAACAAGTCCCCTGTTTTCTTATGAGCATTTTCTAAAGGTGATCATACCATTCTTGTTCTTTTGTTTCTGACTTATTTTGTTTCACCAAATGTCCCACATGTTCCTTCACATCTTTGGATGCCTCATGACATTGTTCCTTTTTTGTAGTGGCACAACCTGTGTTCATAAGTATACAACATCAATCGCCAATCTTCTTCTCTTGTCAGTGCATCCTTCAGCCACCTGCATTTGTTGGGTATCATGTAAAGGGCCCAAAGTCCATAGTCCATCAACATTCTCAATTTTAGATAATTTCATTGTTCCTAAGAGAAAGAAAACCAATAATCACACCCTCGCCAAATAGGAAATCTGAACCTCCTCTTAACTCTTGTCCCTCACACCATTATTTACCTATGCTGTTGCTATGTGATGATGGTTTCCTTTTGAACATGGCTCATAGCACGCAATAGCAGTTTTCTCCCTGTACCCTCAACTTAAACACTCTTTATACAAGAATCATATCTTTGAAGTAATTCTTATGAGAACTCATTCATATTTCTAGTGTGAGTCAGTGAGACACATAGGTCTATACAACCCCTTTCAATCTTGTTCCTCTTCAGTATGGTAATATTACTTCTAGACCCACTAGAGAATCATCTTCACTCCTATCTATTCCCTTACATTGGAGTTCAACTTCATTAGCTAACAGTTTACCGATCTCTAGTGTCTATATCTCTAAGTCCCCTATATTCTGTATTAGTCTCTGATTATACCCTTATGCTGGTCATAAAAGTGGAATCATACATTATCTCTCCTTTTGTGTCTGGCTTATTTCACTCAGCATTATGTCTCAAGGCTCATCCATCTTGTCATGTTCTTTAGGATGTCATTTTGTCTTACTGCTGCATAGTATCATATGTACATACCACATTTTGTTGATCCACTTGTCTGTTGATGGGCATTTGCTTCCATCTTTTGGCGATTGTGAATACTGCTGCTATGAACATCGGTGTGCAAATGTCTGTTTGCATCATTGCTTTCAGCTCTTCTGAGTATATACCAAGTAGTGATTGCTGGGTCATTGGGCAACTCGATATTTAGTTTCCTAAGGAACTGCCAAACAGTCTTCCATAGTGGCTGCACCATTATATTCCCACCAGCAATGCATAAGTGTCCCAGTTTCTCCATATCCTCTCCAACATTTATTGTTTCCTGTTTGCTTAATAGCAGCCATTCTTATAGGTGTGAGGTGGCATCTCATTGTAGCCTTGATCTGCATTTCCTATGTAGCCAATGAAAATGAGCATTTCTTCATGTGCTTTGGAGCCATCTGGATTTGCTCTTCAGAAAAATACCTATCCATATCTTTAGCCCATTTTATAATTGGGTTGTTTGTTATTTTGTGGTTGAATTGTATGATTTCTTTGCATATACAGGAATAAAAACCTTTGTCTGATATGTGATTTTCAAATATTTTCTCCTATTGAATTGGCTGCCTCTTCAACTTTTTGACAAAGTCTTTCAAGGTGCTGAAGCATTAGATTTTCAGGGGTTCCCATTTATCTATTTTTTCTTTTGTTGCTTGTGCTTTGGGTGTAAAGTTTAGGAAGCTACCTCCTGTTACTAGGTCTTGAAGATGTTTGCCTACATTTTATTCTAGAAGCTTTATGGTGCTAGTTCTTATATTTAGGTGTTTGATCCACTTTGAGTTAATTTTTGTGTAGGGTGTAAGATAGGGGTCCTCTTTCATTCCTTTGGCTATTGATATCCAGTTCTTTCATGCCCAATTATTGAAAAGACTGTTTTGTTCCAATTGAGAGGATTTGGAAGCTTTGTTGAAAATCAGTTGACCATAGATTTGGTGGTCTATTTCTGTACTCTTGTTTTGATTCCATTGGTCAGTGCTTCTGTCTTTGTGCCAGTACCATGCTGTTTTGACCATTATGGCTTTATGATAGGTTTAAAAGTCAGGGAGTGTTAATCCACCCACTTCATTCTTCTTTTTCATTATGCTTTTAGCTATTTGGGGTCTCTTTCCCTTCTGGATTAATTTGGTAATCTGCTTTTCCAAATCTTCAAAGTAGTTTGTTGGAATTTTGATTGGTACTGTGTTGAATCTGTGGATAAGTTTGGGGAGAATTGACATCTTAACTATATTTAGCCTTTATTCATGAGCACAGTATGTCTTTCCACCTATTTAGGTCTCCTTTGATTTCTTTTAGCAATGTTATGTAGTTTTCTATGAAAAAGTCCTTTAGGTCCCTAGTTAAGTTCATTCCTAAGTATTTGATTCTTTTCGTTGCAATTTTGTATGGAATTTTTTCCTTAACAGCAGTTTTCTTAACTGCTTTTTCAGCATCATTTAATATGATCATGTGATTTTTCCGTTTTGATTTGTTAATGTGCTGTATTATATTTATTGATTTTCTTGTGTTGAATCATCCTTGCGTTCCTGGTATAAACCCCACTTGGTCATGGTGTATAATTCTTTCAATGTGCTGTTGGATTCAATTTGCTAATATTTTATTGAGAATTTTTGCATTTATGTTCCTTAGAGAGATTGGCCTGTAGTTTTTCTGTGTTATAGCCTCTTTACCCAGTTTTGGTATTAAACTTATATGAGTTTCATAAAATGAGTTCAGTAGAGTTCCTTTTTCCTCAATTTTTTGGAAAAGTTTGAGCAGGATTTGTGTTAGTTGTCTTTGGAAAGTTTGATAAAATTCCCCTGTGAAGCTATCTGGCCCAGGGCTTTTCTTTGTAGGAAGATTTTTGATGACTGATTGAATATCTTTACTTGTGATTGGTTTGTTGAGCTCTTCTATTTCTTCCTGAGTCAGTGTAGCTTGTTTGTGTGCCTCCAGGAATTTGTCCATTTCATCTGAGTTTTCTAGTTTGTTGGTGTATAGTTGTTCATAGTATCCTCTTATGATTTCTTTTATTTCTTCAGGGTCTGTGGTAATGCACCTCTCCTCATTTTTTATTTTGTTTATTTGCATCCTCTCTCTCTCTCTCTCTCTCTTTTTTTTTTGTCAGTCTTGCCAGTGGCCCATAATTTTACTGATTTTTTCAAGGAACCAACTTTTGGTTTTACTGATTCTTTCTATTGTTCTTTTGTTCTCCCATTCATTTATCTCTGCTTTAATCTTTGTTACTTATCTTCTTCTATTTGCTTTGGGGTTAGTTTGTTATTCTTTCTCAAGTTCCTCTAGGTTTGCTGTTAAATCCTCGATGTTTTCTCTTTCTTTCTTTTTTTTTTAATGTAGGCATTTAAGGCAATAAATTTCCCTTTCAGCACAGCCTTTGCCACATCCCATACATTCTGATAAGTTGCATCTTCATTTTCATTCATCTCCAGATAGCTACTGATTTCTCTATCAATTTCTTCTTTGACCCACTGGTTGTTTACGAGTGTGTTATTTAATCTCCATATATTTGTGAATGTTCACATTCTTTGGTGGTTATTGAGATCCAGCTTCATCCCATTGTGATCAGAGAAAGTGCTTTGAATAATTTCAATATTTTTAAATTCATAAAGACCTGATTTGTGCCCCAGCATATGATCTATGCTGGAGAATGTTCCATGAGCACTAGAGAAGAATATATAACCTTGTGCTTTGGGGTACAATGACCTATATATATGTCTGTTGGGTCTAATTCATTTATCAAATTATCTAACTTCTCTATTTCCTTGTTGATCTTGTGTCTGGTTGTTCTATTTATAGAGGAGAGTGGTGTATTGAAGTCTCCTACTATAATTTTTATTTTTGAAACATCTATCACTCCCTTCGGTTTTGCCAATGTCTGTCTCATGTACTTAGGAGCTCCTTGATTAGGAGCATAAACATTTATGATAGTCATATCTTCTTGGTGAATTGACCCTTAATTAGTATATAGTGTCCTTCTCTGTCTCTTATGCTATCTTTACATTTAATGTCTATTTTGCCCGATATTAGTATACCTACTCCTGCTTTCTTTGGTTACAGCATTGTGTAACCTTTTACTTTCAATCTATTTGTATCCTTGTGTCTAAGATGAGTCTCTTGTAAGAAGCTGTAGCTGGATTGTGTTTTTTAGTCCATTCTGCCAATCTGTACCTTTTTCTTGATAAGTTTAGTCCGTTAACATTCAAGGTTATTCCTGAAAAGTCATTTCTTGATTCCACCATCTTATCTTTTTTATTTGTCAGATGTATTTATTCTTTTCCCTCTTTCTCTTTGTATTCTTGAAATTACCCTTAGTGGTACTCTTCAATTCTGTGCCCTCCTCTAGACTTCACTCTCCTGTCTTTTTTTTGTCAGCTGGCAGAACTCTTTTAGTATTTCTTATAGGGCTGGTGTCTTGTTGACAAATTCTTTCAGGACTTCTTTGTCTGGAAACTTTAATCTCTCTCAATTTTGAAGGACAATTTGGCTGGGTACAGAATTCTTGGCTGGAAATCTTTCTCTTTTAGGATCTTGAATATATCATGCCACCGCCTTCTTGCCTCCAGGTTGCTAGTTGAGTAGTCTGAAATCAGTCTTATTTGATTTCCCTTGTATGTAGTAGATTGTTTTTCTCTTGCCACTTTTAGGATTTTCTGCTTCTCTTCCATATTTGACGGACTGATTAGTGTGTGTCTTGGGGAAGGCCTATTTGGATTTATTCTCTTTGGGGTTTGTTGGGCTTCTTTGACTTGTATATTTATGTCCTTTATGAAGGTTGGGAATTTTCCCCCATTGTATCCTCAACTACTTTTCCTAGCCCTTTACTCCTCTCTTCTCCTTCTGGGACACCAATGACTCTTGTATTTGTGTACTTTGTTTGTCTATCATTTCCCTGAGTTCCCATTCAATTTTTTGTATCTTTTTGGCATTTGCTGTTTTGAGTCTTTGAAGTCAATTATTCCGTCCTCTATATCACTTATTATTTCTTCTGCTTTTCAAGTCTTGTGTTGTGTGCCTCTAGTATGCTTTTTATTTGGTCAACAGAATCTTTAATCTATGTGATTTCTGCTATTTTTTAATTTATTCTTTCAAATTCCTCTTTGTGCTCTTCTACTGTCCTCTTGATCTCCTTTATGTCATTTGCTGTCCCATTTATTTTATTAAGTAGAGTTGTATGAACATCTTTGATTAGCTGTTCCAATGTCTGTGTCTCCTGTGGTGTTTTAATTTGGTCATTAGGCAGGACTATATCTGTCTGCATTGTGATATGCTTAGTGATCTTCTGTTGTCTTTGTGGCATGTAAATATCTTGATAGATTTACTTTGGGAGTTGATTTCTTTCAGTAGTCTAAGGCCTTATGTTTGCAGGATTGTTGTAGAGCAGGGAGCAGCGCACAGGGTGGAGCACTCATTACGGTGATTTGTTTCAAGGCAGGTATGGACACAGGTTTGGGATGTTATGCTGGTGCTTGTGAACATGGGCATCCAGCAGCCAGGGAGTATATAGCTGTGTGGATGCACTGTTCTGGAGGTGTGACCCTGGTGTGCACTGGTCTAAGTCATGGGGCCCTTTGTGCATATGCATAGGGCTGTGGCAGCAGGTCAGTGTTATGCCTTTGTGGATTGGGGGCAGATGTGACCTGGCTGCACAGATCTGCATTTTCTCAGAGCTGGGAAGTGAGGCTGAGTGCTGTGCACATGTTCGATTCTAGGACTGTGGTAAAGTGCAATTTCCAGAGCTGAATGATTGGGGGCCCATGCGCATGCGTGGGCCTGAGAGTGCTGTAAACTGATGCACTGAGCTGGGGGAGGAGGTGTAGGGGTGAGGCTGTGGACACTATGGGGGTGGCGGGGGTAGCCTAGGTAAGTATGTTAGTACCCGCAACCTTTATGTGCTGGCAACAACCCGCAAAGAACAGGGATAAGGATGTAGTGCTCAGGTGGGGTGCAGCAGAGATGTGTTGGGCTGCATTTGGGGTGGGGGTGTGGGGCATGTACATGCACTGGGGGCTGGTGGGGTGGGGGTGCCTGGAGCACGGAGAATGGGAGTGGGTGATGGGGTTCAGGTGCATGAGGTGTGGGGTGAGGGTAGCATGCCCAAGGAACATGACCTGACTTATTTCCTGGTCACATGTTCCCATCCGTGCATTCCCACAGGCTCTGTGCCTTGGATTAGAGGGAGATGTGACTCCACCCATTACCTGCGGGTATTAATTATTTTACTGGAATCCTTTAAGAGAGGAAGCATTCTGAAGAGAGAGAGAGCCATGAGAGAGCCATGAGAATCACAGGAGCCCACACAGCCAGAGGTCTTTGGCGATAAAGAAGGAATACGTCCCTGAGGGAGCTTCATGAAACAAGAAGCCTGGAGAGAAAGCTAGTAGATGTCACCATGTATATCATGTGCCTTTATAGTTGAGGGGGAAACCCTGAATGTTATCATCCTTCTTGAACCAAGGTATCTTTCTCTGGATACCTTAGATTGGACATTTCTATAGCCTTGCTTTAATTTGGACATTTTCACAGCTTTAGAACTATAAACTTGCAATTTATTAAATTCTGTATTTTACAAATCATTCCATTTGTGATATATTGCATTCCAGCAGCTTGCAAACTAGAACAGGGTCCATATTGAAAATGCACATTTGTAGGCCTGGATGAGAACATCTAGGGAGGGTTCCAGCAATTTCTATATTTTATAACTATGCCAGATGATTCTTATTATCACACAAATTTTGGAAACTGTGGTGAGGAAGATGGAGTGTAGGCTTCAGAGTTAGAAAGATGCGGATTCTGATCCATTCCTTTAACAACCATTTCCAAAATATGTACGCATATCAGACACTATTCTAGGTGCGGAAACTAAAACTGACAAGCACCTCTCTTCTTTTTGCCATTATGGACCTTCTGGTCTACTAAGAGTCCCACTCTAAGATGCTGATCAGGTCCTAGCTGTGGGACTTGAATGAACCATTTAAAGAAGAAAAGTTTTGGACTTCCGGTGAAGATGGTGGCTTAGTAAGAAGCGCGGATCTTAGTTCCTCCTCCAGAACAGCTACTAGGGGAGTAGAAACGATACAGAACAGGTCCCAAAGCCACGACAGAGATCAAAAAGACAGCGCACCCCATCCTGGAATGGCTGACGAGCTGAGAGAACCCGCTCCGGTGAGATCGCCGAGGGGCGCGGGCTTAACCAGGTGGGGCGGCAAGCGGCCGGAATCCCTCCCTTCTCCCTTCCTGGGCTGGCTGGGAAAACTGGACAGGCAGTCCCCTCAAACCATGGCAGTTGGCGCCCACACCACGTGCGGCCCCCTGGACCAACTGAGAGAATTGGATCGGAAATCCCCAGGCCGCGGAGAATGGTGACGGATACGGTGCACTCTCCAGGGCCGCGGCGGCTGGTGCCCTCCTGCCACGCTTGGCGCCCCGGGCCGACTAGGAAATTCGGAGGACCCCGGGCCTGCTGGCACTCTTCCAAGCCGCTTCAGCTGGCGAACCTCCCCGACGGCGAGAGTTTTCCATAGTTAAAGGACCCACAGCACCTTTTACTGGTGGGACCCGCAGACAAACGTGTGCCACGAGCGCCACCTACTGGGCAGGATAAGAAAAACAGAACCCAGAGATTTCACAGAAAAATCTCCCAAACTGTTGAATCCAACACCCAGGGAAATCAGTCTAAAAGCCCAGGCGCCAGCAGAAGATAATGGATCATGCTCAAAAAATTGAAAATATGGCCCAGTCAAAGGAACAAACCAATAGTTCAAATGAGATACAGGAGCTGAGACAACTAATGCTGAATATACGAACAGAAATGGAAAACCTCTTCAAAAATGAAATCGATAAATTGAGGTAGGACACGAAGAAGACATGGGCTGAACAAAAAGAAGAAATAGAAAAACTGAAAAAACAAATCACAGAACTTATGGAAGTGAAGGACAAAGTAGAAAAGATGGAAAAAACAATGGATACCTACAATGATAGATTTAAAGAGACAGAAGATAGAATTAGTGATTTGGAGGATGGAACATCTGAATTCCAAAAAGAAACAGAAACTATCAGGAAAAGAATGGAAAAATTTGAACAGGGTATCAGGGAACTCAAGGACAATATGAAGCACACAAATATACGTGTGGTGGGTGTCCCAGAGGGAGAAGAGAAGGGAAAAGGAGGAGAAAAACTAATGAAAGAAATTATCACTGAAAATTTCCCAACTCTTATGAAAGACCTAAAATTACAGATTCAAGAAGTGCAGCGCACCCCAAAGAGATTAGACCCAAATAGGCATTCTCCAAGACACTTACTAGTTAGAATGTCAGAGATCAAAGAGAAAGAGAGGATCTTGAAAGCAGCAAGAGAAAAACAATCCATCACATACAAGGGAAACCCAATCAGACTATGTGTAGATTTCTCAGCAGAAACCATGGAGGCTAGAAGACAGTGGGATGATATATTTAAATTACTAAAAGAGAAAAACTGCCAACCAAGACTCCTATATCCAGCAAAATTGTCCTTCAAAAATGAGGGAGAAATTAAAACATTTATATACAAAAAGTCACTGAGAGAATTTGTGACCAAGAGACCAGCTCTGCAAGAAATACTAAAGGAAGCACTAGAGTCAGATACGAAAAGACAGAAGAGAGAGGTATGGAGAAGAGTGTAGAAAGAAGGAAAATCAGATATGATATATATAATACAAAAGGCAAAATGTTAGAGGAAAATATTATCCAAACAGTAATAACACTAAATGTTAATGGACTGAATTTCCCAATCAAAAGACATAGACTGGCAGAATGGATTAAAAAACAGGATCCTTCTATATACTGTCTACAGGAAACACATCTTAGACCCAAAGATAAACATAGGTTGAAAGTGAAAGGTTGGGAAAAGATATTTCATGCAAATAACAATCAGAAAAGAGCAGGAGTGGCTATACTAATATCCAACAAGTTAGACTTCAAATGTAAAACAGTTAAAAGAGACAAAGAAGGACAGTATATACTAATAAAATGAACAATTAAACAAGAAGACATAACAATCATAAATATTTACGCACCGAACCAGAATGCTCCAAAATACATGAGGAATACACTGCAAACACTGAAAAGGGAAATAGACACAAATACCATAATGGTTGGAGACTTCAATTCCCCACTCTCATCAATGGACAGAACATCTAGACAGAGGATCAATAAAGAAATAGAGAATCTGAATATTACTATAAATGAGCTAGACTTAACAGACATTTATAGGACATTACATCCCACAACAGCAGGATACACCTTTTTCTCAAGTGCTCATGGATCATTCTCAAAGATAGACCATATGCTGGGCCACAAAGCAAGTCTTAACAAATTTAAAAAGATTTAAATCATACACAACACTTTCTCGGATCATAAAGGAATGAAATTGGAAATCAATAATAGGCAGAGTGCCAGAAAATTCACAAATACGTGGAGGCTCAACAACACACTCTTAAACAACGCGTGGGTCAAAGAAGAAATTGCAAGAGAAATTAGTAAATACTTCGAGGCAAATGAAAATGAAAACACAACATATCAAAACCTATGGGATGCAGCAAAGGCAGTGCTAAGAGGGAAATTTATTGCCCTAAATGCCTATATCAGAAAAGACGAAAAGGCAAAAATGCAGGAATTAACTGTCCACTTGGAAGAACTGGAGAAAGAACAGCAAACTAATCCCAAAGCAAGCAAAAGGAAAGAAATAACAAAGATCAGAGCAGAAATAAATGAAATTGGAAACAACAGAAAAAATCAGTAAGACCAGAAGTTGGTTCTATGAGAAAATCAATAAGATTGATGGGCCCTTAGCAAGATTGACAAAAAGAAGAAGAGAGAGGATGCAAATAAATAAGATCAGAAATGGAAGAGGAGACATAACTACTGACCTCACAGAAATAAAGGAGGTAATAACAGGATACTATGAACAACTTTACGCTAATAAATACAACAATTTAGATGAAATGGATGGGTTCCTGGAAAGACATGAACAACCAACTTTGACTCAAGAAGAAATATATGACTTCAACAAACCAATCACAAGTAAAGAAATTGAATTAGTCATTCAAAAGCTTTCTAAAAAGAAAAGTCCAGGACCAGACGGCTTCACATGTGAATTCTACCAAACATTCCAGAAAGAATTAGTACCAACTCTCCTCAAACTCTTCAAAAAAATCGAATTGGAGGGAAAACTACCTAATTCATTCTATGAAGCCAACATCACCCTCATACCAAAACCAGGCAAAGATATTACAAAAAAAGAAAACTACAGACCAATCTCTCTAATGAATACAGATGCAAAAATCCTCAATAAAATTCTAGCAAATCGTATCCAACAACACATTAAAAGAATTATACATCATGACCAAGTAGGATTCATCCCAGGTATGCAAGGATGGTTCAACATAAGAAAATCAATTAATGTAATGCACCATATCAACAAATCAAAGCAGAAAAATCACATGATCATCTCAACTGATGCAGAGAAGGCATTTGACAAGATTCAACATCCTTTCCTGTTGAAAACACTTCAAAAGATAGGAATACAAGGGAACTTCCTTAAAATGATAGAGGGAATATATGAAAAACCCACAGCTAATATCATCCTCAATGGGGAAAAACTGAAAACTTTCCCCCTAAGATCAGGAACAAGACAAGGATGTCCACTATCACGACTTTTATTCAACATTGTGTTGGAGGTTCTAGCCAGAGCAATTAGACAAGAAAAAGAAATACAAGGCATCAAAATTGGAAAGGAAGAAGTAAAACTATCACTGTTTGTAGACGATATGATACTATACATCGAAAACCTGGAAAAATCCACAACAAAACTACTAGAGCTAATAAATGAGTACAGCAAAGTAGCAGGTTACAAGATCAACATTCAAAAATCTGTAGCATTTCTATACACTAGTAATGAACAAGCTGAGGGGGAAATCAAGAAATGAATTCCATTTACAATTGCAACTAAAAGAATAAAATACCTAGGAATAAATTTAACTAAAGAGACAAAAGACCTATACATGGAAAACTACAAGAAATTGTTAAAAGAAATCACAGAAGACCTAAATAGATGGAAGGGCATACCGTGTTCATGGATTGGAAGACTAAATATAGTTAAGATGTCAATCCTACCTAAATTAATTTACAGATTCAATGCAATACCAATCAAAATCCCAACAACTTATTTTTCAGAAATAGAAAAACCAATAAGCAAATTTATCTGGAAGGGCAGGGTGTCCCAAATTGCTAAAAGCATCTTGAGGAAAAAAAACGAAGCTGGAGGTCTCGCACTGCCTGACTTTAAGGCATATTATGAAGCCACAGTGGTCAAAACAGCATGGTATTGGCATAAAGATAGATATATCGACCAATGGAATCGAATAGAGTGCTCAGATATAGACCCTCTCATCTATGGACATTTGATCTTTGATAAGGCAGTCAAGCCAACTCACCTGGGACAGAACAGTCTCTTCAATAATGGTGCCTAGAGAACTGGATATCCATATGCAAAAGAATGAAAGAAGACCCATATCTCACACCCTATACAAAAGTTAACTCAATATGGATCAAAGATCTAAACATTAGGTCTAAGACCATAAAACAGTTAGAGGAAAATATAGGGAGATATCTTATGAATCTTACAATTGGAGGTGGTTTTATGGACCTTAAACCTAAAGCAAGAGCACTGAAGAAGGAAATAAATAAATAAATGGGAACTCCTCAAAATTAAACACTTTTGTGCATCAAAGAACTTCATCAAGAAAGTAGAAAGACAGCCTACACAATGGGAGACAATATTTGGAAATGACATATCAGATAAAGGTCTAGTATCCAGAATTTATAAAGAGATTGTTCAACTCAACAACAAAAAGACAGCCAACCCAATTGCAAAATGGGAAAAAGACTTGAACAGACACCTCTCAGAAGAGGAAATATAAATGGCCAAAAGGCACATGAAGAGATGCTCAATGTCCCTGGCCATTAGAGAAATGCAAATCAAAACCACAATGAGATATCATCTCACACCCACCAGAATGGCCATTATCAACAAAACAGAAAATGACAAGTGCTGGAGAGGATGCGGTGAAAGAGGCACACTTATCCACTGTTGGTGGGAATGTCAAATGGTGCAACCACTGTGGAAGGCAGTTTGGCGGTTCCTCAAAAAGCTGAATATAGAATTGCCATATGACCCAGCAATACCATTGCTGGGAATCTACTCAAAGGAATTAAGGGCAAAAACTCAAACGGACATTTGCACACCAATGTTTATAGCAGCGTTATTTACAATTGCAAAGAGATGGAAACAGCCAAAATGTCCATCAACAGACGAGTGGCTAAACAAACTGTGGTACATACATACGATGGAATATTATGCAGCTTTAAGACAGGATAAACTTATGAAGCATATAATAGCATGGATGGACCTAGAGAACATTATGCTGAGTGAGTCTAGCCAAAAACTAAAAGACAAATACTGTATGGTCCCAATGATGTGAATCGACATTCGAGAATAAACTTGGAATATGTCATTGGTAACAGAGTCCAGCAGGAGTTAGAAACAGGCTAAGATAATGGGTAATTGGAGCTGAAGGGATACAGACTGTGCAACAGGACTAGATACAAAAACTCAAAAATGGATAGCACAATAATACCTAATTGTAAAGTAATCATGTTAAAACACTGAATGAAGCTGCATCTGAGCTATAGATTTTTGTTTTGTTTTTTTTTGGTTTTTTTCTACTATTATTACTTTTATTTTTTTTCTCTATATTAACATTCTATATCTTTTTCGGTTGTGTTGCTAGTTCTTCTAAACCGATGCAAATGTACTAAGAAACGATGATCATGCATCTATGTGATGATGTTAAGAATTACTGATTGCATATGTAGAATGGTATGATTTCTAAATGTTGGGTTAATTTCTTTTTTTTCTTTTTTTCCGTTAATTAATAAAAAAAATATATATATATAGTCTGTATTTAAAAAAAAAAAAAGAAGAAAAGTTTTTTGTTCCCCTTGTCACAAAAGCATTATGAGTTCATTGAAAGGAAGAAAGAAACTCTAAGCCAGGGTTCAGTGAGCTCATGAAGGAGAGGGAAATTCTCAGCTGCCCAGAGGACTGATGTTCATGTTACGTGAAATAATTTAGAATGGAAAACAAAAAGTGGTGGGGTTGGTGGGGTGTGGTGGTAAAGAAGTCCAAGTGGTTTTACCTTTGCATGGGGCATTGAGCCACTTGACCACAGATAAGCAAACATAACCAGCTTAGTTCCCATGGGTTTTGAATTTCTGCATTTACTACCTGAATGGCTAGTTGCCAGGCCTAACAGGTGGTTTTAACAAATCCCTTCAAAGTTGCCCTTTGAAAAGAGAAATTATGGCAGCCTTGTGCTGAATTTGAGCTTTCACTTCCCCCAGGAAGATCTGATCAAACCAAAAGATATTTTCATTTTGTTGAGGGTTTCTTATAACAAGACACACTTACCTTTGAAAATAGTATTGTCGCTCACTTGTCAGGTGATACCAAAAATAAACTGAACTTCTCTGGAATTCACTTTAGTATAACCTATGTCTTATCTACTTGCCAAAGCAGGAGTGGTGGTTTGTTTTGTCTTTTTTATTTGCTGTCTTTTTTAAGTAAATAAATTGAAGTGCACTAGCATTAAGACTAATGTAATAATGCTATTCAAGTTCATCTGTAAAAAATAGATAAGAAAAATAAAATACTGTTTTCTTTGATTCTTGTAACTATCTCAGTATATTCCCTTTGTTTTGTAGTGCTGGATTTACTTCACACTGGTTATAATTCTCTATTTTTCTGTGCTTATGCATTAAGTACAGTGTAAAAACAAACAGAAAAAACTAAAATGTATTTTGAACTTTGCTGTTGGGGAAATGAGGTGTTCTTTCCAGTGACATTTTAGACAGCCATTGCTTACCTCTTCAAGAGCCAAGATTGTAACATTTTCTTACATTCTAAATGTCACATATTTCTCTCCCTTTTGAAAGAGAGCCTATTGAAAATTTTGAAGCTATAATTTATTTTTGACACTAAAATGTGATTTTAAAAATTATGGAAATGTATACTCAGTTTTTATTTACTGCTTAACCTAAGGCAATCCACTTACCTCTTACCATTCCACTGAGGTTGGACATCTGATTGCCAAATCCAGTGGTTTCCTCTCAGTCCTTAATCTTCCTGAATGTTAGCATTTGCCACTATTGATAGCCTATTCTTCTTTTTTGGTTTTCAGGGCATTATGTTTTCTCCGCCACTCCACCCAAACTTTGCTTTCATAACTATTTCCTCTTTACTCTCTGCTTACTTACTATAGGTTTCCTCTGAGCTCATCTTCAATACTCTTCTCTCTCACTATTCCTTCCCTGGAGGAGTGAGTTCTCTCTTCTACTCATACGGAAACAATCTCCCCATTCGTATTTCCATCCCTGCCTTGTGCACCAAGCCCCAAGCCTTAATTTCCAATTTCTGCTAACGTATATCCTGGGCAGTCCACCAATGCCTCAACCTTCACCCAGCCAAAGCCAGTTCTACTATCTTCCTCTAGTTTTAATCCCCTTGTCCATAATGATTTATTACTATTATGGAGTGATTAAATGGAATAATTGTTTCATTAACTTTCGTGTTTTGTCTCACACTATTGTCCCTGAGCTAGAAATTTTAGGACCAGTGTAAAGGAGCAGGAATCGTTGGTCATTCTTTAACTCTGGTCCTATTGACTTG
The DNA here is from genome assembly GCF_023851605.1 of Tamandua tetradactyla. Taxonomy (NCBI): domain Eukaryota; kingdom Metazoa; phylum Chordata; class Mammalia; order Pilosa; family Myrmecophagidae; genus Tamandua; species Tamandua tetradactyla. The sequence goes on from NC_135344.1 coordinate 48,083,056, forward strand.
TCATAGGAAATACCTCAAATGTGTCTTCTTTTTCTTTCTACTCTCTCAGTCAGTCCTTTATGGTCTCTTTATAATAGTTCCTTGATTGCTCTCCTTGACTTCTGTCTGTCCCCTCATTCCAATGAACCTTTTAAATTGCTGCCAGAGTCTTGACATGAATCTGAATCCCACTGCCAGCCTTGGCTGCCTTGCTGTGTCCACTGGCGAGAAGGAGCTGCTTACCCTTACCGTGCCATTCAACATCTTTTACCTACGGTCAGAGCTCCATAGCTCCTATCCACCCTGCGTTCTCAGGCACCCAAGTTGATGCACCATTTCTCTTATCTTACTCTGTTCAAATATCCTTGCCTTTGCTCTTTTTATTACTATTTTTTAATTACAGCTGTGCCTTGAATTTCAGAATGTACCAGATGAAAAATATCACTATTTAGGAGCTTCTGATTGGCTTTAGAGTAATTGTTGCAATAACAGGTAGAAATAACAAATTCTTGCTGTGACATTAATATTTTGTTCTTAAATAAACATTTAAAAATATTTGTCAATCTGTTCCAATACATATTTTTACACACTGTAAATATAATATAAACAAATAATTAAGTGAGAAAGGGTACAGTATGCAATATTTCTGTAAAAAAAGGGAAAATATGTGCATTCATATTTGCATATAGATACACAAAGAAATTCTGTAAGAATACAGAAAAAACTAGTAATAATGACTACCTGTTTGAGAGATAGGACAAAGAAAGGTAAAAGAACCGGGCAGATAAGAATGGTAAACTTCTTACATTATACTTTTCAAATATTTTTCTTTTTTTTTAAACATTGAATGTATTTTCTTTTCCCAAATAAAATCTGAAGCAAAATCACAAATTAATAAATAGTAGTTTCTGAGATGTTTGGTATGTTGAAAATATAGGAACCAAAAAAAGTAAGATGCAAAAAATGTGTTTAGTATAGTATGATGTGTATAAAATAGAGGGGAAATGTAGGCATATATATTGAAATTTCTCTGGAAGACTAAATTAGGAACTTTTAGCAACAATTATATGAAGAGGTGATGGTAACTGAGTAGAGAGGAGAGAGATGAGAAACATTTCTTCTACCTGGATTCTTTTGAAGTTTGAATCCATTCAAAAAGTTAAATTAAAACATATAAAAATAACTTTTTGCTCAGTTCAAGAAGAAAGTCTGGCAGTATTTTAAATATGAAACAAAGGAGGAAAATTTTTATCTAAATACCCCAAATATGTACCAATTTTAAAACAATAAAGCACCTTGTCTCTGTAAAAAATTTAAAAGCAAAACAGCCTTCTTGCCTGTTTGATACTCAGAAGCCTAATGTTGGTTCCTTGGGAGGTAGCAGCAGCTCTGAAATGCTCAACATTTGCAATAAAGAAGGAATTGGGCCCTCCTACCTCAGCTGCCTCGAAACGGTCAGGACAGACTCTGCAGATTGGGGGGGGCTGAACTGACAGCTTATCAGAATGCAGTTTTGTTTTTTTTTTAATTGAGAAATATCCACACACATATAGGCCAACCATAGTATACAATCAATGGCTCACAATATCGTCACATAGTTGTATGTTCATCACCACGATCATTCTTAGAACATTTGTGTCACTCCAGAAAAAGAAATAAAAAGAAAAGAAAAAGAACTCCTACCTTCCAAACTCCTTACCCCTCCCTCTCACTGACCCACAGTATTTCAATCTACCCAGTTTTTATCTTTTCTCTCTGTCTATTGTTTATTCATATTTTTTTACTCATCTGTCCATACCTGGATAAAAAGAGCGTCAGACACAAGGTTTTCACAATCCCACAGTCACATTGTAAAAGCTATATCATTATACAATCACCTTCAAGAAACAAGGCTACTGGAACACAGCTCTACGGTTTCAGGTACTTCCCTCCAGCCTCTCCAATAGGGATAGCCACATAACACCTAAGAATAACCTCTGGTCATGACTCCCAGGGGTGTAAACCTCCCTGGCAATGTGGGATAGAAATTCTGGGATGAGCTGGGACTCAGCATCAAGGGACTGAAAAAACCTTCTCAACCAAAACGTGGAAGAGCTAAATGAGATAAAGTGTCAGTGGCTGAGAGATTTCAAACAGAGCCTAGAGGTTATCCTGGAAGTTATTCTTATGCATTATACAGATATCATCTTTTTAATTTATGGTACATTGGAGTGGCTGGAGGGAAATGCCTGAAACTGTAGAGCTGTGTTCCAGTAGTCATGATTTTTGAAGATGAATGTATAATGTATAGCTTGTACAACGTGACTGTGTGATTGTAAAAATCTTGTGTCTGATGCTCCTTTTATCTTTGGTATGGACAGATGGGTAAAAAAATATAGATAAAAAAACAAATAAATAAAAGGGGGAACAAAGGCTAAAAAAACAAAAACAAAACAAAAAAAGAATAGCCTCCAGGATAATCTCCAGACTCTGTTTGAAATCTCTCAGTCGCTGAGATTTTATTTTGTCTCATTTCTCTCGTCCCCTTCTGGCAGAGAATGCTTTCAGAATGCTGTTTGAATTGCCAGGGTTAGAAGGGATGTGGGTCCTCTCAGATGGATACAGGTCCTGTGGGTCTGACCGAAGAACATAACCTTCCGGGGAGGGAGACTTCCGCACTATTATTGCCCCAACCCCTCTACTGATCTTTTGATCTTTTTTTCTTTATTATAGGGATATAGAACCTTCCTGACTGGGTATAAAAAAATCAAATTTGCTTTTAATTTTCATTAGTCTAAGATGCAATACAGAAAGGAATAATCAAGTGAACATGACCTCACGTGAGTGGAGGGCCTAAAACATAGTTCTCAGCCTCCTGGCTCCATCAGCCCATGCTGATGAACAGCTATTCATTGTTTGACTCATTGTCAATTAATAAGTGTTTTTTTGAGAAATACACATCATATCCTAATTTAAATATAAAAATTCTGATACTACATTTAAAAATGTAAAATCCCAATTGATAAAGAAATTATGGTCCAGGCAAAACGGACCTGTCAAAAAGTACATGGAAAATACCATTCCATGGCTTCTGTAAATGAGGATAATAATATCTACACCTCACAAATTTACGAAGATTTAATGAGTTAAAGCATATAAAGGGCTTACAACAGTGGCTAGCACATAATAAAAGTCTTATAAAGTTCAGTATGTGGTTGTTTGTTAGCCTCCCAAAGCAATCCAAAGGAAGTTGACAATCAGAAGTATTTCCTCCAAAATGCATACTTTGGCAAACCATGTAGACCTCCATTTTCGATGTACTTCTTTCCACTGTGATGATCTGGTACAGTCCGCAACCTAACGATAATGCTAGGCAAATTCTTAAAACAATTAGAAGACACCCAGCTAAAAGTGATGTGAATAGTAGCTGTGATGACTGGTATGTTCAAACTGCTCCCAAAGTAGCAAAATACTCTGTGTTATGACAATAAATACAGCAATGCCAGTCGATTCAGGGGTAGAATCCCGCCGGAGAGGTCTGCTTTGAAACGTTTCCATTCGGAGTATTGTCCAACCCATGCATAGACTCAGAAGTAGTTAAAGTGTCTGCATTTGGGAAGCGATGTCAAAAAATTCTGCCAAAGTTTCCATAAAACATACCCCTGTTACATCTCTGGAGTAACTGGAGAAATGAATGTAATTAGCTAAGGCTGAACCAGCTTATAACAGAAATGCGGTTGTCAGAACCTTTAAAATCATATGGGTCTTCCTTTCTTAGTAACATGCCACAATGATTGGGCATAAATGCAAGCAATCACAAAGTACACTAGGATGAGAAGCAAAAAGAACTCATGAAACCTTGCCAACTGAGCTTTGGATAATTTTTCCGTACAACTATAGCCAGGACTATATGCAGTTGTAGCCATCCTGGGCTTGGAACAGATAGAGTTTATCTTCTTTTCCAATCGCTGTTGCTATGTTGTTGATTCTTACACACAGAAGCACATGGTCACCATGGAAGTCCAAGTGGCTGATGCTCTGTCCCTGAGTGTCTCAGGCCGTGGCGCTGCAGAGGCTGCCCTCCCTGAGTGACTCAGGCCGTGGCTGCCCACCCCCAGAGTTTTACCCTGGCAGCCCTGCAGCCACCAGCAACACTTGAAAGCTACCACCAGCAGCCACAGCACCACCCCACCCCCAAACCCAGCCTCCAGCTCTTGCCCAGATGGCCTCCAGGCTCCAGCCCCAAGTCAGCAAAGGTCCTAACTATTGTTATTTTTTATGGGGATGTGAGGTAAGGGTGGCGGTGCGTGGGCTAGGAATCGAACCCTCTTCTCCTGGATGGCGGGCAAGCATTCTATCACTGAACACCCTTGCACCTCCTGACTATTGTTTGTTTTTTTGCATTGGCAGGTACCGGGAATCGAACCTGGGTTTCCAGCATGGCAGGTGAGAACTCTGCCTGCTGAGCCACGGTGGCCCGCCAGTCAGTGACGATTGTGTTTAATACGTGCTTTGCTTTGGATTGAAGTCTTCAGCATCCTTCAAGGCCGATTTATATATTATTTCTCCTGTGCCACCCTCCTCAGCTTTCTAGGAAGGGTTATGCTTTGACTATGTTTCTCTTATTTGTACCTCTTGACTTACTCATATTAGTATTGCTAGCACCTCCAAAGAGCTTTGAGCATACTATTAATTTCTTTTTAAAATTAAAAATACTTTTTTTCTTAGAAATTATCCTTAGAGGTGGTTTTAATTGCCATTTAGTTATCAGGTAAATTTTCTTTGATTTCTTAGCAAACTAGATTATCATCATCCTTGTAAGACTCACTCTGACAAACATTTGACAAATATCCAGACTTCTAGCGTATAATTGGAGTACAGAAAACTCTAACAGCTGGTTCTCCAATTAAGTGAACTGTGTAGCAGAACTGGAGTGACGTTAGGTAATTTACTCCCTTCAGGGCTGCCCTTCCACAGAGCCACCAGTGAGTGCCAGGGGAGGAGATGAGAAGCTACAAAAGCCTTCAAGTTTCATTGAAATAGGAGCGCATAACAGGACTCAGATTTGGCACATTTCTAAGCTCAGTGGCCACAAACCTTTACATAAATTTGAATATGTCTCAACTAAATTATTTGCAGTTAGGCAAGTCTAGTCTAGTCAGTTTAGTTTTGTGTTTAAATAACAATCAATTTCTCAATCTCCTGGAAAACTGCATGGAAACTGGGAACTCCAATAATAACTCTTTAAGTAGGGAGCATGTCAGGATCTCTTACAGCTTTAAAATAGAGGGTACCATTAATAAATAGTATATATTTATAGATATACTATTAATAAAATGTATACATAAGCCATGACAACATGCAGAATAAAATAAAATTAGGAAAATGGACAATTGAGTGCATTCTACTAATGATCAAAACTAACAAACAAAATAATCTCAAACAAAAAAATCTTTTTTTTAATCTAGCTTGCCTGCCCAACATTCAACATAATTTATTAGTCTGTAAAAGAACCACATACAAAGTGATATCCCCCAATAATAGAACATATGAAGATGGTGAATGTACTGATGTCATGGGATAAATTCTTCCATTTTTACTGAAAAGTGTACTTGTACATAGAATAAGTAAATTAGCCAACCTAAAAATTCTCTCTAGTTTTTGTTATTTGATTAGGTTATTCTTAATATCTCAGTTAATAAGATAGTTATATAAGAAAGGTTAATATTAGAAACAATAAAAATGTCACATTTAAATCATGGTTTTCAGACAAAGGGTCATCTGTGTTCCAGATTACATAAGCATCTTTCTATTTCTCATTTTCCCAGCTATCTTTATTTGATTTTTTCATCTCTCCTCTCTGGCTTGCAGGAACATTTGTGTTTTACTATATTACACATGTTGTGTAATATGCTGGAACTATCTGCAAAATGGTGAAACCATAAAATGATCTCTTCTACTTTAGAAATTCAGTTTGGCTGGAACCAGTAATGTAAACAGATTTTTGTTACCTTGCATTCCACAATCTAGCAGTTCTGTGGCATTTTTGAATAACTGGAGAAGGAAACCAGTCAAAAGGTTCCTGAGACATTTCCTGGAATATGCTTCCACCTCTTGGCCATATGAAGTAGTTTCAGAAGGATCTCAGCAGATATTGCAGTGTAATCTAATATTTAATGCCTTTTGAACATAGAAAATTTGGATTTTCAACATCCAAAGGATTAATTAAATATCTGAGTTATAAAGAAAGTTGAAGTGTTACATGAAAACCTAAGGAACCAAATAATCTTAAATACAGAGTTACTTGAATACTAAGATGAAACTATTACAGCTGCTTAGGCGTTAGAAGAACAGACAGGAAATTTGCCTTGGAGAATTTTTAAACTAGAGTTTATAGCGAAAACTTTTCAGATTCAATTTATTTTATACTTATTCAGTCTTATGATTTTTTCATTGTTTTTAAAAAGTGATTGGGTACAATGAAACCAAATAATTTTGGCCTAAATGAAAACAGATATTTAAAGTGTCACTGATATATAAAATATACATTATAACTCTTCATTTCTTTGTCTTCTTATATTTATTTATTTATTAATTTTTGACTTTGTGGCTTTGGTTGAGATATAGTCACATACTACATATTCTATCCAAATTAAACAATCAGTGTCTCATAGTATCTTCGCTTTGTTGTATAATAAGCCTCACTCCCAGGCAATTTTCTTTGCTCCAAAGGGAAAAATGACAAATATACACAGCCGCACATAAAAGAAAACCCAAAACAGCCCATATCACTTAAACCCCCCCAATTATTTACCCTTAGTATTGGTGTGATACCGGCAAGGTCTTCATGTTTAATATGGTCCATAGTAGACAATAGGTAATTTTTCCTAGATACGACTTTATTATTAACTCTTTGTATAAGTGTCATATATTTGAAGTAGTTCATGCAAGAACTTATTTATATTTGTGGCTTTAATTGATGAGATACATGACCTTAGACAACCCCTTTCGATCATATTCACCTTCAATAGGCATTATTGCTTATAATTCCAATAATGAAACTACCATCACCTCTCTTATAACTCTTAAGGTTTTGATACTTAATTAACTCAGCAATATTTATTTAGCACCAATGGGTCAAGAACTCTGCTACATGCTAGGACAGCTACTGTCAATAAAAACCTCCCAGCCCCGTCTTCAAGAAACTCTGCATAGAGGTGATTCGGAGCCATCAACAGAATTACAGAACAACAAAAAAGGTTTCTGTGAAGTGCTTTGTGAGCATGGAAGAGGAACTCTGAACCCCAACTTGGATTATGGAAAAAAAAAATCAAGAAGATGCTCTAGGCACATTAGTATACAACCGACAAATACAGACCTATATTTATGTCTCTCACAACAAAAATTTAAACTCCAGTTTTATATTGTCAGATTTCTATCTAAACTGTACATTTATTCATTGTAAATGTTCCTTCTTTTTCTTCCTGCAAGGTAAAATCCTTAAATTTACAAAAATTGCCTACTCTTTCTAAGGTTAAGATGTAAATTATCTAAGTTAATGACTAAAATTAAGACAAAAATCACTGGAGACAACTGAAGTGCATATGTTTGAACTGTCTCTGGGTATAACATTCAACCTCTCAGGAATGATCACTTGCCTATACTGAAATCCTGCTTTCCCTATTTTGTAACTTAGGTTAGTGATCAACTTTAAATTGACTTTCACCTTACAGGCTTGTAAATTTTGAGAATATAATTCCCTTCTGCTTCTAAATTTACCTTCTTTATAATGAAAGGGAGAGTTACCAACCTGGAATGAATGAATGAATGAATAAAATAAATTAATCAACAAATCCAACAAACACTACACACACACACACACACACACACACACACACAATCGATTTGTACAATGGGCTGCTGGAATATTTCTCTCAGACGTTAAGTCACTTCTGTAATGAATGGTAGGGTTTGGTATTTTTCTACTAGTCATGGACTGACAGCAAAAGCCATGTCCCCTCCCCTGCCTATTGCCCACCCTCAGTGCTGTCTTTTTCTTATATTTTATGTCTCTTTAAAATAGTATGACATTGATAGGATCTCAGAATTTGATAAAACTTAAGTTGTTAATGCCTTTAAAATTGCCAAAATATTTTATTTTCCTATTTTAAAGTGCGTCTTACCTATTTCCTGAGGCTGTTGAAAGGGAAGTCATCTTCCAACATTTTGACCTAGGAACGGCTAGTAGCATCTTAAGACTCCCAATCTCTGATTAGAAGGTGTTTTTTAGAATGTTTTCAGTCTAAAAAATATCACTTGGGATGCATTTTAATGGAAGTTAAATTAATGAATAAAGTCATCTTTCCCTAATCTGATTAACAGTTGTCTTTAATTCAGGTTTTTGTTAGACAAATTTTTAATCATTCAGAGAATAGTAAATGAAAATTTTTTCTTATCCACCATTTTCCACGTACCTGCCTATCCTCTAGAGAGCCAGTAAATTATTTTTTTATATCTTTCCAGAGTTTCTGTATGATTATATAAGCAAAGCAAATATTTTCTAATTTCCTCTTTTATTCAAAAGGTATCATACTATTCACCCTGTTTTCATTTTACTTTTTAAAAATTAACAACATACCCGGACATTTTCTCTATTATTCACTTGAAGAGCTTCGTTATTCTTTTTTCTTCATAACTGCATAAAATCCACTGTGTAGAATTTATTAAACTAGAATTTATTCAATCAGCCTACTTTTGATGAACACTTTGTTAGTTTCTGTCTTTTGCTCTTATAAAAAATGCTACAAGGAATAACTGTATATTTAAAAATAGGGTTATGGATATTTTCTTATTGTTTACTTTCAATTCTTTTCTCTCATTTACTATTTTTTTTTACTTTAATGTTTTATGTCATGCACACCTTTATCAGTGGTTTCTTTTATGGCTTCTGGATTTTGTATCATGAGTAGAAGAACTTTCCCTACCTTGAAGCTCTAAAGGAGGTTTCTCATTTTCTTCTGATGCATTTATTGCTTTTTTTTTTTTTACATCTAGTTCTTTGACTCATTTAGAATTTATCCTAGTATAGAATGTAAATCCAATAGTTTTTTTCCCTGCAAGTGGCTGATTGTTACAACACAATTTATTGAATAGCCATTCTTTCCCCCACTACTTTCTGCTGACATCCTTTAACTAAACTCCCATATATGTTTGATTTGCTTCCTGGTGTTCAAGTCTGTTTCTATCCTTGTGCAGTTTTCCTCATCAGCTTTTGATTTATTAGACACTACTATGGTTAAAAAAATTTATTATTGCGATACCTTCACACACAAACAGTCCATCCAATGTATATAATCAATGGCTCACAATATAATTGTATAGTTGCATATTCATCACCATGGTTATTTTTAGAACATTTGTGTCACTCCAGAAAAGAGAAATAAAAAGAAGAAAGAAAAAACTCATACAACCCATACCCCTTGCCCCCCTCATTGAACACTTGATTTTTTCAATTTACCCCCCTTGTCCCCATCCGTTTATTTATTTATTTATGTCCTTATTTTTTTACTCATCTGCCCATACCCTCAATAAAGAGAACATCAGACACAAGGTTTCTACAATCATATGGTCACATTGTAAAAGCTGTATAGTTATATCATCATCTTCGAGAATCAAGGCTATTGGAATACAGTTCAATAGTTTCAGGTACCTCCCTTTAGCCACTCCAAGGCAACATAAACTAAAAAAGGATATCTATATACCACCTAAGAATAACCTCCAGGATAGCCTCTTGACTTTGAAATCTCTCAGCTTTACTATACGTAGTCTTTTTTAAAAAAATATTTTTATTGAAAAATCTTCACATACACACACACAGTCTATACATGGTGTACAATCAGTGACCCACAATATCATCACATAGTTGCGTATTCATCACCATGATCATTCTTTAGAACATTTGCATCATTCCAGAAAAAGAAATAAAAAGAAAAAAGAAAAAACTCATATATCCCATATGCCTTACCCCTCCTTCTCGTTGACCAGTAGTATTTCAATCCAATGAGTTTGGTTTGCCCCTTATCCCCCCTATTATTTATTCCCTTTTTATCCATATTTTTTACTCATCTATCCATATCTTGGATAAAAGGACCATCAGACACAAGATTTTCACAATCTCACAGTCACATTGTAAAAGCTATATCATTACACAGTCATCTTCAAGAATCAAGGCTACTGCAACACAGCACTACAGTTTCAGGTACTTCCCTCCAGCCTCTCCAATACACCATAAACTAAAAAGGGATGTCTATATAATGCATAAGAATAATCTCCAGGATAACCTCTTGACTCTGAAATCTCTCAGTCACTGACACTTTTGTCTCATTTCTCTCTTCCCCTTTTTGGTCAAAAAGGCTTTCTCAATTCCGTAATGCTGGGTCCTGGTAAATCTCAGGATTTCTGTCCCATGTTGCCAGGGAGATTTACAGCCATGGGAGTCATGTCCCATGTAGCAGGGAGGGCAGTGAGTTAACCAAATGAGGCCACATTTGAGCCAAAAAAGAGGCTCTCTGGGGGTGACTCTTAGGACTAATTTTTTTTTATTAAAATTTTTTTTAAAATATCAAAAAACACCAAACAAGCGCAAACATTCCTAACTTTTGATCATTCCATTCTACATATATAAGCAGTAATTCACAATATCATCACATAGTTGAATATTCATCATCATGATCATTTCTTAGAACATTTGCATCTATCCAGAAAAAGAAATAAAAAGAGAACAGAAAAAAATTCATACATACCATACCCCCCACCCCTCCCCCTCAACGATCACCAGCATTTCAATCTAAATTTATTTTAGCATTTGTTCCCCCTATTATTTGCTTTCATTCCATATATTTTACTCATCTGTAGATAAGGTAGATAAAAGGAGCATCAACCACAAGTTTTTCACAATCACACAGTCACACTGTGAAAGCTATATCATTATACAATCATCAAGAAACAAGGCTACTGGAACACAGCTCTACATTTTCAGGCAGTTCCCTCCAGCCTCTCCGTTACACCTTAACTAAAAAGGTGATATCTATTTAATGCCTAAGAATAATCTCCAGGATAACCTCTCGACTCTGTTTGGAATCTCTCAGCCATTGACACTTTATTTTGTCTCATTTCACTCTTCCCCCTTTTGGTCGAGAAGGTTTTCTCAATCCCTTGATGCTGAGTCTCAGCTCATTCTAGGGTTTCTGTCCCACATTGCGAGGAAGGTCCACACCCCTGGGAGTCATGTCCAATGTAGAGAGGGGGAGGGCAGTGAGTTTGCTTGCTGTGTTGGCTGAAGAGAGAGGCCACATCTGAGCAACAAAAGAGGTTCTCTTGGGGGTGACTTTTAGGCCTAATTTTAAGTAGGCTTGACCTATCCTTGGTGAAATTAAGTTTCATATGAACAAATCCCAAGATTGGGGACTCAGCCTATTGCTTTGGTTGTACCACTGCTTGTGAGAATATCAAGAATTCTCCACTTGGGGAAGTTGAATTTTCCCCCTTTCTCACCATTCCCCCAAGGGGACTTTGCAAATACTTTTTTACTCACTGTTCAAATTACTCTGGGATTTATTGGGGCATCATTCTGGACAAACCTTCAAAATCTTCTGCCCTACTCAAGGTTCCAAGTACTTATGGCATTCAATTAAGCTGTCCACATAAGTTATATTAGGAACTGCATTAGTCAAAATATAAATTTTGTACCAAGTAAACATTTTTCGCTTTAGTCTCACACATAAGTTAAACATTTTAAATATTAATTACCATCTTCCTTATGCAAAAACGTTTTGAAATTTGTACATTTGGTCACTATCATTATACACTCTAGGCATCCTAGATTATACCATTTCAGTCTTTATCGTCTATCTTTCTTTCTGATTTCATTTGTGCCCCCAGCCCTCCTCCCTCTGTCATTCTCACATTCAGATTCATTCAAAAATCCATTTCTGAGTTTTTAAAGTCAGTCCTGTTGCACAATCTGTATCCCTTCCACTCCAATTACCCAGTATCTTACCCTATTTCTATCTCCTGATGGTCTCTGTTACCAATGAAATTCTCCAAGTTTATTCACTAATGTCAGTTCATATCAATGAGACCATACAGTATTTGTCTTTTTTTTTCTGGCTAATCTCACTCAGCATAATGTCCTTAAGGTCCATCCATGTTGTTACATACTTCATAACTTTATTCTGTCTTACAGTTGCATAATATTCCATAATATTGCATAATATTCCATCGTATGTATTATACCATAGCTTGTTTAGCCACTCGTCTGTTGATGTACATTTGAGTTGTTTCCATCTCTTGGAAATTGTAAATAATGCTGCTATAAACATTGGTGTGCAAATGTCCATTTGTGTCCTTGCCCTCATGTCCTCTGAGTAGATACCTAGCAATGGTATTGCCGGGTCATATCTGCTAATACTTTTTGATTATCCGCTTAATATACTCTAGGTATCCAGGCATTACAATAATCTATACAGGATTAAAGGACCTCTTTCTTATTTTGTGCTTCTGTGTTTTAGTTGTTCAAGTGAGCTATTCAGATTGGTTGAATTAGATTATGCACTTCAGAAAATTTCAGTTCCAGATCAAATAAACCTTTCTTCCATTGGTATCAAAGAGTATATGTGGTTCTAAAATATAGACACTGTCTTCCTTACCTCTATCTCCTGAATTACTTTAGCCCCAACCTGTTCGGCTTCATTCTTATCTCTAAATATCAGGTTATAGATATAAAGCAACCTCTCAAAATCCAGACATAATAATCACCACTCTGGACTTAATGTGTCTGCTCTAAAAGCTTATAATCTAGAGCCCTGTTTTCTTATAAGCATTTTATAAAGGTGACCATACCATTCTTGTTCTTTTGTTTCTGGCTAATTTTATCTCACCAAATGTCCCAAATGTTCATTCACATTGTTGCATGCCTCACATTGTTCTTTTTTGTAGCAGCACAACCTTCATTCATAAACATACACCATCAATCACCAATCTACTTCTCTGTCAGTGCATCCTTCAGGCACCTACATTCATTGGGCATCACGTAGAGGGCCCAAAGTTCACAGTCCATTAACATTCTCAATTTTAGATAGTTTCATTGTTCCCAAGAGAAAGAAAACCAATAAACACACCCTCGCCATATAGGAAATCTAAACCTCCTCTTAACTCTTGTACCTCCCCCCATTAATTATCTCTGCTGTTGTTGTGTTAGTGCTGATGGTTTCCCTTTGAACATAGCTCATAGCATGCAAGAGCAGTTCTCCCCCTGTACCCTGGACTTGAACACTCTTTGTACAAGAAACATATCTTTCAAGTAATTCTTGCAAGAACTAATTCATATTTCTAATGTTAATCAGTGGGACATGTAGGTCTATGCAATGCTTTAAATCTTGTTCATCTTCAATATGGTAATATTACTTAGAGCCCCGCTAGAGGGCTTCACTTCTCTCTATTCCCTTACATTGGAGTTCAACCTCCTTAGGCAATGGTTCACCCATCTCTAGCTTCTATGTATCTCTAAGTCCCCTATATTCTGTTTTCTAAGCCTCTGATTATACCTTTATGCTGGTCATATGCCAGCAGAAGAAAAGCCAGAGGTTAAAATGTGTGAATGTGTGACATAGTGAATCTTGTAATGGAAGATAACTGAGAGTAACAGAACAAATATAAAAAATGTTCTTCTGTGAACTAGAAAAAATGTACTAAACTATTACAAGAAGTTAATAATAGAGTGATATATAGGGGAAAATGCACCTGTTGCAAACTATGGACTATACTTAACAGTAATGGCTTAATATTCTTTTAACAGTAACAAATATACTACATCAATTTTAGGGATCAATGACGGGGGAGATAAGTGGTGAACGATGTTTTCGGTTTTCTCATTATTTTTTCCTTTTTTTCCCCTGGAGTAATGAAATGTTCTAAAATTGCTTGTGGTGACAAATGCACAACTGTATGTGATGATACTGTAAGCCAATGATTGTATACTTTGGATAAATTGTATGGTGTGTGAATATATCTCAATAAAATTGCATTAAAAAAATCAGATGTCCTGAAATCAACAGGACATTTTCAACAAGAAATGTCAAAACCAAATTATAAGAAATTGCATGCAAAGTCTAGATGCATTTCTAGAGAAAGTAAGATAATTTAATGTCAAAAGAAAGAGAAAATAGAATACAAACACTGGATGGGTCCAGCAGTTGTCATCCATTTTCTTTTGGACTGGTTTACTCTGTAGGAACTTAATGAAATAGCCCTTTGCAAAATGAAAAGGACTTAGAATTATTTAAGGCTCCTTTCCAAAATTACAAGTACAGGGTTCTAGGGAGACACGCATTCATTAGTGCTGATTGGAGTCATGTAACTCATATCACCCCAGAGTATCAGAGCTCACTTCATTAGGGTCTTATCTCACATCAGACTCCAAAAAGACTCGGGATCCGGCAAGGACAGAGTAAGATGGAATGAATCACTGTTTCTTAAAAAAAAAAGGAAAAAAAATGCAGTACAAGCTGTTCTTTGGGCATTTTAAGCTTAGATTTAATCAAGTCCAGCTAAAATTATTCCAACCAGGAGTTATCACAGTCCTCCTTTTCATAGCCACTAAAACCACAGAATTGTTGGCAGTCATATCTGATTCTTTAAAAATGAAAATTTTTTATAGCCTCCCAAATTTCTAACTTTAACTTCCTTTTCCTGTTTAACATATTTGTGAAATTATTTGGGAAAAAAGTTGAGTTTTAATTAGTAAATATTCAATTTAATGCAAGATAACCTTCTGCTAATTAAAAAGATACTGAATATGGGAGAAATAGTGTTTGGAAAACTCTGATTTATAAGGAGATTAATATAGAGCGCTTTTAAACTAGAAAAGGAAAATATAAAACAAAAGCAAAACCCAAGAGATTGTGGAAGTTACCTCAGACTGCCCTTGAAAACCATCAGTTTTTATTTATTAAAAAAAAATTTTCCCCTGCCGTGCCAGAGACCCAGGTTCAATTCCTGGTGCCTGCTCATGCGAAAAAAAAATTGAGCTGCAACTTCTTGAGAAATTCATAGATAGACTGAGCCATAATCCTGCCTCTCTACACTTAAATCTTCACTTTGTTTTTATGGATATTTACATGAAAAAGGAAATACTTAAAGATGTATATAGCCTACTTATATCTTGTCAGAATTATCTGTACTTTTGTTTGGGAGATCTTTCTATGATATATAACAGTCAGTTGCAATTTAATAAACAGACACTTTTTGAGTTGGGTGGATAGTTCACACTAGAGAACTTTTTTTATAGCTGATGTGTTTATGCTAAGCAAAATTGAGAAATATACAAAGCATGTTGGCACCTTCTGAAATTAGCACCCTGTTTCTCTTTGAGACTTGATTCTACCTTCAGCTGGCTGTCAGCAAATTTCTGCTAAAATTAGCTTGAGGATATATAGAAACAAGTAAGTGTCTTCATTTGCCAGGCTGGTGTAACAAATACCACACAATGGGTTGGCTTTAATACTTAGGAATGTATTGGCTCATATTTTCGGAGACTACAAGTCCAAAGTCAGGGTAGTGGGCAAGGAAACTCTTATTCCCCAAAGTCAATAGCATCCCCCTGCGGGCTTGCTGAAATCCTTGGCTTCCTTGGCTTGCCTCCTCTCACATGGTGATCTGTCCTGCCTTCTGGGACTTCCCGGTGGCCTCCTCTGTAATCCGCCTTCAGTTTTTTTCTCTTTATAAAGTATAAAGCCTCCAGTAGTATGGATTAAGATGTACCCTGATTCAACAGGCCAACCTTAACTAAACATAATGTCCCCAAAAGGACCTGTTTATAAATGGATTTGCATCCGCAGGAATGTGTATGAAGACAAAGAACATCAGTTTTCTTGGGGACGCAGATTTAACCTACCATGGCGAAGTATGATTTCTTCCAATACTTTCTGTCTTTTTCAATGGGATCTTTGGAAAGAGTGCCTTCCCGAGGACAAGCATCGTTAGCATGTCATCTGAAGGAATGTGGACTGTGATCTGTACTTACGTGCTTGAGATAAACATTAACAATTTTATGAATTATGAAAGCCACTTCTGGGAGGAGAAGGGCTCTAACTTAAACAAATTACTGGTGTCCAGACATTCGGGGATCTCAAGGGAAGAGCTTAAACTGAAGACCTTCCCTAGTTGCCATCTATCCGTGTAAAAAGTGTCTATACTTTAAATTGCAGTGGCCATCTACTTGCAATTTTCTTTTTCCTTTGGGCTGGAATCACCATCTTTTCTGGCCCGTTTTATTAGTTAGCCTAAGCTTCATCTTTAGGTGACCCATAGGCTCATTTTTATCTTGAATGAAATAAGGGTTTATTGATTCTCCCATTTGATTACACCATTTATGGGAAAAGAAAAAAAACCTTTTGTTGTTACTCTAAGGTTTACAAGAACTGGCTATTTCAAATCTGGGTTGATATTTCTCTCTCTCTTCTTTTTTTTTGGCATGGGCAGGCTCCAGGAACCGAACCTGGGTCTCTGGCGTGGCAGGCAAGAATTCTGCCATTGAGCCACGGTTGCACTGCCCAATATTTGTCTTTTGAATAGTCCCAAATGAATAGTTATATTCCTTTCCTCAGCTTGGTAGGGAAGATGGTGATGTTTACATTTACTGTTTTTTTTTTTTTTTTAAGAATAAGGCAATATTCTTTCTTTGTTTTCTCTTTGATATGTAATATATATACATTGTAACAAATTTGGTAATGCAGTATAATAACAAAATAACCAATGTTAAATTGCTGTGCATCCTTTTCGTATGGGGTTATAAATACATATATGTGAGATGGACTAAAAAGCTAAATGAAACAAATAAATCTATAGGAGATAAATTCTATAATGTGGCAAGGTAGAATACGGGAGGCAGGAGAGTTTCTTAAGCAAGAAGGAAAACCCAGAAGCTTAGAGTTACATTTGAACTACATTAATTTTTTAAAGTTTCAGAATGGTAAAAATACCATAGGTGCTGCCAAAAGAGAAATAGTAGACTGAGAAAATATTTGCAGTGCATTTGAGAAATAAATCACTAATGGGCTGTGCATCTGCAATCTGATAAGAAAAAGGCAAAGCACCTATTATGAAATTGGGCAAAGAATATGAACAGGGAATTCACAGAAAAAGAAATGTGAACATCCGATAAACTTATTGAAAAGTATTCAGCCTCTATTACTTAGGAAAATAAAACAAGATGCCTTTTTTTTTTTTTTTTTTTTTTTTTTGCCCATAAGGTTGGGAAACCTCAAAAAGATTAATAATATTCAGGGACAACAAAGGTATGGGAAATGTTTTTTTTTTCCATATGGTTCTGGAGTAAGAATAGGGATGAACTGCTACATTTTTTTTTTGCTACATTATTTTCGGATAATAGTCTGTCATCTGGTTAAAAATAAAACTTGTTTTTCAACCCAGTAGCCTCATTTTTAAGACTCTATCCTGCAGAAATAAAACCATCAGCACTTAAGGATATATTTTGCAAGGTTGTTCATTGCATAATGGTTTGTAATAAGCAAAGCCCTGGAAACAGCAATAGTAGAATGGAGGAATAAGTGGTGATATTAAAATAATATTATGTTTCTATTATAACATTAATTACAGTTATGGATAGTAATCTAGGAATATATACATGTAAAGTGAAAAAGAAAATTACAGGTTTATGTGTCTGGTGTAATTTTTTTCCAGTCTTCAAATATATTTTACTGCCATGCATTGCCTTCACTTACTGTATTTCCAATCACTGTGTACTTACTTTTGTGAAAATAGTGCCTGTATTTTCTAGTACCAAGAAATCTAAAAATTGTTTGAGGAACATAAAGAAATATCCAACCTCAGTAGCAAAAAAGTACACCCTCACTATGCCATCCTATAGTCATGTCTGCATTTCCCATCTTAAATAAATATCTCGTCTGATAACACAATATATAAAGAGCAATTATGAAAAACAAACATTTACAATACTTGAAAATTTTATTGAGATCGTGTTTTTTGTGTGTGTGGAAAAAAATTGCAGAAAAAGTCTTGTTTGGGGATAGCTTATGCTTTATTAGGTAAATTGCAGTTTTGAACATATTCAATGTGCTCTCTTTTCTCCCTGTCCATCTAATTTAGTCTGATTTATCAGTCTCTGTACCACACATTTATACCAGACTTATGTTTCATGAGGCTGAACTAAGTGAAATAGAAGTTGTGAGGACAACTGAGCTGCACATTTTCACCCTGATGAACCCTGAATGGTTGCCTGAGCCATTCCAGCTGGCGTGGCAGACGTACTCACCTCTTTCGCCTTTCCTGACAGAGGAATCCCACTGTTTCACTAAATGCTCCTCTGCGAAAGCCTCTGAGTGAAGTTGTGATTCCCTTTCTTTTCAATCCATGTAACAGTAATTTAATCACAGGAGAGATGATTGTAAAGTACCTGGAAATCTTGCAAACAGAGTTTTTCCATCCCTTTATATTAAAAAACACAGTTTAGGTTTTTTTTTTGTATTCTGGTCATTTTTGTTTCATTTGCCTTCTGTGAATTTCTATTTGTTTACAAGATTGAGCCAATAGCTACGGTTGAGACAATATTGCTCAGTGTTGTGTGGCAAAAGTGCTAATGAAGCAGCATGTATGATGTGAGAAAAGGTCATCAAAATTAATGAAAGAATGAGTGATTTTGATGAGGCACATATGACCCAAATTTCAAAATTAAACAACTGCTTCATTCTATTAGAAACAAATATATAGCCCTTATCATTTTATATCATAGCACTGTTAAATTGAACCTGTAGATCCACTCATTTCAAGATAACAAATACTCCTACTTTTGAGTACTCACTGTGTGGCAAGTGATGTTTTATCCTATTTTATTCTGACAACAGCCCCATGGGGGAGACACTATTTTATCCTGTTTGTACATGAGGACACTGAGACAATTCACTGAGATGAAGAATTCAGGGTCACAGAGCTAGGCAGGTGGCAACGCTAGGATTTGAACCCAGGCAATCTGACTCCAGACCCTCATCCCTTAAACTCTACAGTATTATTTTCCCCCTAATTTACATTTTGAGAATCTTGATCCACAAGATGATAACAAGTTTGGTTTATAGTGTACTTATAATATAAAAGACTTATAACCCAATTGTTTGTGGTGTGGTTATAAACACTGCTACTGAATTAACCAATTGCTTTGTGTCATGTAGGGCTAATATTTTTGGTTAATAAAATTTAATTCATATTGTCCCACTTTCATAGACCAAATTTAACTATATATATGTAGAAAAAAACCAGAAGAATATTTTGAATTGACTTTAAAAATACAAGTAGATTTTATTTTAGATTCTAGGGATTGATTTCTTTTTAAAATGTCTCTTTTCCTCTGGATTTCAAAGATGGGAACGTGTGAGGAGTGCTCAGTCTAGTTCTCCACTGGGAGAGCTACTTGACCGTGGGTTGAAGAGCTGGGTCACCCCCTTTCCACCCTCTCCCCTGATTCTTTTCGTGGGCTATGGTCTGGGCACTGGTGTTCCCTTCCCTGAATCTTGGCTTATCTAATTAACTTCACGTGTTCTCATTGGAGAAGTACAACACTGGAGTCTTCTTTCTTCCTTTGGCTAACGATCTAAACCAAGTGGTAAGACACAGAGAAAGTAATATTTCTGCAAACAATTTAAAGATAGCATAATAACTTAAATAAGAATTTCTTGTGTTTATAAAAAGTAAGTAGGGCTCATGTAACATCATTTTATTTGGTGGCAGCCACTTAAAATCCAAATTGGCCATTGGTAATACTGAGAAAGAGCAGCCGCTGTTTGAGCCTTCACTGAATTACTGCCTTAATGCTGATTGTTAGTAAGCGTTTGTGTCCTTGAATGGAAGAAGTGTTGTTCTTTTCCTGGGCACGAAAATCCTGCTGGCAGAAGCAGAAACCACCGCAGTGATTAGGGCATAATGAGGTACAGAGCTGAAGCCTTAGGATTTTCTCATCAAGCTTCATTTTTATATTACCTGTGCTGCCACAGACATTCGATATAGTTGACTCTTCTGTATTGTTTGAGTCTGTTGAGACTCCAGCAGAGATCTGCTTAGAAATTTAATTTAGCACTAAGAGTACATCTCCCCCTGCTGGCCTCGAGTGGAAAAGGTAAGTGTGAGTCCGTGGGACTCATTTAATTTTATAAATATTTTGAAAGAGAAGCCATTCAGTACTTCCTTTCCTCTTCTGTAAAACATCCCTCACTTAAGAGGGATCTAAGTTTAAATGAAATTTGAAAAACACAAAAAAACACCCAAGCATTTGGATAGAAAACAGAAGGAACAGGAAAAATCCGCAGGAAATTGAAGAGAAGAGGTGCATTAAAAAATATATATTTTCTTTTTAGAGTAGTCTTAGATTTACAGAAAATTGAGTAGAAAGTACAGAGAGTTCCCATATACTCCCTCTCCTCGTATACCATCACAGAAATCTGAAATGAGACAGGATGTTAGAAATCATCTAATAAATCTCCAAAAAAAAGGGGAGAAGCAAAATCTAGGATGAAAAGTAACTTTCTCTAGTCCACAAAGCTGAGTTTTGGTAGGACAGAACCAGAAGTAAAGTTTGCAGTTCCTCATGCCACTGCTTTTTCCCAATTTCGAAATGTTCAGGACTTCAAGTTAGGCAAATGGTAACTTTGGCACCATATGAAGGTTAGCTGGGGTGTGCATAAGAGGGGATTTCACATAAAAATTTTGGAAAATCACAGTTTTTTCACGCTTATTTCATTGGTTCCACTTAAGGGAACTCTATGGTGTCCAGGAGATGAAGGCAATTGGGTGTCAGCTGAACCACCCCAATGTTTTGGGGGCCTGGGCCAGAGTACAAATGGAGGTCCAGTGACTGCACCCCTACCCCCATCCTTTCTTTCGCCACCCCAGGCTCTGACCTGTAGGGCAAGGGACTGGTGCGCATGCCCAGCCAGCAGGCCCTGCTCCATCTCCCACCACAACCCGCCCCCAACCGCCGCCCTCGACACCCAGGGAAGAGGCGCAAACAGGAGCAGAAACTGGGCTTGGGGCCATTTAGGCAGGACATTCCAGGGCCTTTGGGACCTGGAGCTTGTTTTAGAAGGGACCACCTCTCCCTGTGAAGAAAGGGGCAACAGGAGGAGGACCAGAGTGGGGGCCTCGGGCAGGATGCAGTGCATGCAGGTGGCCACTGCACTATGTAGAAAAGCCAGTGGAACTGTCTAATAACAGAGGAAAGGGTGGCGTAAACCTCTTCAATAAGAAATTATGAACCATTTTTTAAAAACTTTAATCTTGGAAGTTATGTAGCAATATGGAAAATGTTTATTGTGCGTTGTGAAACATCCAGGTTGCAAAATTGAATGAATGACTATGACTTTAACTACAGAAAACATGCATTGAAGAAGAGACACTTCCAGGAATTTATCACACCAATAGATTTATATATCTGTATAAAGAAAGAGACAAGGGCCAGAATGTTTGAAGAATTTTTTTGTAATAACAAAAAATTGCATGGAAGTATATTGATTCTGTAGAGACTGGGTAAGTAAATTATGCTCTAGTCATATATTGAAATAATATGCAGTCAGAAAGAACAAGGCTGCGCTGTGTACCAATATGAAATCATCTCCCAGAAACATTTTAAGTGAAAAAAGCAAGGTATTTAAAAATTCCTGCCTGCTGAGCTGGACACCCAGGTTCAATTCCCAGAGCTTGCCCATGCAAAAAAAACCAAAAAGCAAGGTATTGAGAAGTGCATATATTGTGTTCCTATTGGTGTAAAATAAAGGCATTTGTGGTAGTTAGATTCAGTTGTCAACTTGGCCAGGTGAAGGCACCTAGTTCTGTTGCTGCGGACATGAGCCAATGGTAAGTGAACCTCATCTGTTGCTCATTACATCTGCAGTTAGTTAACAGGCGTGCCTGCTGCAATGAATGACGTTTGGTTTAATTGGCTGGTGCTTAAGTGAGAGAGCGCAATGTAGCACAGCCAAGCAGCTCAGCATACCTCATCTCAGCACTCGCAGCTCAGCCCAGGCCTTTGGAGATACAGAAAGGAATCACCCAGGGGAAAGTTGTTGGAACCCAGGGGCCTGGAGAGAAGGCCAGCAGAGATTACCCTGTGCCTTCCCACATAAGAAAGAAACTCAGTTGAAAGTTAACTGCCTTTCCTCTGAAGAACTAATGAAATAAATCCCCTTTTATTAAAAGCCAATCCGTCTCTAGTGTGTTGCATTCTGGCAGCTAGCAAACTAGAACAGTATTCATATACATAAAAATAACACCAGAAGGGAATATTATAAACAATAATTCTTTCAAGTGTCAAGGACATGGGTAATGATTTTTCTTAATTTTCCAAACTTCCTTTAGTGCTTTTTATGACTTAAAAAGGAAAATTAAGGAAAAATGGATAGGGATAATGAATGCCTGAGATTTAATCAGGCAGGAGAGAGATGTCCTAGGATCAAATCACCTCTTCTATGCTGTTGAATTCTAAGGCAACTTAAACTTAAGCAAATTTGTCCATATCATACGTCTTCATTGCCTCTGTTATATTCAGAGGCAGTGTTTGAATTAATATAGTTATAATAGCGTTTAGCCTATCCATGCAGCATCATAAAATGATGAACAAATATGGTTTCTGGATTTAATTATTGGGTTGTACCATATAGCAACTGTTCTAGTTTGCTAGCTGCCGGAATGCAACACACCAGAGACAGATTGGCTTTCAAAAAAAAGGGGATTTATGTAGTAGATGTATAGTTCTTCAGAGGAAAGGCAGCTAACTTTCAACTGAGGTTCTTTCTTACGTGGGAAGGCACAGGACGATCTCTGCTGGCCTTCTCTCCAGGCCCCTGGGTTCCAACATCTTTCCCTGGGGTGATTCTTTTCTGCATCTCCAAAGGCCTGGACTGAGCTGCGAGTGCTGAGATGAGGTATGCTGAGCTGCTTGGGCTGTGCTGTTGCACTCTCTCATTTAAGCACCAGCCAATTAAATCAAACATCATTTATTGCAGCAGGCATGCCTCTTAACTGACTGCAGATGTAATGAGCAACAGATGAAGTTCACTTACCATTGGCTCATGTCCACAGCAACAGAATTAGGTACCTTCACCTGGCCAAGTTGACAACTGAATCTAACTACCACAGCAACATTCAAGGAAGAAGACTGAATTCTAGAGAATTCTTTGACTTTGTCTGAGATTTCATCAATGGTTCATTTCTGTCAATGATTCCTGGCACAGTCTCTTCAGTAAAACCTGATGCTTTTTTGGCTTTTCTAACGAGCCATAACTTGCATTATTTTACCTTTAGACACTGTACTCTTTTGTACCTACACCTTTGACTCTTGATATCAGTTTGATCCTAACAGAGAAATTTAGGCAGGTAATGCTTAAATCAGAAGTAACTGGCACCACTTTGAGAAGCCTGGAGAATCTAGTGTTAGTTCCTGTTAGATTGCTAGTAAATGCTTAATTTCCACCATGGTCCTTGAATCTAATAATTTTTTATTACCTTTTTTCAAATTCTTGGTAATAAATACATAAATAAGTCATTACTATTCTCTTTGCACAGATGAAAAAGATATGATCTGAGATTGATTAAATTTTGTTCAAGGCACAGGCAAATTGTTTATGATTATAACTTCCTTAATTGGCACATAAACTAACTTTTAATTGTGGCTTAGCTCCTAAAAGATATGATACATTCAAATTGGAGATATTCTCTTGATATATGCATGTGGTTTTGATGTGCCCTTTGTAATGCTTCATTCAAATTGGTAAGTAATCAAATTGCCAAGTTATGTTTGCAACTGGTGTTTTAATGTGCTTGAGATGGCAGCTCATTCATCTGAAGCCTCATTATAAACTGGAAAATGGGTGTTGTATTTTCAAATTGAATTGCTGCTTCACATCAGAGTTCTATTGTATTTTTTACCTTCTATTGTTTTTGAAGTTGAAATCTCCCTCTTTATTCAAGACAGTATGTTCTGTGTATCTGTTCTTTAAATAGCCTTTTTTTTTTTTTTTTTTTTTTTTACTCCGGGAGGTATCAGATTGATGATGGAGAATATAAGATATTTCATAAGTGGAGTTCTTGACTGACTTGAAAAGTACGTATTTCTCATTGTAAAATTTGACAGTCAGCTGAGTATGGTAGAAAGAACATGGGTTTTGAAGTTAAGCCAGGGTTGGAATCCTGATGTACTAGTGACTAGATATTTTACACAACTTATGAATCTGGAATTAAACTTTCTAACACATAATTGCTTTAGACATAAAGTAGGCACATAATCTTTGTCTTGCTGGGGAGTTGTGAGAAATAAGAGGGTGCACATAAAAGGTGCCCAAGCAGTATCTGGCAGCTTTGGTTTTCCATTTGGCCTTTAATTCAATAAGCATTTATTGAGTACCCACTACATTCTCAATCTCATTTAGAAATAAATCTTCCAGATGACATCTTAATAAAAAGGTATATTGCAGAAAATTGTACTGTAGTAAAAGAATAATTGATATTTCATCATCTGGAAACTTCTTTTACTCTGTATTTCTGCTACATAATGAGGCATTTCTACTATATAATAATGATGATTAATATTTATCAGTGTAACCCTGAGATCAGAGGATCCTTCCAAATGATTAAAGAAAGGATAAACCATGTGAATTAATCTTTAAGCATTTAAAAAATTATATTCCAATGCCTTAAAAATCAATAATCCAATTGACTAGATTTTCTTTTGGGTACAAGCAAAAAAGCCCTTACATATATTACTACATATATTATTTTAACCATGATTATATATATATGTGAACTGTGTATTGACTAGAGCATTTTTTAATAATCATGTCTGATAACCAATAGAAAAGTATTAAGATTAGTGTCCATTTGAATCTGTTGTGAACCCCAGAAAACCCAAGTTCTTTAATCCTCTTTCAGTATTGCTGGATGGGAATCATTTTTTTTTTTCTTCAGATTTTCCTTCTAGCTGCTCCAGCATATAGGAAGCTAGAAGGAATATATATATATATTTTATCATCACATTCGACTTTTTCTTCATTTTTGTGAAAAATAATATGGGAGCTTTTTGATTGTTTCCATGGAGCTGTGTCCAACCCAATTGCAGGTGGTAACTTTTTTTTTTTTTACATGGGCAGGCACCGGGAATCAAACCCAGGTCCTTGGGCATGGCAGGCAAGCACGCTTACCTGCTGAGCCACTGTGGCCTGCCCTCAGGTGGTAACTTTTGATGAGCTCTGTCTCCCCCCATTCAAGGTGGGGTTGATTACTGGAGCCTTTTAAGAGGGAACCATTTTGGAAAAAGCTTCAGAGGCACGAGAGGCCAAGCAGTCAGAGACCTTTGGAGATGAAGAAAGAAAATGCCCCCGGGGGGTTTCACTAAATAGGAAACCAGAAGACAAAGCTAGCAGACGTTGTCCTGTGTCCTTCCAACTGAGAGAGAAACCCTGAACTTCATCAGCATTTTTTGAGTGAAGTTGACCTCTTGTTGGTGCCTTAATTTGGACATTTTCACAGCCTTAAAACTATAAACTAGCAACTTAATAAATTCCCCTTTTAAAAAGCTGTCCTAAATCTATTTTGTGGGGGGAGGGGCCAAGATGGTGGCTTAGCAATGTGTGCGTTTTAGTTCGTCCTTCAGAACAACTACCAAATAACCAGAAACAGTATAGAACAGCTCCTGGAGCCACATCAATGACCAGACACATAGTGTACCCCAGTCTGGACCAGCTGGACCAGCTGCAAGCCTCCCCAGAATCGTGAGTTCCCCAAGCCGCTGTGGCCAGCGCCCGGTGCCCCTCCCCCACAGGCGGCTTCCCAGAGGGAAAGGAAAGAGACTGTAAATCTGATCAAGGTGGAGGTCACTCATTGGGCTAACGGAAAAAGAGGAAAGGGGAGGAAACGGAGGGTTTTGTGGCTGTCTTTCTCTGGAGGCTTGGCTGCCTCTGGATTCAGCAGTGGGACTTCTCGGGCTGCAACTGCCACAGGCACAGGCAGAAACGGACTGCTCTCCGGGCTGTCTCCCATCTGTGCCTTCCCCAGGGGTGGAGTGAAGCCCAACTCAGGTGGAATCCCTCCCTCAAGGAATTCAGACCCCAGGGCTTGGCAATTTGAAGCCATTAAAACCAGCCTACATCCTCTCCTCTATCTCCACCACACCCCCAACAGGGAGAGTCTTCCAAACTTAAAGGTGCCGCAACATCTTTTGCTGGTGGGACCTCCAGGCAGACAAGCACCACATACTGGGCAGAATTAGAAAAACAGAGACCAGAGACTTCACAGGAAAGTCTTTTAACCTGCTGGGTCTCACCCTCAGGGAAAACTGATGCAGGTGACTCCTTCCCCCTGATAGGAGGGCAGTTTAGTCTGGGAAAACCCAGGTGGAGTCTATAAAACCTATGTAGACCCTCCTAAGGATGGGGAGGGAAAAGGCACCATACAAGCAGGGCAAGAAACAAGAAAACAAGAACTGAAAAATTCTCCTCTGTTAAACAAAACCTAAGCTAGAGGTCCAGAAAAAGCTGAACTGAAGGCCAAGAACAGATAGACAACAAATTCATCTAACAAGAAAACCCTAGGTAAGAGGAGTGAAAGCAATCTCCAGAATAAACTAATTAAGGTAATTAAATGTCTAGACACCAGTAAAAAATAACAAATCACACCAGGAAAATTGAAAATATGGTCCAGTCAAAGGAACAAACCAATAGTTCAAATGAGATATAAGAGCTGAAACAATTAATTCAGAATTTATGAACAGACATGGAAAACCTCATCAAAAACCAAATCAGTGAATTGAGGGAGGATATAAACAAGGCAAGGAATGAACAAAAAGAAGAAATTGAAAGTCTAAAAAAACAAATCACAGAACTTATGGGAATGAAAGGTACAGTAGAAGAGATGAAAAAAACAATGGAAACCTACAATGGTAGATTTCAAGAGACAGAGGTTAGGATTAGTGAACTGGAGTACAGAACATCTGAAATCCAACAAGAAACAGAAACTATAGGGAAAAAATGGAAAAATATGAGCAGGGACTGAGGGAATTGAATGATAATATGAAGTGCACAATTATAAGTGTTGTGGGTGTCCCGGAAGGAGAAGAGAAGGGAAAAGGAGAAGAAAAACTAATGGAAGAAATTGTCACTGAAAATTTCCCAACTCTTATGAAAGGCTTAAAATTACAGATCCAAGAAGTGCAGCATATCCCAAAGAGAATAGATCCAAATAGACATTCTCCAAGACACTTACTAGTCAGAATGTCAGAGATCAAAGAGAAAGGGAGGATCCTGAAAGCAGCAAGAGAAAAGCAATCCATCACACACAAGGGAAACCCAATAAGACTATGTGTAGATTTCTCAGCAGAAACTATGGAGGCAAGAAGAAAGTGGGATGATATATTTAAATTACTAAAAGAGAAAAACTGCCAACCAAGACTTCTATATCCAGCAAAATTGTCCTTCAAAAATGAGGGAAAAATTAAAAGATTTTCAGACAAAAAGTCACTGAGAGAATTTGTGACCAAGAGACCAGCTCGGCAAGAAATACTAAAGGGAGCACTAGAGACAGATATGAAAAGACAGAAGAGAGAGGTGTGGAGAAGAGTGTAGAAAGGAGGAAAATTAGATATGACATATAAAATACAAAAGGCAAAATGGTAGAAGAAAGTACTACCCGTACAGTAATAACAATAATGTTAATGGCTTGAACTCCCCATATCAAAAGACATAGACTGGCAGAATGGATTAAAAAGCAGGATCCTTCTATATGCTGTCTACAGGAAACACATCTTAGACCCAAAGATAAACATAGGTTGAAAGTGAAAGGTTGGGAAAAGATATTTCATGCAAATAACAACCAGAAAAGAGCAGGAGTAGCTATACTAATATCCAACAAATTAGACTTCAAATGTAAAACAGTTAAAAGAGACAAAGAAGGATACTATCTACTAATAAAAGGAACAATTCAACAAGAAGACATAACAATCATAAATATTTATGCACCAAACCAGAATGCCCCAAAATACGTGAGGCAAACACTGCGAACACTGAAACTGGAAATAGACACATCTACCATAATAGTTGGAGACTTCAATTCCCCACTCTCATCAGTGGACAGAACATCTAAACAGAAGATCAATAAAGAAACAGAGAATTTGAATATTACAATAAATGAGCTAGACTTAACAGACATTTATAGGACATTACACCCCACAACAGCAGGATACACCTTTTTCTCAAGTGCTCATGGATCATTCTCAAAGATAGACCATATGCTGGGTCACAAAGCAAGTCTCAACAAATTTAAAAAGATTGAAATCATACAAAACACTTTCTCGGATCATAAAGGAATAAAGTTGGAAATCAATAGTAGACAGAGCACCAGAAAATTCACAAACACGTGGAGGCTCAACAACACACTCTTGAACAACCAGTGGGTCAAGGAAGAAATTACAAGAGAAATCAGTAAATATCTAGAGGCAAATGAAAAGGAAAACACAACATATCAAAACTTATGGGATGCAGCAAAGGCAGTGCTAAGTGGTAAATTTATTGCCCTAAATGCCTATATCAAAAAAGAAGAAAGGGCAAAAATTCGGGAATTAACTGTCCACTTGGAAGAACTAGAGAAAGAACAGCAAACTAACCCCAAAGCAAGAAAAAGGAAAGAAATAACAAAGATTAGAGCAGAAATAAATGAAATTGAGAACTTGAAAACAGTTGAGAAAATCAATAAAACCAGAAGTTGGTTCTATGAGAAAATCAATAAGATTGATGGGCCACTAGCAAGATTGACAAAAAGAAGAGAGAGGATGCAATAAATAAGATCGGAAATGGAAGAGGAGACATAACCATTTACCCCACAGAAATAAAGGAAGTAATAACAGGATACTATGAACAACTTTATGCTAATAAATACAACAATGTAGATGAAATGGACAACTTCCTAGAAAGGCATGAACAACCAACTTTGACTCAAGAAGAAATAGATGACCTCAACAAACCAACCAGAAGTAACGAAATTGAATCAGTCATTAAAAGCTTCCCAAAAAGAAAAGTCCAGGACCAGACGGCTTCATATGTGAATTCTATCAAACATTCCAGAAAGAATTAGTACCAATCCTGTTCAAACTCTTCAAAAAAATTGAAGTGGAGGGAAAGCTACCTAATTCATTCTAGGAAGCCAATATCATCCTCATACCAAAACCAGGCAAAGATATTACAAAAAAAAGAAAACTACAGACCAATCTCTCTAATGAGTATAGATGCAAAAATCCTCAACAAAATTCTACCAAATCGAATCCAGCAACACATTAAAAGAATTATACATCATGACCAAGTAGGATTCACCCCAAGTATGCAAGGATGGTTCAACATAAGAAAATCAATTAATGTAATACACCATATCAACAAATCAAAGCAGAAAAATCACATGATCATCTCAATTGATGCAGAGAAGACATTTGACAAAATTCAACATCCTTTCCTGTTGAAAACACTTCAAAGGATAGGAATAGAAAGGAACTTCCTTAAAATTATAAAGGGAATATATGAAAAACCCACAGCTAATATCGTCCTCAATGGGGAAAAACTGAAAACTTTCCCCCTAAGATCAGGAACAAGACAAGGATGTCCACTATCACCACTGTTATTCAACATTGTGTTGGAAGATCTAGCCAGAGCAATTAGACAAGAAAAAGAAATACAAGGCATCAAAAATGGAAAGGAAGAAGTAAAACTATCACTGTTTGCAAATGATATGATACTATATGTCGAAAACCCTGAAAAATCCACAGCAAAACTACCAGAGCTAATAAATGAGTACAGCAAAGTGGCAGGTTACAAGATCAACATTCAAAAATCTGTAGTGTTTCTATACACTAGTAATGAACAATCTGAGGGGGAAATCAAGAAATGAATTCCATTTACAATTGCAACTAAAAGAATAAAATACCTAGGAATAAATTTAACTAAAGAGACAAAAGACCTATACAAAGAAAAC